>NC_060126.1:457463833-457798833 GCF_021461395.2 Schistocerca americana | reverse complement strand
CTGCATCCAACACTGTTGGCTGTTCTGTGTAGGTGGCAGTTACGTGACTTTATTTCGGTGATTACAAAATAGAGTCGAATGTATGCACTGGGTAGCTGAGGCAACTAGTTCATGGTGATTCGGTCAACCAAGTAAATGAATTTACTGAACATGCTGCAAATTACTACAGGCAGCCTGTGTGTCAGAATTCTCATCCAGTGTGGCTCAACGGCGTTATGATAGAAAAATGAATCGCACAGAAGAGGATTTGGTGGTCTGTTGGACTGATGATAGGTTCATATACCTGCGGTCAGGGTTCGATTCCAACCCCTGTCATTGATTTTATATAGGGAGAGACAGATTCCATTCTCTTCTGCCTACACCAAGTGAAGAAGATATAATGGCACTGTGGTCTGAAATTCACATTAATAATGATATTCCTTCTCTACCAAGTAGACGTTAGTTTGAACCACAATAAAGTCTGGAGTGGCGACATGTAGAAACTGTATCACCAGTAACCTTTCTTATACTAGTTATTTATTTCTAGTGACGAAACAAACGCTATGGAGGGTCACAGGACACTTGTTCCATCTTTTATTTGAACTTCTGCATGTCGATAAAATTGGTTCTGAACTGGGAATGCATCTCAGACTGCCCTTAACGCGGAATTTGATCCCTTCGTGACAATACAGCTCGGCTACAATTTTTTGTTTGTTCAAAACTGCAGATTCCTCAACAGCTCCACATGTTGCGCGTGAATCGGTTCGAATCCTCGTCCGGCAATAAAGAGAGAGAACACCTATCTACTGGTGGATAATAATTTTGATGTTTAATGTATTTTCATTCGTTGTCAGTACTAACGATAGGTGCCGGGTTGGAGTCATGGGAAGGAAAAAATTAATGTTTCGTCTCGTCATTTCAGTTAAAACGTCTCGCTATTGCCGAGAAAATCCGATATGTCACTGTTGATTGTGCTTCGATATCAATCCGATTAGGTTATGGGTTCGAATCCCTGTCCAACACAAAAGCTTTACCTCACAGTATTTCAAGTAAGTTACGTGTTAAGACGCACTATTTAACATCTCTCGTAGTTCGTTAACAGGGACAGTAGATGCTGGATAGGAATTCGCGTCCGTTATAAATGTCTGAGTTCTGTAATTTAAAGTTGATACTTGTTAACTGATACTGTCTAAAATCGAGGTATATCACTCTCTGTATGTCTGATCAGGAATGACTGTTAGTTTCCGTCAGTTACGAAATCTTTGCTTAGTCTGCATGACCGGGGTTTTAATCCATATGCAGAACGAGTTCTGCATATACGTCATTTGAAGTTCATACATATTATCAACTAGCTGCTCGTAAATAACTAAAATTTTTAATGAAATTTTGTGTTAAATAGTAAGTACGGTATGTTACTTCCAAGAGTAAATCATGAATACGACGAACTTACTACGTGCATTACCTATCGGACGCAATATTGAGAGCGGTAACATTTCAGGTATGTCGTTTACTGTAATAAATGTGAGCTTACAAGCCTTAAGGACAGTCTTATCTGTGATAAGGTGTTCCCTGATATTTGTAGCATCGTGATATTACTTTACATC
This sequence comes from Schistocerca americana, assembly GCF_021461395.2. Lineage (NCBI taxonomy): Eukaryota > Metazoa > Arthropoda > Insecta > Orthoptera > Acrididae > Schistocerca > Schistocerca americana. Next base: position 457,797,250 of record NC_060126.1, on the reverse strand, counting down.
CTGAGTTATTGCGATACAGAGCAGTGTTTCCTAGTGGTGACTTGTTGGAACCATTTTCAATAGCCAAACGACTGTACCAAGGAGAAACAGAGCAGGCTAGGAAAAAATGGCTAAAAGAGGAATGTGGTGTAATTGAAGGACTGGACAGGAAGGGAAGATACGACTTGATGTACAACAGAGTAAAGACTATGACATGGGAACAAAGCAGAGCAGGAAGTGCTACTATGGAAATTTTGAGTAAAGACGAAGAGGTAGCGTATAAAGATCGTGACCATGTCCTCCAGAGATGGGAAGAATATATAAAAGAGCTATATGACACAAATAGCAAACCAGAAACTCTGGAACTTGAATCACACAACAGTGTAAGTGATGAACAGAAAGGACCGACCATCATAATGGAAGAAGTAAAGTCTGCCATTGCTGCAATGAAAAATGGCAAAGCAGTACGTACAGATACAATACCGGGAGAAATACTAAAATGCTTGAACCACAATGGAATAAGAGAAATATTGAGGTTATGTAATACAATATATGACAGTGGTGAATGGCCTGAGGACTTTTTGACAACAGTAACGATTCCATTACCGAAAAAACAAGGAACCAAGAAATACAGCGAGCACAGGACAATCAGCCTCATTTCACATGCAGCCAAAGTGACGTTAAGAATAATTAATAAAAGACTTGAAAAAGTAATAGAGGAGAATCTCGGCGAGGAGCAGTTTGGCTTTAGACGGAATACGGGCACCAGAGATGCAATAGGGCTCCTACGACTCTTGGGAGAAAGGTTTATTGAAAAAGGAAGAGACCTATATATGTGCTTCATCGATTTAGAAAAGGCATTTGACAATGTGGTTTGGGACAAGCTGGCGACTATTATGAAGGAAAAGAGAGTGTACTGGAAAACCAGAAGACTTATAAACTCATTGCACCTTAATCAAAAAGTTTCAGTTAAAGTGAGAGGAGGAAGTACAAACTGGATGAGACTAGGGAAAGGAGTAAGACAAGGATGCTGTTTATCACCTACTCTTTTCAACATGTACCTGGAAAATATGATTGACCAATGCTCATTAGATGACAAAGGAGTAGAAATTGGAGGAAGAAGAGTAGGGTGCTTGAGATTTGCTGATGACATGGTCCTTCTAGCCACAGGGGAAAAAGAATTACAACTAACGGAAAAAAATATGGAATGAAAATTAACACAAATAAAACAAAAGTATTGGCAATAGGAGGAAATAAGGAAATAAAAATTGTGCTGAATGGAGAAACACTAGAACAGGTGCAAAATTTTAAGTATCTTGGAAGCAGGATAGACACCGACTGGAAGTGCACCACAGAAATTAAAACAAGGATAGCAATGGCAAAAGAGGCGTTTTATAAGAAAAGGAGAATCTTCTGCAGCGGTATGGACAGAGAACTGAGAAAGAGACTCATAGAATGTCTTGTATGGAGTGTTGTTCTATATGGCGCTGAAACATGGACTATGAGGAAAAAAGACAGAGAAAGGCTGGAGGCTTTTGAGATCTGGACATGGCGGAAGATGGAAAGAATAAGTTGGATGGACAGAGTAAAAACTGAAGAGGTACTGAGAAGAGTGGGAGAGAAAAGGCAGTTACTAGATGTAATAAAGAGAAGAAAAAGAAATTGGATTGGGCATATATTAAGAAAGAATGACGGACTGATAAAAACAGTTTTAGAAGGTTATGTAGAAGGGAAAAGGAAGCGAGGAAGGAAGAGATTCCAGATACTGGATGACATGATGGACGGTACAACATACAGCAGCCTTAAGAAGGAAGCAATGGGTCGCAGAAAATGGAGAGGCAAAGGACCTGCTTATATAGCAGATAACTGATGATGATAATGCTGGTAACTATCCATAATAAATGTTGTTGCACCATACATATTCTCTTCCCAATGAGCTACAACACATGGATAAACTATTAGTGCAGCACATACAAGAGTCCGTCAGAAAACTTCTAGAAAAAAACTTCTGAAAATAAAACAGATTATTGCTAGTAGGAGCCACACGTTAAGAGTTCTATACAAATTTAAATGACAAATGAGACCACAAAAAGAGCTGAAAATTAACAGATATTAAAGTGTGTTTGAGATGGTGGCATTACCAGCATATTCCACGGCAACTGGAAAATCATTATGTGATGTCTGGTGGAAGAGAGAGCAAAATTAAGAGACAAGAGTAGAACACAGTATGGACAAACTTGCAGTCCGCCACCTTAGATGGTAACACTAACGTCACTACTCAACAGGTCACAAGATTTTAAATCTCAGTTTCTCGAGCGCACATCGTAACAGAGCAGCGTTTGTTACGTTTCATTAATTACTACAGTAGCGTGAAGTATCAATGAAATCGGGGAGTGGTGGTTGTACAATTTCTGTGTGAAATGTGGCTGTGTTATATGGCAGTTTATGTCTAAACTGGCATGAAACATATTTTATAACGTATTAGGCACATCTCAACAGTCAGAAATAATCGTGTCCTTAATGCTGCATCATAACTGCAGAAAATATTCAGTACTAACAATGGCTGCCCAGATAATAACTTCTTCTGGTCTTTTCTTCTTGTTACGATGAAGGAGACCTGTTTTTTCTGTAGCCTAGGACCTTTTTACAAGTACAACGTGGAAGCTTACTTAAAAGTCCCAGAGGGGCCACGAATGTGTTCGAAACTGAAAGCGGGTCTCCTAAGCAGGTAAAAATCAGAATTCTCTACATCCAATCTCAGCACAGCAGGTAACTATGGAGGGGGGCAGCCTGTCTTCCATTGATTTGTGTAGCATAGTAGAAGAAATCATTTTAAGAAAGACAAAACCTAAGCTAGATGTAGGCTTGACAACGATAAAGTGTGAGACTCGCCATTTTCTCTGTGGCTACACAATGAAAGAATGTTCCTTTAAAGTCTTATTAACAGAGAGTCTGATTGTCTCAAAATAATTATTTCTGTAACAGGTATGTTTTGACATGAGCGTAAGCATTTTGGCTAAATTGGGCTAGAAACCTGTCAACGGGAGAGATTTTTTTTGCATTCCTCCCTACACCAGACTTTCGTTGGTTAACTATGTTACAATCCATGAGGAAGAAGTTTGTTGAACGTTTTATATATTTATTATCTTCAAGAACTCGCAAGTTCTGCTGCAGTTCGTTGGCAAGTTTCCTACGCCGCCAGGGACAGCCAAATTTTGAGGAGTTGAGTTAGGCAACACTTCCTGCCAGGTGATTGATGTACAATGCTTGCTGTTAGGACATCAGAGAGAGTACTCTTGCTGCTGAAGCATTGCACAGAACGATGTTTCCATATTAGAACTGAGCACAGAGGGTTAACTGGACTCAGAATTTCCTGCCGTCAATGCCGTCATCTTCACGCCATTTAGGAGTGGTTAAGTGAGCCAGGAGACACAAGCCTGGTTAACTTACATCAGGGGTTTAATTGCTTTGTTTTAACGTTTGCAGTTCAAAAAATGGCTCTGTGCACTATGCGACTTAACTTCTGAGGTCATCAGTCGCCTAGAACTTAGAACTAATTAAACCTAACTAACCTAAGGACATCACACACATCCATGCTCGAGGCAGGATTCGGACCTGCGACCGTAGCTGTCACGCAGTTCCAGACTGAAGCGCCTTTAACCGTACGGACACACCGGCAGGCCCTACGTTTGCAGTCATCTAGCTGCTTTTATCATGCACTTTGGCGATTACACTGGTGTTAACTTTTTCCAGGTTCTTTCTTTAAACCCATAATAATTTTTGCAGTCATTGGCCGTATCTCACACTTTCGTGTGGCCATCTATCTGTGACAAGAACATATTTCATAAATAGAATCCTTTTTCCACTTATTAGAAGTTCACACACTTAATTCAGCGGATAATCGTTTCTTTGATATTTTATGGTAACAAACCAAATTTCTATAATGATTGCCTGTTCCTTTTGCAGTTAGATGAGCCCTTTCCTTATTATATCCATGTGTGGTGTGGCATCTGTACCTTCATGCTTAATTGAGACACAACTAGTAATTTTCCTTCACTACGACGGGTCCGCTGCACAACAAGCTTTTCTCACATTTGCACTGCACTGTAGTTCCTTCTCTAGATTGTCGCGCAGATGGCAAAATGGTAGATATCGAAACAGATGACAGAGGGATGAAAAAAGTTAAAATCGTTCAAGAGAGGAAGGGCCGCTGGACTTGATGGGATACCAGTTGGATTTTACAGAGAGTACGCGAAGGAACTTGCTCCCTTCTTGCAGCGGTGTACCGTAGGTCCCTAGAAAAGCGTAGCGTTCCAAAAGCTTGGAAAAGGGCACAGGTCATCCCCGTTTTCAAGAAAAGACGTCGAACAGATGTGCAGAACTATAGACCTGTATCTCTAACATCGATCAGTTGTTGAATTTTGGAACAACTGTAATATTCGAGTATAATGACTTTTCTGGAAACTAGAAATCTACTTTGTAGGAATCAGCATGGATTTCGAAAAAGACGATCGTGTGAAACCCAGCTCGCGCTATTCATCCACAAGTCTCAAAAGACCATAGACACGGGTTCCCAGGTAGATGCTGTGTTTCTTGACTTCCACAAGGTGTTTGATACAGTTCCCCACAGTCGTTTAATGAACAAAGAAAGATCATATAGACTATCAGACCAATTGTGTGATTGGATCGAAGAGTTCCTAGATAACAGAACGCAGTATATCATTCTCAACGGAGAGAAGTCTTCCGAAGTAAGAGTGATTTCTGGAGTGCTGAAGAGGAGTGTCGCAGGACCGTTACTATTCACAATATATATATATATATATATATATATATATATATATATATATATATATAAATGACCTTGTGGATAACATCGGAAGTTCACTGAAGATTTTTGCGGATGATGCTGTAGTATATGGAGAGGTTGTAACAATGGCAAAATGTACCGAAATGCAGGAAGATCTGCAGCGAATTGACGTATGGTGCAGGGAATGGCAATTGAATCTCAATGTACACAAGTGTAAAGTGCTGCGAATATACAGAAAGATCCTTTATCATTTAGCTACAATACAGCAGGTCAGCAACTGGAAGCAGTTAATTCCATAAATTATCTGGGAGTACGCATTAGGAGTGATTTAAAATGGAATGATCATAGAAAGTTGATCGTTGGTAAAGCAGATGCCAGACAGATTCATTGGAAGAATCCTAAGGAAATGCAGTCCGAAAACAAAGGAAGTAGGTTACAGTACGCTTGTTCGCCCACTGCTTGAATACTGTTCAGCAGTGTGAGATCCGTACCAGATAGGGCTGATAGAAGAGATAGAGAAGATCCAACGGAGAGCAGCGCGCTTCGTTACAGGATCATTTAGTAATCGTTAAAGTGTTACGGAGATGATAGATAAACTCCAGTGGAAGACTCTGCAAGAGAGACGCTCAGTAGCTCGGTACGGGCTTTTGTTGAAGTTTCGAGAACGTACCTTCACCGAGGAGTCAAGCAGTATATTGCTCCCTCCTACGTATATCTCTCGAAGAGACCATGAGGATAAAATCAGAGAGATTAGAGCCCACACAGACGCATACCGACAATCTTTCTTTCCACGAACAATACCAGATTGGAATAGAAGGTAGAACCAATAGAGGTACTCAAAGTACCCTCCGCCACACACCGTCAGTTGGCTTGCGGAGAATGGATGTAGATGTAGATGCATCATCTTATGGGGATGACACGATATTGCTGTGCGTTTTGACATGAAATGTGATAGAATGTTCCTTCGTTCTTCTGAACAGTGCAGACACTGTAATGTTGTCTTTATGCACCGACACTGGGCAAGTGAGTTTCGATTAAAATGTCTCTCAGGTATGGAAGTGTACATAAAGAGTGTATTGAATGCAGGTTATAGACACATGATTGAAGTCAGTTGGAAGTTTGATTCTGGCCGTGGGTCGTGCTCGGATAGCCTAATAGTAAGGCGACCACTCGCGATGAGTGGGGAATCCGGGTTCGAATCGCAGTGTGGCACAAATCTTCAATGTCATAATTTCATTACACAGCTGTCCGCCCCGAAAGAGGGCCATTGCCCTCTACGTTACCTGCTTCACTAAGAGCGCCGGTGCCACTATAGGAAATCGCAGCGCCCCTCTTTTATATAGGACGTTTCTATTTAGAACAAAGTTATTGCAGTGTAGCGCTCACGACACCACAACTCGACGCTTATATCATGACATGCTGCAACGCCGCCCCCTAAATGTGGTCGAACTAAAATATCCTGACGTACGTGTCACGTGGTGTGGAAGACTGTACACGATGCCATGCTTGATTCCAATGTTGTTTCCCAACGGTACGTAGTCGTCAATGGGAAGCTGGCTACGCAAGAACGTCTCTACAATATCGACATGGCAGAATCTCCCAATTGTGTGGGTTGTAATACACTAGATTCTGACGAGCACCGCCTCAGCTGTGGAGAGGCGGAACCGGTTTGGTACCTAGTGCGGCAGATGTTGGATTATCTCTTGCGAGTTAGGCCGGAGTATATATCTGCACGCTCGTTATTGTTTCCGGATCAGACATTTTACCCCAAGACTCGAACCAACTCCGTCACCTGGATACGTGGACATGCGGTCCATTACCTCTGTCGTGACGGACACAAGAATTTACTTGACTTCTGGCTCTATTTGCAAGAAAGACGTCATGCTATTTCCGGGCATACCAGATATCGAGAATGCTTTGCAAACTACCCATGGAGTGCCTTTCACAGCCCGTCGTGTAGCTGGAATGTTCCAGGCAGTGGCAGATGATGTTAGAACGAACTGCAAACGATCATATATTGAACATTCTTTATCAGTGAGCGCAGTCGCTGGGAAGCCTAAGTACGAAGTGACAGCTTCATTTTCATGTTATTTATGTTTACTATCTTCGATGGTGTCTTCATTCTGTTTTACTTTTCCAGGCTTGATTAACTATGACTGTTCGCACGTTGGTATCTATAAAAATTAACGAAAAATAATAAAATAAAATAAAAAACAAAAATAAAAAATAAAAAAATAAAAATTTAAAAAACAATAAAAATAAAAAATAAAAGAGTGGTCAGCGTGACTGATTACCGTCCTACGGGCCCAGATTCGATTCCCGGCTGGATCGGGGATTTTTTCCGCTCAGGGACTGGGTGTTGTGTTGTCTTCATCATCATTTCATCCCCATTCGGCGTGCAGATCGCCCAATGTGGCGTCGAATGTAATAAGACCTGCACCAAGGCGGCCGGACCTGCCCCGTAAGAGGCCTCCCGACCAATGACGCCGAACACTGATTTCCATTTCCATTATACAGCTGATGGTTGTCTATATTCGCATCTGCAAAAGTGTTCCTTGTATCTTGTAGGGAGCTTCCGTTTCCTGATTTTTTTTTCTCCTTTCGTGAGGAAGTGCTCTAATATCAGAGCAATCTTTTTTTATTTTATCCTGCATCACTTAATTATAATAACAGTAATAATGACAATAACAATAATAATAATTATTATTATTATTATTTCACATAGCTCAACTTTTTTCTTTTTTCTTTTTTTCTTTTTTATTGTTGCTTCTTTATTTATTGTTTTTATTATATGTAAGTATTGAAACCACTGCCGGCCGAAGTGGCCGTGTGGTTAAAGGCGCTGCAGTCTGGAACCGCAAGACCGCTACGGTCGCAGGTTCGAATCCTGCCTCGGGCATGGATGTTTGTGGTGTCCTTAGGTTAGTTAGGTTTAACTAGTTCTAAGTTCTAGGGGACTAATGACCTCATCAGTTGAGTCCCTTAGTGCTCAGAGCCATTTGAACCTACTGAAACCACTGCAACGTCCGTGCTACGAGCGTGGCAGGCAGGTGGCGGCAAGGTGGTCAGGGGTCAATTAGTCCGAGGCCTGGCCACGGTGCCGCCCCCATACTCGTCACCAATCACATTGACTGTAAAGAAACACTGATTTTTTGAGCCAGACTATTTGCTTGATACATGAACGGGGGAAGGTTCAAATGGCTCTGAGCACTATGGGACTTAACATCTGTGGCCATCAGTCCCCTAGAACTTAGAACTACTTAAACCTATCTAACCTAAGGACATCACACACATCCATGCCCGAGGCAGTATTCGAACCTGCGACCGTAGCAGTCACGCGGTTCCAGACTGAAGCGCCTAGAACCGCACGGCCACACCGGCCGGCAAACGGGGGAAGGTTTGAGAACTCGAACAGCTATCCAATCCCTGTTCTATTCAATGCAATATGGAGCATATTACCGTACTTGCGATGGTGATCAGCGTAGTTTTTAATTTTAAAATTTTCCGTTTCCATGTGTAACAGAAATTCACTGTAATCGTCGCCCGTCAGCCGGTTGAACACATGACTTGTATAGTGACCCAACAGCCACATGACGGCATTATTTTTAGTTGGCGGAAAATATTTGACATCTGGTCTGTGCAGTAATTTCGTGTCTACGTTATTTTCAGAAGTCCTAGTTATAAGGGCGACTTGTTGAGGAACCCATTGCCAATTGCGCATGCGGTGACCGCAAGTATATCTGTGGAGAACAGTATCCACTCGGTGACAATCTGGCCAATGGGCTGTGTCGCTTAGCCCAATCGCATGCAGGCGCTCATTTTTTTTCCTTTATTGTGATTTCATTCCCCTGCCCCATATGGGCAGGGGAGGGCTGTCAGCGGCACAATCCGCCGCTCTTCAGCCGGGTGACACGACAACTAAAACAAGAATAAAATGATACATACAGGAGGAGATAAAGAAGGGGAACATAAAACAGAGTAAGGGGAGAAAATGGAGGCAAAAATACATGGACATGGTGACATTCATGGGGGGACAGTTAAAAAAGTCACCAGAAAGTTAAAAAACACAGTTGGCGATTCTTAAAACACAGAGAAGACACTGAATGCGCACACACAGGTTAAAGGTCGGCCACAGTATTAAAAACACTTCAGAACAACACACTTAAAACCCACTTGGAGCGCACACGATGAAGAAGAAAACTGCCAGGTGGGACCTGCCGAGGGAAAGGTCAGAGAGGATGGAAAAGGAGGGGAGAGCATGGGGCAGCTGGGGAAGCGGCGGGATGAAGAGAGGAGGGGCATCAGTGGGTTCATGAAGAGGCAGGAGACACGTGGGGTGGGAGAGGAAGAGGGAAGACAGGGCAGGAGGGAGCGCAGAGACACTGAAAGGAGGCACAAGAGATGGAGGGGGAGTAGGAGGGGGAAGCCGCTCAGGAGGAGGGAGGGGGAGGAGAGGGAGCCCTGAGGAGGAGCAGGAAGATGGATTTAGAGTTGGTAGGAAGGGTAGATGTCAGGGCAAAGCTCATCATCCCGGAGGGGTAGATGGTGGAAGTTGCGTTGGGACAGGAGATGGAAAGTGTGGAGATAGAGAGAGGGTGGGACACAACGGTAAAGGCGCGGCAACTGGTTGGGGGTGGAGAGGAAGGGAGACACCAGGGGGTGAGGGGGATCAAGACGGCGGACAATATATATTGTGCGGGTGTGTTCAAGGAAAAGGAGAAAGTGGGGGAAGGGGATGAGGTCGTGGAGGATGTCCAGGCACTCATTTGTGCTGATAATGTTGTTGACCGTTTTGTACCACGTCGACCTGACCAAGGGCGGAAGTTCACTGCTGCTGGCGTTCGCCCACAGGACCTGTAGGTCACTAGGGACCCGAATTATAGCATCTTTGTGATATGCCAAACATTCCAACGGACACGTCACAGCTCACTCCAGAATTTACCGTTAGCTTCGACGTGTCCGGTGAGATTATTTCGGAGTTGATCCGTGAGGCAGCCTGCGTGCCGCTCCCTCAGTGGTCGTATATCAGGAGGTTACGGCTGTCAGCCCCGCGCCAGTTGACGGAGAGCGATGCGTCGCCGGCGCCCGAGACGCGGGATAACGAAGTGTGGCGCGCGCCGCTGCGGGCCCTGGGCGACCACCCGCGACCCTTGCCTTCCCTCCGCGGCGTAACGACCGCCGGCGCGGCGTATCGTTATGACGGAGGCGGCGCTCGTTTTAATTTCGTTCGGTTGCGGAATATTTAGCAGCCTTGAAACATTAAACAGGCGGGAGGATCTTGCCTCTCCGCGAACTCGCGGTATTTGAGATGAATAAAACACGCGCCCTTACTCCCTAACGCCGACTCGACGTACGCACGTTCGCACACACTCACACGCATAGACGCACACTCGTGAGCGTACACGCATACCCACTCGCCGGAGTGCGTGGTCGCATTCCCTCTCCCTGCGAGGTATATCGCTTGCGACAAATATTCCGCAAGCGGAAACACGTGCGTGTTTGCATTTTCGAGAGGGGACCACAGTGCTTGAAGTTCCGTTACCGGCGGAAACGTTGCAGGGAGCAGTTAAAATAAACCGCCAGCAACGCAGAAAAAGGGAAAACATGTTTCGCTGACCACAACATCAGACAAGCCTGTAAGAGCAAGGAATCGCTCATACGCAACGCTTGAGGCACTACATCTCGTGGATTTCGATGTAAGTCAGCCCGACCTTTTGTTTACCAGTCCCACTGTACGAAATTACCTTTTTTTAAGGGTGACTACCAATCGTACCAGTGGTGTGATAGCGAAAACCTCAATTTCACTAGTAGTTAGCAATTGCCACACACTTCTGAGAACGTTAGCCCTACTTGTTACTGATGATAAATATTCATGTATCTTTAAAACTACGTCCTGTTTATTACAAGTCACTACTACTAATCAGTCTGAGCCGTAGCGCCGTATAACGATCCTGCCTTGGAGGCGATTAAGTGGGAAATGTGTCTCAGAGCTGGATAGTGACAGGTGGTGACGCGAGACTGGACGCACACGTAGTTTATGTATCAGCCGATAGAGGACAATATTGGATAGAGGGACTGATTTTAGTTTCGATTGTGACCACTAGAGTGCACTAAAGTAATAGAACGTTTTTTATAAACTGTTCTAGTATTTCCATGAAGTGTTATGTCTTTTTGTGTATGTAAAATGTTATAAATGTGTTTTAGCAGTATGAATGATACGTGAGTTTGGTTTAAGGTTAATATGAAGATAATTGTTTAACGAGTTGTGTAGTAGGATTTAGTGTGGGAACATTTCAAGGAAGTATGGGTATGAACAAAGGGGATTTTTGTAGAATAGATTTGTAAAGTAAGTTTATGGTAAAGGGAAAGTTAATTCAGGTATAAATAACAATAGTAAATAACTTTAAACATAAGCAAAACTTCAGCATATTAGATAATTACGTCGGTAAAAAGTGCAGTCGTTAGGTTTACTATTTTGTGATTGGTTATTGATGAAAAGCGCGGATTGACGCGGGAGAGTGTTTTTTTGCTATTGGCTGTTGAGTAAACTGACCAATGGTAAAGCAATATTCCTCGCGCGCCTTTCTCTGCTGGTAGAGAAGAGTTAGAGTATTCCAGAGAAGAGTCGAAGCCTAGCCATGAAACAGTTCGGACGTGTGTAATAGTAGTTCCGATGGAAACGATAAGTTGCCGGATCTAGCAGTGTTTCACACATTAAAAGTATGGTAAAGTGACGGCATAATTATGACGATGTGTGTGTAGAAATTTCGGAATTTTTAAGTGAATTTTTTCACGAGATAAGATAAATTCCGCTTGGCGTATTGAGCAGGTCGGTGGCTAAAAACTGTGACTGCATTTGGTACCGACAGACTTCATATTTGGCGAACATTCTCAGTCAAAAACAATCAGTAATTTTGTAGCTATTACGTTTTCGCGAAATGCAACACCATAAACTTGCTAACGTGAGTGAAAGGTATTATGAGTGACTTAAGACTAGCATGGGCTTGGCAGTGATACTTGTTCACCTAAGTTTCAGAATATATTAATTGAGGACAAAATTTCCAACCTTTCATTTCTTGTGAATCTTTCTCCAGAAACGTACTTTAGTGACTTAAATTGCAGCCTGGTTCACGTTGAAGTACAGTAGGTTTCACTCGGCTTTCCTACTGATGATCTGCTGAGACAATGTTCACAGGTAGGTGCAGGTCCGTCGTAAAGGGACGGAAAGAACCGCGCCACCGCAAGTTTGCGTTACTAAAAAGGGTAATCATATTTAGTTTCGTCTGTAACTACTTACCACGTAAAATTCGCTTCGTTTTCTCAGCCATGGACTCATGGAATCTGCGTATATCAATTACGCATGAATTACTAGTTGATCAGAAGCTAGCAACCTCCGAAGTATATGGTGATACATCACAGTGTGACATTTCCTTGATGTGGCTATAGTGAATTCAAGCATATTTATCTGCATAGCTCTTGCGTAAGATATATAAAGTATTAAGAATTTCCGTCACTATAGGGCCCGTTGGAGTGTCAATATGTTCGTTACCAACTAGGAAATACATAGTTTGCAAACAACACGTAGAAAGTCTGCATCGTGTAGCTCAGTGAGGCACCTCCACAGAACTAAATGGATATAACAGACATGAGTTGTTGACTTCTTCCTGAGCAATAGTAACAACATTTTCCGAAGTGCCTCAGAAAATGAATATTCCTCATGAAATCAACTATAAGAAAACCGTAAAATCGATTTTCCTTGGAAACATTTGTACTTTATTCATACGAGAAGTAACTGATGGACTGTCGTTAAGAAAATAATGATTCTAGCAAAGATTTTATTTCTGATACACAAATGGGTAAACGAATCTGTAGTCCTCACTAATATACGGCAGACCACAAGGAAGGGAGAGCTGCGAACGTCTTGTAAAATTACAACAATGTTTTTGGAGTTAAAGGTACTGGCTGCACGTATTTTACACTAGGTTTGTCATTTTCATAACTAACTAATCTAAGAAGAGAAGGAAACATATCCAAAATTTTCAGTAAAGAAGAATAAATAGGTCTTCAAATCGACAAATTTATTCATAACTACTTCAATGAAAGGGCAGCGAATCCAAATCTGTGTAGGAGATCTTAAATAAAAATGAAGCCAAATCTATATCAGAAATGTGGAATTATAGCAATAACAGTGCCATTCATAGGTCTTAATGTATGTGGGACCAATCATTATAGTCGGCCAATGTGGCCGAGCGGTTCTAGGCGCTTCAGTCTGGAACCGCGCGACTGCTACGGTCGTCGGTTCGAATCCTGCCTCGGGCATGGATGTGTGTGATGTCCTTAAGTTAGTTAGGTTTAAGTAGTTCTAAGTTCTAGGGGACTGATGACCTCAGATGTTAAGGATGATTGTGCTCAGAGCCATTTGAACCATTTGTCAGTTACACTCGAACATATAACCTTTTATTTTATCTAACATTACAAGAGTGAAGAAAAAAAATTTTTTTTAAAGGAACACAGCTTTAGTTTTGGATCTTAATCAGCGGCTGAATGCGCCGTACAATTTCGTGCCTTAAGGGCAAGGCCACTTTAATTTTTTTAAAAAAATAACGTAAAGCTCAACCAAAATCAGAAATTTAAAAGGCAAAGCATTATCTTAAAACAGTTCCTTAATTAGGCTGAAGGCTCAAATAATCTGACACTTTAAGAGCAAAACAACTTAAATTCAAAATCGGTTGAAGGCCCAACACTTAAGACTCAATAACATTAATTTTAAAAATGCCAAAACTTTTACGTAAAACAGGTCTTAAATTAGGCTGAAGTCCCAAACCATCTGACGCCTTAAGTCAAAACAACCTTAATCTAAAAATCGGCCAGAAGCCATACAAGTACCTACAACAAGAACAAAAAGAAAAGGCAGCACACCCAAAGGCGCACAGAAGTTCCGAGGGTCGGCCTAGAATTCGAACACTAACGCTGGCCTAGGTGAGACAGACAGTAGACCCAGCCACTGTCGATGCGACAACCCAACCAACAGACAGTCAACGGACCACCGACAAGATAACCTCCGCTGCACCCGACCAGCACACAACAGACAGTTCAGTGGAACAACGTAGAAGGTATTGGCGCCCACAACCAATTATACATTGGGCTGTCAAACTACACACAGTGCTGGACAGCGACATCACAATGAAGAAAATACACTGCATGAATTTACGTCAACGGTCAGGGCAGGTAACCGGAACGTTAACAGCCACAAGGCAGAAGATTCCGCTGGTGCTCTTCAACTCAAAATAACCAAGTACAGTTAAACTCCACCGGAGGGTGGCTAAAATCCGCTAAATTGAAAACACACGCTGTTGCTCGCGGGCCGGCTCTGAGCACTATGGGACTTTAACGTCGGAGGTCATCAGTCCCCTAGACTTAGAACTACTTAAACCTAGCTAACCTAAGGACATCACACACATCCATGCCCGAGGCAGGATCCGAGCCTGCGACCGTAGCGGCACTCGCGGGATTATCCCAAAAGCCGACAACGAACTCCAAAAGACACAATGTGAACAGTCGTGACTTGCTGGTAGCTTAAGTCAAAACTCAACCTTCATATCCAGGATCGATGAGCCACGAACCTCGTAGCAATGAGAATAGCACCACACAATCCGATACCGCATAGAGGCCGCCAGAGCGTCCGGCCAAACTATGCTCCACGGAGATTTCCTCGCTGCTCCACGTCAGCCGACCAACTGTCCAGGCCTGGAAACAGTGAAAGGACCAAATATACGTCGGCCGATGAGACGACCAACCAAACGACCAACCAACGGTCGTCCCGCTCGGATCTCCCTCCTTCGGAGAGTTCATGTGTGTCGACAGCGGTCGGCGAGCACTGGCTGTCGGCGCCTCAGCGGCGCTCCGTCCCCGACTTCACTGCTGCTGCGTCCCGACTGCACTGTTCGTCCGTTCCAAATTGACTGCCAGACACACGACGACCTGGAAATACTATCGGTCGCTCCAGAGATGGTACGACAATGCACTTATCGATAAACGCTGCTTATGCCGCTCAAGTGCAAGTGAGGCCGGAAGTTAGTGGCGCCAGTAAATGGAATAAGAAAACGAGGTGGCAGTACCGTAATAGAAGATGAGAAACAATAAATGGGATAAACGTGAGCCGTGCACAGCTCACATATGCTATGCTTACTGCTCGGGCAGTGATTAGCGTTGGTGCAACAACACTATCTCTGGATTATTCATTAACCAATGGCGCCGAGAAAATCTGAGAGGTCGGTATATCACTGGACACAAAGTATAGATTGAGGTCGTCTGGAATCTTTATTCGTCGTGTAATCGTGGAAGAGGATGGTTATGACATTCAAGGACTTCATTCGAAGATAAGTTCTTGGTAATTTGTCAGCAAGTTTTCTGTTTGTGTTGTGTTTGAAACACACTCGTCGTGTATGGAGATTAAAACCAACGTCACATAGTTATTCGCCCAACGTTCCGAAAATTGTGGTATGATGTGTCATCAGTTTTCTGCTACTGCAAATACTACATGTACGCTGACTACCTCCATTTGTGTCTAAGTGCAAAACCAGTCGATATCTGGAGACAGCTATCGATTATCTCAAGGGCTGTAGTTCGACCCATTCAAAACCCAAGCCCCACTCGTAGGTCGTTCTAAGATCCTTCTCCCGGAATATCATGAATCCCTACCATCTTCAGCCCTAAAAGGCACAAACACAACTTTTTCTCCTTCATCAGATAGTGTAGGAGTAGTACCGGATGAAAATCTAATGTGGGTAGAGCACGTAACTGCCGTGTACATGAAGGCATTAGCATCTCTCCATGCTCTACGAAAATATAAAAAGGTTACTCCCTCTTGACCTGAAGAAGAAACTGCTACAAACACTTATACTTGCAAGTATCGGTTGCAGAGATGTTATCCGGCAAGGTCTTTCCTAGGGGATCTCAAGCACTTGGAAGTGGTTATGAATGCCTGTGTTCGATATGTCTGTGACGTTGGACTCTTTGGCCATGTTTCACCATGCACATACAACTACTCTGGCTGCGTGCAGACGAGTCCCGAGATTTCCATAGATACTGTTTTCTCTTCTGTATTACCAACGACCACTGTCCCCCTTACCTCTTCTCCATCCTAACACTCTTATCTGAACAACATGGCAGAAACACCCGTTCCCATCAGAGAAAAATCCACTCTCTCCCATTCCGTCGTTCGGCTACTTTATCGAAGTCTTTCTGAGTAGCACGAAGCCGACTATGGAATAACTTCCCGCATCGTATTGGAGAACTGAATAACTCCTCCAGCTTCAAAAGACAGCTAATGACTTATCTACTACAGTAATGATAAGGACTTCCATTATCCCTGTGAGCACTCGTTACCCTCGAACATCCTTCCAAACCAGATCTTCCTTTTTTTCCCACTACCCTTAGATGGTGCAGTCTCCATAAATTTTACTTTCCCCAGAACTCGGTATATCAGAAAATATCTACCTTGTACAGCTATAATCTCTTTTCATACCTTCCACTATTATTACCATATTTTTGTCGTTATTGTTACTGTTTTATTGTTGTTATTATTATTATTAATACTACACTGAAGTGCCAAAGAAACTGGTATAGGCGTGCGTATTCAAATACAGAGAGATGTAAACAAGCAGAATAAGATGATGCGGTCTTCAACGATAAGACAACAAGTGTCTGGCGCAGTTGTTAGATCGATTACTGCTGCGACAATAGCAGGTTATCAAGATGTAAGTGAGTGTGAACGGTGTGTTACAGTCGGCACACAAGCGATGGGACTAATCGACTCATGAGCGATGGGACACAGCATTTCCGAGGCAGCGATGAAGTGGGGATTTTCCCGTACGACCAATTCGCGAGCGTACCGTGAATAGCAGGGATCCGGTAAAACATCAAATCTTGGACATCGCTGCGATCAGAAAGAGATCCTTCAAGAAAGGGACCAACGGCGCCTGAAGAGAACTATTCAACGTGACAGAAGTGCAAGCCTTCCTCAAACTGCAGCAGATTTCAAAGCTGGGGCCATCAACAAATGTCAGCGTGCGAACCATTCAATGAAACATCATCGATATGGGCTTTCGGAGGCGAAGGCCCACTCGTCTACCCTTGATGACTGCACCACGCAAAGCGTTACTCCTCGCCTGGGCTCGTCAACACTGACATTGGACTGTTGATGACTGGAAACATGCTGCCTGGTCGGACAAGACTCGTTTCAAATTGTATCGAGCGGATAGACGTGTACGGGTATGGAGACAACCTGATGAATCCATGGAGCCTGCATGGCAGCAAGGGATTGTTCAAGGTGGAGGAGGCTTTGTAATGATGTGGGGCGTGTGCAATTGGAGTGATACGGGACCCCTCATACGTCTAGATACGACTCTGATAGGTGGCACGAACATAAGCATCCTGTCTGATCACTTGCATCCATTCATGTCCACCGCGCATTCCGACGGACTTGGGTAATTCCAGCAGGACAATGAGTCACCTCACACGTCCAGAATTGCTACAGCGCGGCTCCAGGAATACTCTTCTGCGTTTACGCATTTTCGCTGGCCACCCAACACCCCAAAAATGAACATTATTGACAATATCAGGGATGCCTTCCAACGTGCTGTCCAGAAGGGACCCCCACCCCTCGTACTCTTACGGATTCATGGACAGCCCTGCAGCATTCATGATGTCAGTTACCTCCAAGCACTACTTCAGACATTAGTCGAGAACACGTCACGTCTTATTGCAGCATTTCTGCATTCTCACGGTGCTCTACACGATATTAGGCATGTGTAGGTGTTTCTTTGGCTCTTCAATGTGTTATCTCTATTTGTTGCAGCAGATGCAATAGTACAAGTAGTGCCTCCATTTATTTTATTAGTTCATCCCCCATGAACCATGGACCTTGCCGTTGGTGGGGAGGCTTGCGTGCCTCAACGATACAGATAGCCGTACCGTAGGTGCAACCACAACGGAGGGGTATCTGTTCAGAGGCCAGACAGACGTGTGGTTCCTGAAGAGGGGCAGCAGCCTTTTCAGTAGTTGTAGGGGCAACAGTCTGGATGATTAACTGATCTGGCCCTGTAACCCTAACCAAAACGGCCTTGCTGTTTTGGTACTGCGAACGGCTGAAAGCAAGGGGAAACTACAGCCGTAATTTTTCCCGAGGGCACGCAGCTTTACTGTATAGTTAAATGATGATGGCGTCCTCTTGGGTAAAATTTTCCGGAGGTAAACTAGTCCCCCATTCGGATCTCCTGGCGGGGACTACTCAAGAGGACATCGTTATCAGGAGAAAGAAGACTGGCGTTCTACGGATCGGAGCGTGGAATGTCAGATCCCTTAATTGGGCAGGTAGGTTAGAAAATTTAAAAAAGGAAATGGATAGGTTAAAGTTAGATATAGTGGGAATTAGTGAAGTTCGGTGACAGGAGGAACAAGATTTTTGGTAAGGTGAATACAGGGTTATAAATACAAAATCAAATAGGGGTAATGCAGGAGTAGTTTTAATAATGAATAAAAAAATAAGAGTGCGGGTAAGCTACTACAAACAGCATATGAACGCATTATTGTGGCCAAGTTAGACACGAAGCCCACGCCTACTACAGTAGTACAAGTTTGTATGCCAATTAGCTCTGCAGATGATGAAGAAATTGATGAAATCTATGAGGAGATGAAAGAAATTATTCAGGTAGTGAAGGGAGATGAAAGTTAAATAGTCATGGGTGACTGGAATTCGACAGTAGGAAAAGGGAGAGAAGGAAACATAGGTGAATATGGATTGGGGGGAAGAAATGAAAGAGGAAGCCGCCTAGTAGAATTTTGCACAGAGCATAACTTAATCATAGTTAACACTTGGTCCAAGAATCATAAAAGAAGGTTGTATACCTGGAAGAATCCTGGAGATACTATAAGGTATCAGATAGATTGTATAATGGTAAGACAGAGATTTAGGAATCAGGTTTTAAATTGTAAAACATTTTCAGGGGCAGATGTGGATTCTGACCACAGTCTATTGGTTATGAACTGCAGATTGAAACTGAAGAAACTGCAAAAAGGTGGGAATTTAAGGAGATGGGACCTGGATAAACTGAAAGAACCAGAGATTGTAGAGAGTTTCAGGGAGAGCGTAAGGGAACAATTGACAGGAATGGGGGAAGGAAATACAGTAGTAGAAGAATGGGTAGCCCTGAGGGATGAAGTAGTGAAGGCAGCAGACGATCAAGTAGGTAAAAAGACGAGGGCTAATAGAAATACTTGGGTAACAGGAGAAATATTGAATTTAATTGATGAAAGGAGAAAATATAAAAATGCAGTAAATGAAGCAGCGAAAAAGGAATACAAACGTCTCAAAAATGAGATCGACAGGAAATGCAAAATGGCTAAGCAGGGATGGCTAGAGGACAAATGTAAGGATGTAGAGGCTTGTCTCACTAGGGGTAAGATAGATACTGCCTACAGGAAAATTAAAGAGACCTTTGGAGAAAAGAGAACCACTTGCATGAATATCAAGAGCTCAGATGGAAACCCAGTTCTAAGCAAAGGAGGGAAAGCAGTAAGGTGGAAGGAGTATATAGAGGGTCTATACAGGGCGATGTTCTTGAGGACAATATTATGGAAATGGAAGAGGAGGTAGATGAAGATGAAATGGGAGATATGATACTGCGTGAAGAGTTTGACAGAGCACTGTAAGACCTAAGTCGAAACAAGGCCCCACGAGAAGACGACATTCCATTAGAACTACTGACAGCCTTGGGAGAGCCTGTCCTGACAAAACTACCATCTGGTGAGCAAGGTGTATGAGACAGGCGAAATTCCCTCAGACTTCAAGAAGAATATAATAAGAAAGCAGGTGTTGACAGATGTGAAAATTACCGAACTATCAGTTTAATAAGTCACATCTGCAAAATAGTAACACGAATTCTTTACAGACGAATGGAAAAACTGGTAGAAGCCGACCTCGGGGAGCCGGCCGGTGTGGCCGTGCGGTTAAAGGCGCTTCAGCCTGGAACCGCGTGACCGCTACGGTCGCAGGTTCGAATCCTGCCTCGGGCATGGATGTGTGTGATGTCCTTAGGTTAGTTAGGTTTAATTAGTTCTAAGTTCTAGGCGACTGATGACCTCAGAAGTTAAGTCGCATAGTGCTCAGAGCCATTTGAACCATTTTTGACCTCGGGGAAGATCAGTTTGGATTCCGTGGAAATGTTGGAACACGTGAGGCAATACTGACATCTACATCTATATCTACATCCATACTCTGCAGGCCACCTGACGGTGTGTGGCCGAGGGTACCTTGAGTACCTCTATCGGTTCTCCCTTTTATTCCAGTCTCGTATTGTTCGTGGAGAGAAGGATTGTCGGTATGCTTCTGTGTGGGCTCTAATCTCTCTGATTTTATCCTCATGGTCTCTTCGCGAGATATACGTAGGAGGGAGCAATATACTGCTTGACTCTTCGGTGAAGGTATTCTCTCGAAACTTCAACAAAAGCCCGTACCGAGCTACTAAGTGTCTCTCCTGCAGAGTCTTCCACTGGATTTTATCTATCATCTCCGTAACGCTTTCGCGATTACTAAATGAACCCGTAACGTAGCGCGCTGCTTTCCGTTGGATCTCCTCTATCTCTTCTATCAACCCTATCTGGTACGGATCCCACACTGCTGATCAGTATTCAAGCAACGGGCGAACAAGTGTACTGTAACCTACTTCCTTTGTTTTCGCATTGCATTTCCTTAGGATTCATCCAATGAGTCTCAATCTGGCATCTGCTTTACCAACGATCAACTTAATATGATCATTCCATTTTAAATCAGTCCTAATGCGTACTCCCAGATAATTTATGGAATTAACTGCTTACAGTTGCTGACCTGCTATTTTGTAGTTAAATGATAAGGGATC
Source organism: Schistocerca americana (assembly GCF_021461395.2). NCBI lineage: Eukaryota > Metazoa > Arthropoda > Insecta > Orthoptera > Acrididae > Schistocerca > Schistocerca americana. Next base: position 457,776,547 of record NC_060126.1, on the reverse strand, counting down.
TATGTTTCTATGTATTCACAGCACATTACACTTGTCTAAATTGAGATTCAATTGCCATTCGCTGCACCATGCGTCAATTCGTTGCAGATCCTCCTGCATTTCACTACAATTTTCCAATGTTACAATCTCTCGATATACCACAGCGTCATCTGCAAAAAGCCTCAGTGAACTTCCGATATCGTCCACAAGGTCTTTTATGTATATTGTGAATAGCAACGGTCCTACGACGCTCCCCTACGGCACACCTGAAATCACTCTTACTTCGGAAGACTTCTCTCCATTGAGAATGACATGCTGCGTTCTGTTATCTGGGAACTCTTCAATCCAATCACATAATTGGTCTGATAGTCCATATGCTCTTTCTTTGTTCATTAAATGACTGTAGGGAACTGTATCGAACGCCTTGCGGAAGTCAAGAAACACGGCATCTACCTGTGAACCCGTGTCTATGGCCCTCTGAGTCTCGTGGACGAATAGCGCGAGCTGGGTTTCACACGACCGTCTTTTTCGAAACTCATGCTGATTCCTACAGAGTAGATTTCTAGTCTCCAGAAAAGTCATTATACTCGAACATAATACGTGTTCCAGAATTCTACAACTGATCGACGTTAGAGATATAGGTCTATAGTTCTGCACATCTGTTCGACGTCCCTTCTTGAAAACGGGGATGACCTGTTCTCTTTTCCAATCCTTTGGAACTCTACGCTCTTCTAGAGACCTACGGTACACCGCTGCAAGAAGGAAGAAAGGTTAAGGAAAGGCAAACATACGTTTCTAACATTTGTAGACTTAGATAAAGCTTTTGACAATGTTAACTGGAATACTCTCTTTCAAATTCTGAAGGTGGCAGGGATAAAATACAGGGAGCGAAAGGCTATTTACAATTTGTACAGAAACCAAATGGCAGTTATAAGAGTCGAGGGACATGAAAGGGAAGCAGTGGTTGGGAAGGGAGTGAGACAGGGTTGTAGCCTCTAACCGATGCTATTCAATCTGTATATTGAGCAAGCAGTAAAGGAAACGAAAGAAAAGTTCGGAGTAGGTATTAAAATCCATGGAGAAGAAAGAAAAACATTGAGGTTCGCCGATGACATTGTAAGGACTTGGAAGAGCAGTTGAATGGAATGGACAGTGTCTTGAAAGGAGGATTTAAGATGAACATCAACAAAAGCAAAACGAGGATAGCGGAATGTAATCGAATTAAGTCGGGTGATGCTGCGGGAATTAGATTAGGAAATGAGACACTTAAAGTAGTAAATGAGTTTTTCTACTTGGGGAGCAAAATAACTGATGATGGTCGAAGCAGAGAGGATATAAAATGAGCTTTCGAAATGTGGTGCTACAGAAGAATGCTGAAGATTAGATGGGTAGATCACATAACTAATGAAGGGGTATTGAATAGAATTGGGGAGAAGAGGAGTTTGTGGCACTACTTGACTAGAAGAAGGGATCGGTTGGTAGGACATGTTTTGAGGCATCAAGGGATCACCAATTTAGCACTGGATGGCAGCATGGAGGGTAAAAATCGAAGAGGAAGACCAAGAGATGAATACACTAAGCAGACTCAGAAGGTACTTCAGTAGGTACTGGGAGATGAAGAGGCTTGCCCAGGATAGAGTAGCTTGGAGAGCCGCATCAAACCAGTCTCAGGACTGAAGACTACAACAACAACAGTTAGTACTATTTACTCACATTGCCACATCAAAAACTCAAATAATTTAAAACAATTTTGCATGTAAAAAGTATTGCTTTTTAGGAAACTGTGATGTAGAAAGCGTACTGTGTATGTGAAACCCTGGCCCGAAGTAAGAGAAGACCGGATTGCCCTAATCAGTTCAGCTTATGGAATTTAATAAATTAAAATTATAAATAAAATAGACTGTGCAATTCATCAGTGCGTTTAAATGAGGCTAATTAGTGATGACTGACGTGGAGTTTGGTTGTGAGAAGGCGCTAAGAATTGTTCATGGCGAACTTGAAAAACTATGAAGAGGTATTTCAAAATTTAGTGTCGACCTTGTTATCTGTAACATGTCTAGTAATCGATCGATGCCCAGCGGCATGCGCTGCCTGAGATCTAATACTGCGACATACACAAAATGTTTTCGCCTTTTCTATTAGGGCCAACCATTACCTGTACTATGGGTCGCCGACAATGACAATCTATGCTGGATCGAGAGTCCAACCCGTATTTCACGCTCATCACGAGCGGTCGCCTTACCGTTTCTCAAACTGACGCGTTTATATTTTACGTAGCTGTATGTGAAAGACGACTTCTGATGGCCATATAAAAATTTGTGTCCTGCTTTATTACAAAATACTGTACCTACTGAAGCTCCGTAGTGCTAGTGACTTGAACTGAAATCGATCTAGCGGCTTACATGTACAAATATTCACAGTAAAAATGGCATAACTAAAAGAAAAAACTAAATTATACTTCTCTTTCTTCCGTATCATATCTCTTAATTCTGCTTCAGTAAACATAAATAAAACTTGTAAAAGAGTTGGATTGTTATCTCCATTGGCTCCTAAAACAGGTACATAAAATTGGTTTATTTGATACTGAGCGCATAAGCCCTGAAAACTCCTGTCAAATAAGGGGGAAGAATGACTCAGTCCATGGAAGAAAGCAATACCTCTTGCGAAAGCTGATGCACATCCTGCAAAAAATGTTGTTGTGCGTTTGGTGGATCCAAACTGGCATTCTTCAACGTGAATTGCTTCCAAAGAATGAAACGAGAAAATCTGTTGCGTATGCTGAGCAGCTATGACGACTCGCTATTGTTAATCAAAATGATCACATAGTAAACGTATGTTATTACTACACAATAATGCTGTCTCACTTACAGCCAGAAACACCACATGTGCGACAGCGGAACTCTTTTGGGAACTAGTTCCACACCCTCCTTGATCACCAGACTTAGCCCCTTATTGTCATCTTTCCCGCTCTCTTCCCCATAACATTCAGAGACAAGTGTTTATTGATGAAGCTTTTTCTTACCAACTGGCTCACAGATTTCTTCGAGTCGAAAGTGCAACAGTTTGTGGGATATAATGTTTCTGTTCATACGTGTCTGCCAAACAGAGTAGTTAGTATAACGAAAAACCAGTCCAAAGTTGCTAATTTGACTTATTTTATTCATTCGATGACTAGTTTAGGACCGAGACCCATTTTCAGATCATCGTAACATAGTTGAAAATGTTATTCTGGAAGATGTGAGAACGATCTAAAAAATGTGGAACGATCGGTTACAGCGCATAAAGATAACAGTTATCTGTATGCTCTGTAACTGTTAGTTGCAAATTTTTGAAATAGTTTTCACGTCTTCGGAAATATCATATTTGACCACCTTACGATGATCTGAAAATGGGTCTCGGCCCGAAACTAGTCATCGAGTGAATAAAAAAAAAGTAAAATTTGTAACTTTGGACTGGCTTTTCTTTGTACTGATTGACAGAAATCGCTGACCATCAGCTAGTCCAGCAGGCTGGAAGTTGATAAGCGTAGTTAGTGTAGGCGCGGTAGCGATCTTTTGCGCTCTTTGGGATTGCTTATGTGTCTAGCATCTTTGGTTCGTACTGGACTGTAATGAAAAAAGATAAGATTGATGGTGAGCTCTGCAGAAAATGGTCATAAGGTTGAGATGTGCAAAATGATTCTGGCCTGAGTATACCATCTTGTCAATAGCGATTGATTATGAGTACGCTACAGAGGAGGACTAAATGCCTCGCTCGACGTACATGGTGAGACTTAACCTAAAATTGATTTAAAGGTTTTCACTAATTACTGACCAGTCGCCTTTTGTTTTATTATTCAAATTTTATTTTCTATTAGCGGTTTGAAACCGCCTAGCGATTCATCATCAGGTGGCACACATTCATTGCATGTTTGGAAAACATAAAGTGTGTTTCCCATTGACGTTAATTTGACACCACTTCACAAATTTAGTTACATGTAACAATTTCTACACGCCTTACAAGACGGAAATAAATGATGCATTAGGTAACTACTTTGTCATGCTTTATAAGACATAAATAAACCTAAGAGAATGAGGAAGGTTTTACTTGTGGTTAAATTTGTGAAGTGGTGCAAAGTTAACAGCACTGGGAAACATTTGTTATGTTTACCAAAGCAATACGTGCACCAAGAACAAACCAACAGATGCTATTAACTCTGCTTGACTCCAGAAATGCTACATACATGCTGTGAATATGTACCATCTGATGATGAATCACTAGACGATTCGAAACCGGTAATGGAAAATAAAATTTGTGTGATAAAACATAAGGCGACTGTTTGCAATAATTTACGGACGTCTTTATTCTTAGTAGTCTCAGTGTTGCACGTTCATAATGGACAAAAGTTTTAAAATTGATCTAATTCATAACTAAGAATAATTTCCACTCTGTGAGTCACTAGTAGCCTGTGAAGTTACCCAACCTGGTCTTGGTGACGATTTTCTTCGCTACTACTTTCGACAAATTACGCCGATCATAAACGTTATAACTGGTGCACCTTACACACAGCGTAGCCTTTTACCAGCCATAGACTTGACTCTAGAGGCTGTTCTGAGGAACTCATTGAAGTGCAAAATAATAACTAAAAAAATTAAACCAACTAAAACGTAAAATGATAAGTTCTAAAGGAGAGGCATAGAACATATGCGCGAACGCTGGCGGGAGATCATTAACGAACATATGATTACTTCTGTGAGTACTGCATTAGTCTTGTTGTTGCGTACTATATTGTAATGTAATAAAACCATGGCACCGTATAAACAGCACGAACTTATGCACCGATCCAATACATTGGCAAACTAAAAATGCCATTGAAAAGATAGCAGATAGTATTTATTATTAACTTTTCCATTATTTCTTTCCACCGAATGAATTTTTGTTTGCTGGTGATATCGTTATTATTCAAAAGGATGAAGATAACCTCCGAAGATCACTGTATAAGATGAACGACATTTGCAAGAAGTAAAACTTTAAGATTTCTGTTAATTAAACGAAAATGACGGCATCCCGAGGAAAATATCCAGTCAGATCAAGATTGTTTGGATGAGTTCTAGAAGAAGAGTCTCAAATCTAAGAGTCTCAAATCTCTTATTTAAGCTGTGCTATAAGTGTTGATTATGACTCTGTTATTAAAAATAAAATACAAAAATTCTAAGCTGTCTATGATATCATTAGCAGTATGTTGAGCTATAAAGTACAGAAAAACGTCATCATGAAATTCTATAAAGTAATGGCGATTCTTTTATTAATCTATTGAAGCGGGAGATGGGTTACCACAAAAAAACTAGAAAATATAATTCGAACAGCAGAGATGAGGTTCCCAAGAAATATGAAGAGCTGCACAAGAAGAGACATGATTAGAAAGAGAAAGTATTAGCACAGAATTAAATATTTTCAACATGAAGGAAAAAATTCAATATTATTGTAAAGGTTGGAAACAACACCTCATGAGAATGCCAGGTCACAGAGATCCTCAGAAGATCCTGAACTACAAGCAGAATGGGAAAAGAGATATTGGAAGACCTCGTAGAAGATGAGAATTACTTTGTTTGTGAATTCGGAACAGGTAACAGCCTAATCCTTGAAACTGTCAAATGGTTCAAATGGTTATGAGCACTATGGGACTCAACTTCGGAGGTCATTAGTCCCCTAGAACTTAGAACTAGTTAAACCTAACTAACCTAAGGACATCACACACATCCAAGCCCGAGGCAGGATTCGAACCTGCGACCGTAGCGGCCTCGCGGTTCCAGACTGCGGCGCCTAGAACCGCACGGCCACGAAACTGTCAATGTCTATGAAATTCATGAACAGCCGACGTGCATCTTTCCAAAAAAAAAAAAAAATGACAGAGATGCATAAGAGGTCTGAAGATGGCATAGTGAAATGCTGAAACTTGTAGCCTTCAAAATAAAATAAAATAACACCTGAAGTTAGATGGCTGTTCGTGAATTTCCTTGATATTGACAGTTACTTAACCACTCGACGTCCCCTCTTCATGATGGACCAACAGAGCTTGAATAATCCTTCAAGGGGGGTAGGACGTCAAACGGGCCGACTTGGAGTAGGGGAGTCAAGACAGGACATTTTAATTTCTGCTGTCTATACTTTTACAAATAAATTCATAAAACTTTGTCACCATGACCAGGAAGGATTGAGGACTCACACTCATCGCAGTGGAAGTTAAAAAACGTAGCAAAATACCTTTTTTACATGTGAAATTTCATCATTTTTTTCCACTTATTACTGGCTGCATTTGTTGCTACAGGTACACTTTTCTTCCTAAGTAAGAAAGATTCTTCGATGATTTTTTCATAGCATACAAGCAGTAGTTACAGGGGTATGAAACTCTAGAATTTTCCAAATATATTAAAAAACTGTGGAAAAAATTGAGATAATTAACTATAATACTTGAATTTTTTCTAAACATGAAGTTTAAAATGTAACAGTTCATTCATTTTTTCATAAATTAAATAACTTCTAGAGTTTCATACACTTGAAACTATGGTTTGTATGCTGTGCAAAAGTCATCGAAGAATCTCTCTTACTTAGAAAGAAAAGTGTACCTATAGCAAAAATGCAGCGAGTAGTAAGTGAAAAAACGATGAAATTTCACATGTAAAAAAATGTGTTTTGGTAAGATTTTGAGATTCCACTGCTATGAGTATGAAACCTGAATCCTTCCTGGTCATGCTGTTATAGTTTATGAATTTATTTGTAAAAGTATAGACAGTGGAAATTAAAATGTCCTGTGGTGCCTCTCCTGCTCCAAGTCGATCCGTTTGACGTCCTACCCCCCTTAAAGGATGATTACGATGAGTTTTCCATGTATTTCGATGTGTTTTGTCAGAAGCAGTCACAATGGCTACTGTGAGAAGTGTGTCATCCTTTACTACAACTGGCGTCCATTGAGCAGCTGTGGCGAAGTCTACTGGAGTCAGTGACGGCAACCGCTACCACTTGGTAAGATCTTGACCAGAGGGGGGATCTTCCAAGACGGCGAGGTGCCCGTCCAGAGCTGGCCGCAGAACGCACCCCAGAAAGCCTCTGCGGCCGGATAAATAAACACGGCCGGCTGTAAACCACTCCCCACTGCTGCCAACCCCTGCGCCGTGAATTAAGAAGCCGCTCGCTTACCTTCTCACCGCCCCGCCCCACCGTGCCCCCCGAGGGGTACCTTATTACGACCCTGCCCCTCTCTCCAGACCCTTAAGTATCATCTTCGCCACTCCGTATAGAATGGAGCCTGGCTGGCACTAACAAAAGTTAATCTAATAAAATCTTAGCACCGGGAGGCAGAAACACCGGCGCCGCCGGCAACAATGAGAAGTCGGAAGCAAACTTGAGAAGGCTGCTGCGAGAAAGACCTGGCAACGGCGGGGGGTGCGGCGCGGCGCTTGGAACACGTATGTATTAGTCCGTGGGGTCGCCTGCGGATAAGACGGGATGAAAAGGAGCAGCGAGATGACACGCCGCACGGGGCGAGGGGCGGAAAAAGGCGCACAACTGTAACGTTTTGCAGCAACCCCTTCCCGCCGCACCTCCCGTGCGGGCGAGCAAAGTTTATAGCTCTAAACAAGGAGCAAGGTGCGGGGTAAATAAAACCAGGGAAGCGGCAACCCCACAGCGGCGGCCGCCGCGTCGCACTCCGGCCCCTCGGATGCCGCATCCCGCAAGGCAGTCGCGTCGCGAGATTCGTATCTGGTTAGGGACTTTATGAATTGCAACACTCCGGGCCGAAAGTTCATAATATGTCGCCCGGCAGTTTCTATTCTAAGGAGGTTCATTTGTGTCCCACGGTCGCTCCGCGGGAGGAAGGGAGGGGGAGGGGGGAAGGGAAGAAGCAGAAGAAGGTGGCGAGACGGTATCGGAGCGCGCGAGATTGGCGCACGGGGTTGGGGGATGTAGCTTATGTGATATTGTGCGGGTGGCGGCGGGAGAAGGGGGTGTGTTGAAACCTGATGAAGGGTAAGGATTAAATGAGATAGGCGGAGCTTCTCGCACCCACACCCCTTCCCTTTAGCAAGCAGATCTACCCCGCTGGTTTGTCAGGCCACTCGTGATCTTCAAACCCTTCCTCACCCCCCACTAGTACCTCCCTCCCCCTCGTTTCACTTTTGAACTACTATGTGGCATTCCTTCCCTCCCCCCCCCCCTCTCTCACTCTCTCTGTCTATCTGTCCCTCACTCGCTCTGTAATCCCAGTGGAGTCAGAATGATTCGCTCCAGCAGATGTGCAGAGTCAAATACACCGAAACGACGTATTGCTGTAGGCATGAGAGCCCAGCTGTATAAGTGCGTGCGTATATGCACGCTTGAGTTTGTGTGTGCGCGCGCGCGCGTGTGTGTGTGTGTGTGTGTGTGTGTGTGTGTGTGTGTGTGTGTGTGTGTGTGTCTGTGTGTGTGTCTGTTAGTGACAGTGAGTTAGAAGCGTTTCGCGGGGGAAGGGGAAGAAGACAGTCGTACAGTGAATTTCGCCTGATACCCGATCGCATGACCCCTTTCACGATATCCACTCTAGCAGCCGACGTTAAGAATATTCCAATAATGAGAGAGAAACCCGCGGGCAGCCATCGCTGAAAACCGAATGAAGACCAATAACACAAAAAAGTGCGTGAGACGTGAGGTTTGGGGGAGGAGGGGAGAGAGAGAAAAAAAATAGACGAGGGCTGAAGCTGTGGTAAGGAACGTGCTCATTTGAGCCGATGTCGGAGCTCGGTAACGAACACGGGTGGCCGCGTTCTTTTGCGAGTGATGGACTGATTGGATCCTTAATGCTCTGCCCCTCGATGCGCTCTGAATTGCAGAAGTCGGATTTTTTTATATTTTTCTTTTTAATAGGCGTCGGGCGCTGTTGCTTAATGAGCATTTCTCGCCGTTCGGAAATAATGAAGGCCACGTGACGGGGAAGATGCTGAGCTTGGCTGGATCATATTGATTGGTCCGCACTACACGATATTACTGTTATTGGGGGCGATATGTTTTAGTCCCTCGCTGAAGGTACTATAGGTTATTTTGCTAAAGGTCACACCTCAGGAAAATACCAGTATTTCAAAGACACCACGAGTAGCTGAAAGAGTGGGACTTAGGATGTCCGATCTTTCATGTCTGTTCCTATCTGTTTACACACAGAGTGATTTTTATGAACGTTAAGAAAACTACAAGGTGACGCAGATGATGTTAAGACAAGTGATCTAATACACGACCCATGGGATAGTAAATGTCAGGAAATACCCCCAAGGAGGATGACAAATGGTGAACATGATACACCACTTCTAAAGTGTGGAAGGTATTTTCGAGCGAATGCATGAGAGGTGACCGAGCGATGATATTCTTACATCCAAGCAAACTATGTAAAATTAGAAAAATTTCAGCAAAGGTGAACTGTTTGAACGTAGAAATTACAAATCTATTGTCCTCTCTACAACTAGGCGAAGCCTGTTCCTATTTTGTAGTTCTTTCCTTTTGTCCTCTCTTTTTTTGTTTAAGGACGTTATTTAGTAAAGAAATCGTAGGTAATTTACTGGTACCGACGTAGTTCCGAAGTTTACTCTCATTTACTTGTGACACAACACCAATCAAGAAAATACTGCCTGGCGGGTTCAAGACTTGAAACTTCAGCCCCATGCGCTAAGGTAGCGCACTTAGGCCCGTAGCCACACCGACGTGAATACTGGACTTGGATTGTGATCATCAGGAGCGACAGACCAATAGCCTCAACTGCTGCACATCCAGTGAGGTCCGTCATCTGGTGATGACACATGTTCAGCATTCTTCATCTATTTTCGGGGTTCGTTTGCGATCCCCATGGGTCTAATACTGAATTATGTTTCAGAGTCACCTAAGTCTCTTTAGAGCTTTTTAAGCGTTTAAAAATAATCCAATATGACTGTCCATGAATCCGTATATATATATATATATATATACATATATACATATATATATATATATATATATATATATATATATATATATATAATCTGCAGTAGTGCTGGAGAGAACCGACACCACGAATCCCTCAGGACTGTCCATGAATCCGTAAGCATATGAGGGGTGGCGGTCTCTTCTGGACAGCACGTTGCAAGCCATCCCTGATATGCTCAATAATGTTCATGTCTGGAGAGTTTGGTGGCCAGCGGAAATGCGTAAACGCAGAAGAGTATTCCTGGAGCCGCGCTGTAGCAATTCTGGACGTGTGAGGTGACGCATTGTCCTGCTGGAATTACCCAAGTCCGTCGGAATGTGCGGTGGACATAAATGAATGCAGGTGACCTGACAGAATGCTTATGTACGTGTCACATATCAGAGTCGTATCTAGACGTATCATGGGTCCCATATCACTCCAACTGCACACGCCCCACACAATTACAGAGCCTCCAGCAGCTTGAACAGTCCACTGCTAACAAGCAAGGTCCATGGATTCAAAAAATGGCTCTGAGCACTACGGGACTCAACTTCTCAGGTCATCAGTCCCCTAGAACTTAGAACTACTTAAACCTACTAACCTAAGGACATCACACACATCCATGCCCGAGGCAGGATTCGATCCTGCGACCGTAGCGGTCGCGCGGTTCCAGACTGTAGCGCTAGAACCGCTCGGCCTCTCCTGCCGGTTCCATGGATTCTCCAGATTTTCTCCATACCCGTACACGTCCGTCCACTCGATACAATCTGAAACGAGACTCGTCCGACCAGTAAACATGTGTCCAGTCTTCAACAGGCTCATGTCGATGTTGACGGGCCCACGCGAGGCATAAAGCTTTTCGTCGTGTAGTCATCAAGGGTACACGAGTGAGCCTTCGGTTCAGAAAGGGCATATCGATGTTGGTTCATTGATGGCTCGCGCGCTGACACTTGTTGACGGCCCAGCATTGAAATCTGCAGCGATTTGCAGAAAGGTTACACTTCTGTCACGTTGAACGATTCTTTTCAGTCATCGTTAATCCCGTTATTGCATTATCTTCTTCTGTTAGAGACAAAATATTCGCTGATGCTACCCGGAGACATTAAGGATTGTTTTGTAGTGGTTATGTCCCCAAGAGCTGTAGGTACTCTGTGGGAAGAGTAAGTCTCGTGTGTTGCCTATAGTGCAGTCACCTCCTTATGAAAGAGGGTAAGTAGAGCAAAATTACTGCTCCTCATTCACTTTTAAAATATCTTTCTCCTTTTAGAGGTATTTACTCTTAACGACTGTATGTCGAAAATCTCTATCAATTCACTGGTGGTACGCAGTACACTTGCTTCACAGATCCCGTCAGTTATGTAAAATATCGCCGCCCAATTGCCAGCGAATACTAAAGGACGCCTTGCATCGCCGGGAAGAGCCACTGTACATTTTGTTCCAAACAAAAGTAGTTAAACATGACATGTTGAATGACTAGTAAATGTTTTGCATCACCCGCTTCCCAGAATATAGACGTTGACTGTGGATATTGTGCTCAGACCCAGTCCCTTTGACTGCTCAGAGATATCACTAAACCTGCACAAAGATGTAAACAAACATGCATGAGCAGCGCCTATTAGACGGAGGGGGTCCGACACCCGATCAGTTCCACTCATTCCTCTAGGAAGGAAGTACACGACTCGTCTGTACTTCAACCACGTCTAGGCGGTAAATACCGCGGTTCGATCGCGTCCGAATTGTTACTTTGTGCCAGAAAGGGCACTCAACACGGGAAGTGTCCAGGCGTATCGGAGTGAACCAAAACGGATATGGAGGACATTCAGGGAGACAGGAACTGTCGACGACATGCCTCGCTCAGGCCTCCCATGGGCAGCTACCGCAGAGGATGACCGCTACCTACGGATTATGGCTCGAAGGAACCGTGACAGCAACACCACGATGTTGAATAATGCTTTTTGTCCAGCCACATGACGTCATGTTACGACTCAAACTGCATGATGTGCAACTTCACTCCCGACGTCCATGGCGAAGTCCATCTTCGCAACCACGTCACCATGCAGCGCGGTACCAATGGGCCCAACAACATGCCGAATGGACCGCTCTGGATTGGCATCACGTTCTCTTCACCGATGACTGTCGCATGTGCCTTCAACGAGACAATCGTCGGAGAAGTCTTTGGAGGCAACCTGGTCAGGCTGAACGCCGTAGACACACTGTCCAGCGAGTGCAGCACAGTGGAGGTTCTCTGGTGTTTTTGGGGTGGCATTATATGGGGCCGACGTACGCCGCTGGTAGGTCATGGAAGGCGCCGTAACGGCTGTACGGTACTAGAGTGCCATCCTCCAACCGATAGTGCAACCATATCGGCAGACATTCCTTGTCATGTACGACAATTCGCGCCCTCATCGAATACATCTTGTGAATGACTTCCTACAGGATAACGACATCGCTCGACTAGAGAGGCAAGCATGTTCTCCAGACATGGACCCTATCGAACATGCCTGGGATAGATTTAAAATGGTTGTTTGTGGACAACGTGACCCACCAACCACTCTGAGGGATCTACGCCGAATGACCGTTGAGGAACGTGTGAATAGTATGCCACGACGAATACAGGCATGCATCAGCCCAAGAGGACGTGCTACTAGCTATTATAGGTACCGGTGTGTTCAGCAATCTGGACCATCACCTCTGAAGATCGCGCTGTGGTGGTACAACATGGAATTTGTGATTTTCATGAGCAACAAGAAGGGTGGAAATGATATTAATGTTGATCTCTATTCCAATTTTATGTACGTGTTCTGGAACTCTCGGAGCCGAGGTGCTGCAATTGTGTGTAACCCGTTGCCAGCTGTGTTGACGGTTCGAGCGGCGCGGTCTATTGCCGGACTAATTTGTAACGGTTCTGAAGGGAACGCCGTGAAGTGTTTCCTTCAGTTTACAAATCGAGATGAAATCATGAGTGCATAAGTCATGGGAGTGCAGTATTTGGTATAGCACTTAGCAGCCCCATCAGTCAAACAAATGAGTAAAAGCTTGCACTGTACGTGCTTCAGCATTGTCCTGCAAAATGATGGTCAGGTCTTGCCGAAAGTGTCATCACTTCTTTCTCTAAGCTGGTCATATTTTGTGTTCAAAAAATGAACAGTATAGGGACAGAAGTGATGACACTTTCTGCAGGACCTGACCATTTTGCAGGACAATGCTCAAGCACGTACAGTGCAAGCTGTTACTGATTTTTTGACTGATGAGACTGCTAAGTGCTATACCACCTACTGCACTCCCCTACCTTAAGCAATCATGAGTTCAACTCGATTTCTAAACTGAACTGCTACAAATTTGTCGGGAAATAGACTGCGCCGCTCGAACTGTCAATACAGCTGGCACTGCTGAAAGTATCGTACGACTTCCTCATCGCTGGCAACGAGTTATACACAGTGCTGGTGACTACTTTGAAGGTCAGTAAAACTTTGAAACACATATCTATTCAGTACGAGCCGTAAATAAATAGTTGCCACTATTAAAGTTACAACCCATTCAAAAAGGACTTCATAAATTTGAAAATTCATATCAATTAATTCATAGTACCTACAGAGGTGATTGTAGTGTCAGATTGTAGGGAAATACACCAAGTTTTGTCTCGTGTAGTTCGCTAGTGCCGAATTGGAAATTCCACTGGAAGGAGTGGTGGGGACAGTTTCGTTAAAAATTGCTGCCTTCACTGGACATGAGCGTGCTAGTCGTGTATTTTGGTTTGAAGAATCGAAGTCGGCAACACAGGTTCAGCGTAATTTCCGAACCAAGTACGCTAAGGATCCTCCTAGTAGGCCTACAGTTTACGGGTGGCACAGATGTTTTGTAGAAACAGAGAGCTAGGCTTGACATGGGAAATCATCAGGTCGTCCAATGATATCTGACATGGGGATGAACATTTGTTGGATAATCATCTTTTCTGACGAGTCCACTATTCACTTACACGGTAAGGTTAACACACACAACTGCAGGATTTGGGGCAGTGAAAATCCACATCAAACATTGCAACATGTTCGTGATGGACTTAACCTCAAAGTTCTTTGGGCATTGACCAAGAACAAAGTGTGCGGCCCCTTTGTTAACGTGAGAGAACCATCAACGGGGTAGTGTACCTGTATGTGTTACAACAATTTTTGATACCACACTTCGATGAGGGTAACCAAAAATGAAATTTCTGCTTCATGCAGGATGGTGTACCACCCCATTAACTGGCTGACGTCCGGAATTTTCTCAGTGACCGCTTTTCAGTTCAATGGAGGCCGTGATGTGCCAATTGTGTGGCTCCTACGTTCCCCAGACCTGACACCACGCGATTTTTTTCATGAGCGTTCATCAGGGATATCGTGTTTGTACCTCCCGTGCCGGCTTCTTTACCTGAACTTAGAGCAAGAATTTACGCCGCCACTGAACAAGTTACAACTGCAATGTCACAGCGAGTTTCGGAAGAAATTGACTTCCGATGGGATGTGTGCAGGATAACCAACGGAAGCCACATACAACATCTTTAGTTTAAGATAAGAAACCTTGATGTGTCTCCCTACAAAATAACACTAAGCCCAGCTCTGTATCTTCTTTCAACAAATTTATATGAATTTGTGAAGTCCTTTTCGAAACAGCTTATATACTGCGAGTTAACGAGCATTTCACACTCATTTAAGTACATGGCCGAAAGAGTCAGCCTACAGGAATTGTGAAACGAACCCTGTCTTCGAGGACCGTGTGCCACAAAGGGCGTAGATTCAACACTAGATGGGGAAATTCACAGGCGTCTATTGAGGCCTAAGCACTGCAGTGTGTGAGTGAGACAGACGAGAAACTACGTCATAGGGAAACCCAGTAGAATCAGTTTGTGGCCGAGGAGACGTAGCAGTGTTAAATATTGCGGACCTAAGGAAACATTAATGAAAACTATTTAATTCAGTAGTAATGCAGGGAATCAAGCCACAGTAATTTTAATCTGCCATCTTCCATAAATGTTCATGGTGATCCCAATATAACGTGAGTATTGATCATATCTATAATAGTTCAAGAGTTACTGTTAAAGTGAAATTAACAATTTTTATAACAAAGACCTGAATGCTAAAATCTGAACGCTTTAGTCGATCTTAACAATCTACATTTCATATAGAAGCGCATCATTAAAATGACAAAAGTTTTAAAAAATCAACTCTGTAACTTCATTTGTTTAAAAGATATAGTAAATTTAAATTATCGGTAATTTCAGTTAAGCATCAGATCATCATTTCCTCCACTCGAAACACAGTGAACGATGACAGCATGACACCTTATTGAATCATTAGTTAATAAAGTATTTGTTGTAAAGTTTAATGCATAATAGTTACTTTTCTTCTTTATTTATTTATCAGAAAGCGCATTGGTGCAACGCTACTGATCGTGAGATTCAAAGTTAGAAGAAAATTGTATTGGTTTTATGTAAAAGAATTTAACGTTTATTATGTACTGGATATTA
Organism: Schistocerca americana; assembly: GCF_021461395.2. NCBI lineage: Eukaryota > Metazoa > Arthropoda > Insecta > Orthoptera > Acrididae > Schistocerca > Schistocerca americana. Next base: position 457,761,122 of record NC_060126.1, on the reverse strand, counting down.
TTGTTACTTTATTGAGAACGTGAAAGTGGTAAACCTTTGATTATTTAAATATGTTAATATGTAAAATAATGTACAATAAGCTGTAGCCAATCAGATGGACGGCTTCAGGAAAGGGAACTGTCCTAGTCAGTTGAGCGAGGATGTTCGACGCGCGGGGAACGCGGTCGGAGACGGGCAGACGCGAAAGCGGACAGTTCGGGTGGAGACACCATAGGTGACAGTACTGATCTGGACACCAAAGAGTACAGTTCGGATTGAGAAGTGAAAGCGGGCAGTTGGTCTTTAGCTAGCTAGGTAGTGAAACAACTTAGAAAACTTCGCGTTGTGTGGTATCGCGGTACTTAGTCTCTGAGCGGTGATCAGCCGCGCGCTTGGTGTGAACTCTAACTTCTGCATAGTTAACGAGGTGGAGTAACGAACTTGTAATTCGCGATGAGATTGTGAATGATCGAACTGTGTCAAATGCATATGCGCTCGAGTGTAACAGTAGCTTTCGCTATTCGTTTGCTTTCTGAGTAAACATTATTCTAACAAAATCGCAACTATGTGGCCCACATCATTTATGGGTCGTTAATTTAGTTCCCGATATTATTATTACTGTTATTATATGTTATATAACTTTGTATTTCGCAAACTTGCCATCATCCTGACAATTTAACCAAAGAGTCACAAGTGTCTAATTTAGGGCGTGTAATGCGACACGTGCGGTTCAACACCTAGACGAGTTTGTGCCCAGACATTTCAACGAAGAGGAACTGCATGTGAGCCCGAATATCTTTGGGATGTGTGATGACAGATTTACTTAGTATTTCGTTGTTAGGAATGGAATAATTGGTGGAAAAAATTGCTGGTCATCGAAGTATGCTTCACTCTCTGGGTTAGATTCCAAATGACAGACGCTAATATGTCCATCGGATGAGGAAGTTTATCAGGGTGGAAAGAAGCAGCCCTCGTTCCACCCCTATATGTGTGAAGAAAACGACATGAAAATATTGAAATACGCTTACTTTCCGTCTGTGAATCACTGTTTTGCTATTTCCGTTTGAAATGATAAAAACTACGATCGACAGACGGAAAAGAAGGATTCCAGTCGATAAGTATACCACTTTTGACAAAAGATATTTATATAAAACACATCCTCTACCACAAGATTTGCAATGAATTACATAGTGTGACTGTAAATATGTAAGTAGAAGAAAAAGAGATAACAACTCTACACATTATTTTCATCATCATTTTGGTTTACAATTTGCAGTATCTGCTTCTGACATTAACTTATAAGTCGACCCGTTCAGCATCAGGGACGGCTCCCTTCATCATAGGATTTTTTTATGGAAGTGGGGGGGGGGGGGGAGGAGGGGGAATCATCCGTCAACTAACTGGTCCTTTCCCCCCACCCCTTCTCCTAAGCCAATCTCTTCTTCTCAGATTTACACGCAACATCCTAAATTATTTATTATATATATTCCGATGTCTGTCTTCCTCTGCAGTTACTACCCTTTACAGTTCCCCTCTTGTACCATGTAAGTTACTCCTTGATGTCTTAACAAATGTCCTATCATCCCATCCTTTCTCATTCTCAAATATTTCCGTATACTCCTTTCTTCGCCAATCCTGCAGAGAATCTCCTCATTCCTTACCTTATTAGTTCACTTCATTGTAAACATTATTCTGTAACAACACATCTTAAACACTTCGATTCTGTTCTTTTTTGGATTCTCTACAGTAAGTGATTCACTACCATACAATGCTGTACTCCAGTTGTACATTCTCAGAAATTTGCTCCTCAAATTAAGGCATATAATTGATACTAGTAGACTCCTCTTCGTAGTGTCTTAACTTTCCTTAACTCTTGCTTCCATTTTCAAGTGCAACGTCAGAACTGCTTCTCTGGTGCCTTTACCTTTCATAAGACCAAACTGATCGTCATCTGACAGATGGATTTAGGGAACACGATGAGTGTATTTGTTGTGACGGAATCTTATCACTTAGAATATTGGAACCAGTTATAAGGTGTGCCGATGAGATATTCTTCCTACACTCTCATCGACAACACTGCACTCTACACCTTCCCACCTTCCCATCGTAATCTTTTACAAGAAGTAACTACATTTAAGATCTCAACATTCACTTTTCGGGAAAGGGAAGGTGGCCAACGTGAGTCATGATTTAAAGACTCTTTGATCCAAACAACGTATCCTCTCTTCGCCTTTCCAGCCATTACTAAAGCTGAAATCGTGTAGAAGTCATTTTGTGGTAAAAGAATAGGACTTGTGTCTACATAACAAAGAGTTTTGTACTCTTATTACTTTATACTAAACCTATTTCTAGTATCAGAATAAAATTATTTTCCATAATGTTAACAGTATTTCTTGTAAGGTTAATTATGAATTGGTTTCTAGATCGTTCTTTCCGGCCTTAAACTCAATGAAAGTGCAATGAAAAATCTAGGCTTCTTCTAGTCGTAGAAAAATCTCGTCATTTATTTGTTTGTATTCCTGTTCACGTACAAACATGAGCGGGAATAACCGGATTTGTTTTCATTATTTTCCACTGTCTTCCTGTTATTCGTAACCAAAGGAATATTCAACCGTGGAGCCATATAACAGAACCTGTACTTAACGTGTACTTTGAAAAAATGTACTAGCAATCTCCCCACATAGTTTTCCATATTTTAACAAGTGCTGAAAGACATATGAAGAATTTTACACTATGATGATCCTTGTGATTTGACGAACTCATTTCGAACGATTGAGATATCATTCATTCGAATACCAAACATTATGGACTCCTCCTTGTAATTTTCCACGTTTCTGTTTCGATTCTATTTATTCATCGCAAAGAAATACTAGAGCTCAGTTCCACTGATTGCATGACATGGGCAAAATTTGCATGACATGGGCAAAATAGTTCTAGAATATTACAAGCTCCTCTACTCTTCTTGTGGATGTGCAATAAAATGAGATTTCTTTTTTCCTATATTTTTATAGTCGCCAACTTATTGGTCTGGCTCCATCTGCATTCTTCATTATCTACTACTCATGCTTCCTTGATGCCTACATAATGCTTACTAGTCAATGTTCTCTACAATCTTCCTAAAGCAAAATTGTTTCTTCTTGATTTTAGACATTTTTATCTCTCAATTAGGTTCCGTATACGTTGTAAATCACTCGCGCAGCTATGTAAAAAATCTTCATTCACCTTAGAATACCGATCTTTACTACTGTTTAAGGCAGTTTCTGGGACAGAAATGCTTTGAAGGTGTTGGTTTTCTCAGAGCTTTCATTATAAGCGCAATGTTAAAATTTTTCACCACTACCTAAACATTTTCTAAACCTAAACTGGTCTTCTGTAGATCATCAACACGATCAGTCCATTATTCTCTGAATTCTTGTAATAAAAACCTTACGAACGTGAGATCTGTAATACTGGAGCTTCTATGCTAAATGCCAGCACATCATTACGTAATTAGACGATGCATGATAGAATAAATGAAGTAGAGCTATATCAATATCTCACTATGTCTTATGAAATATCAGGTCAGTGTTGATTACAATATTAACATCATTGTAGTTGGAGTAAATATGTAACACTTCTGCAACGATATTGTACAACAATGTTCTCTAAAACCGGATTCCAAACATAATTAAAAGACACATAAAAATTGCCCACTCTTTTGTCATGTCCCAAGCCAAATCCAGTTTATGTTTCACTAAAATATCTGATAATTTACTTCGTCGTCCGCTGATGGAGAAGATTTATTTGAATTTTTATCGCTAGGTACCAGATTTTATATTAAATTACGACATTCACCTGACTTTGTTATAGCTCCCATCACTTCTTCTTGCTTTATTCTTAAAATCTTGTGAGATTTTTATTATCATATTGCTAATGCAGTTCAAACCGATCATTTCTCTTGAATACGAAGTTACACAGTCACACTCGACACTTGACACAGAGGTATCCGGTCCGAATCTTGGCCATGATAGAAATTTTTTTCGTTAGTATTTGCCTTGTAATAGGTAGAAATGTAGTGCCATAAAGTTCCTAATTGCAAGAAATTGTGCTAAAGCCCTGGATAAATTCCAAACCTCTCCGCAGTGTCTCATGGATTGAGGACATGTGACGCAGTTGATGGTGACCCGTGTGTCGGCAAGAGGATTCATCGTTTCCTTTCCCTTCATCCGTTACGGCACAAACATACCACTACACCACACGGTGAAAATGCTCCCCACACTCATACACATGACACTGGTACACACCTGAAGGTTGATTAACAGGAAGGTACGCGACAGCAAAACACAATAGCAACATAGGACCATTCCCACGACGGTAATGCGGGCTACCACCAGCGTTTGCCCTCAGCTCCCATTTACTGAGCCGGACATAAATTGATGCTTTCCTTAGGTTTATCGACATGCTGGAATATAATGATAATAGTTTGGTATTTTGGACTTGGAGGATTCGACAAACTGAAGCAGTAACAAGTTCTTTATTTCTGAACGAGCAGCAAGACTTTCGGTTGGAACTTCAGAGTGCTTTCTCAGTAGAATTTCCAAGACGTTTCTCATATTTGTTGATGTTCGTAGACCGATAAATACTTCGATTCAAGGTTGCGCCACCAAACAAAAAAAAAGCAAAATAAAAAAAGTAGGGCACTACGATGCGTGACATGCTATGACGTCTTGGAAAAGCAGTAAACTACGATGGCGGTATATGATGCACCTTTAGAATTATTAATAACCAAGAGGCCTTTATTTATGGACAGGAATTGTTGCGGAGTTACCCTGGAAAGATTTTAGAAAACCATGAATAAATCAAAATAGTCCTCATTGCAAAAACGATACATCCAAAATTTACTTAATTTGATTACAATCCTACTTTAATGGATATGATGCTTTCCAGACGAGAAGAAGATAAATTGTTGTTCTGAGTGATTTATGTGAAAGCAACTTCGATCTTCCTTGTTTTTTTTTAGTTTTTGTTGAAGGAATTTGTGTAAGGTTATGTGCATATGTGGTGTTCCACATATTTATTGTCAAAATCATGCACGTAGTGAAGGACCACAAACGAGTTCAAACTTCCTGGCAGATTAAAACTGTGTGCCAGACCGAGACTCGAACTCGGGACCTTTGCCTTTCGAAGGCAAGTGCTCTACCAACTGAACTACCCAAGCACGACTCACGCCCCGTCCTCACAGCTTCACTTCTGCCAGTACCTCGTCTTCTACCTTCCACACTTTACAGAAGCACTTCCGCGAACCTTGCAGAACTAGCACTCCTGAAAGAAAGGATATTGCGGAGACATGGCTTATCCACAGCCTAGGGGATGTTTCCAGAATGAGATTTTCACTCTGCAGTGGAATGTGCGCTGATATTAAACTTCCTGGCAGATCACACTCTGCTGCAGAGTGAAAATCTCAAAAAAAAAAAAGGTGCAAATGGCTCAGAGCACTATGGGACTTACCTGCAGAGGTCATCAGTCCCCTAGAACTTAGAACTACTTAAACCTAACTAACCTAAGGACATCACACAGATCCATGCCCGTGGCAGGATTCGAACCTGCGACCGTAGCGGTCGCGTGGTTCCAGACTGTAGCGCCTAGAGCCGCTCGGCCACTCCGGCCGGCTGAAAATCTCATTCTGGGCAAAAATGAGTTGTTTGAGGTAAGGAAGCAATGGCCAGAAATGGAAATTGGAGGCAATAAGAGGTCTTGAACAAGCAATGCCCGTGAAGTGTAGGTCTGTGAACTATTCATACTTCTGCACAGAAGTTGGTGATCCTTCATCACAGCACGTATAATATACAGTTTGATGTGACGTATTGACGACCGTGTATTTCAAATGGCTCAAATGGCTCTGAGCACTATGGGACTTAACTTCTGAGGTCATCAGTCCCCTAGAACTTAGAATTACTTTAACCTAAGGAGATCACACACATCCATGCCCGAGGCAGGATTCGAACCTGCGACCGTAGCGGTCACGCGGTTCCAGACTGAAGCGCCTAGAACCGCACGGCCACACCGGCCGGCTCCGTGTATTTCCTTATTTTATTCAAGGCAATTAACGATTAAATTCTATCGAGTAAAAATTTCTGTGGACTACTTGTAATCTCTGACGTGTGAACCGCAGTAGATTTGCAAGGCAACCTGCCTTTTGAGGTTCTAGATATCTGTCTCGCAGTGCAGATGGTGACAATAAAGGTATTACAGAGTGTGCAGAAAAAGCTTATGTTACGTGGTAATGCATATATTAAGCCCCGAGACCCTCAGTTTGAATAGCCGGTATGAGCTAAAGTTTTCGCTATTACGTATTAGCTGTTTATTTCAGTACCAAAACTAAACATTCATACGCCATTACACTAGCTCTTGCTTACCGTACGAGAACTCTGAGGGATGTTGCGAAGGTTGCCTATCGCCCAGGCGCATAGGAAGTGATGAGTATATGAGGGGCAATCAAATGAAAACTGAACACAATGGGACCGTGAAGAGCATCCGTTCCAAAGTAGTCACCCCACACATTAAGATATTTATCCCACTGCGAGACGAGACGATTAATTCCTGTTAGGTAGAATTCGGTCGGTCCCTGACGGATCCACAACCACACCCACTCTTGCGCTTCCTTGTCAGACTGAAACCGACGTCCACGCATATCTTTCTTCAGGTCGCCAAAGATGTGAAAATCACACGCTGAAAGATACGGACTGAACGGAGGAGCTTGCAGTGGTGTCTCTCAACAAAATCTTTAGGTGTAAGTAGCCCTCGTCCAATTGGCCTTGGAAGGGGGGGGGGGGGGGCACGGGCGATTCCGTTACTTTGCTGCAGATTAGCAACGAATCATTTCACTTGTGGCTCTTAAACAACCACAATGAGGCGTGTTCTGTAGGTGCTTTTACGCCAGTGAAGATGCTCTTGAAGTGAGGGCATTTACCTCGACTGCTGCAACAAGTACGTTAGTGAGCCACATCCACAGATTTCTCAGCGGAGCCGGCCGCTGTGGCAGAGCGGTTCTAGGCACTTCAGTTCGGAACCGCGCTGCTGCTACGGTCGGAGGCTCGAATCCTGCCTCGGGCATGGATGTGTGTGATGTCCTTAGGTTAGTTAGGTTTAAGTACTAAGCCTAGGGGACTGATGACCTCAGATGTTAAGTCCCATAATGCTTAGAGCCATTTGAACCATTTGAACCTCAGCACGGAAGGTAGCAGCAGTTATTCTGCAGAATTTTATTAAGGCGTGATGCCGACTACCACCTTTCAATCACTATTGGTATTATGGGAAACACGATCACTATAAAGTGAAAAGTCTTCGGTTGGTAGCACTTGGTCGAACGCATTTAAGTTTTTCGAAACGTGTGTATTTCAGTTCACCTGTATGTCAGCAAACGTAGGTCTATCATGACTGGCGATCACTACTTCTCACTCTGTCAGAAGATCTTTTCTTTGATTTAGAAGAATATCAACAGATACAGTGTTGTAACTCTCCTTTCCAAAAATAATTCCAGCATTCAAAATATCCAGCCCAGTTTCCATGAATGGTACGTTTGGTAACAGAGGCGAAAATATGTTTTCAGATAGATGAACAATTAAGCAATACTGTGAGAGTAGTTCAGCATCGAGTGAAGCAAATGACAACTATAAACATACAGAAATTATAATTTTCATTGGTTCAAATGGCTCTGAGCACTATAGGACTTAACATCTATGGTCATCAGTCCCCTAGAGCTTAGAACTACTTAAACGTAACTAACCTAAGGACATCACACAACACCCAGTCATCACGAGGCAGAGAAAATCCCTGACCCCGCCGGGAATCGAACCCGCGAACCCGGGCGTGGGAAGCGAGAACGCTAACGCACGACCACGAGCTGCGGACTAATTTTCATTGGATTTCTGTTTTGTAACAGTACCAAAAAATGTTCATATTACAGGATGATGGTGACGTATCCAGTTTGCATGTGAAACAGACGAACTATTGTCGTTGTCGTAGATTTGATGAATAACCGGCTTAAATCCAGTAACTGGGAAGAAAGTACTTTTTATCTACTGATGATGACTGACAGGAAAAACATACCAAGAAGAAAGAGAAACTCTGCAGAACGTTCGAACTTTTTCTAACTACTTACACATCCACGAGTCACTCAAAGGAGACCACGCATATATGTCGGAAGGCTTCCCCCTTTTCAATAATCCGTCAACCTCTCTCCGGCTCCCTCCCTCGATCTCGCGTCGCCGCTGAAAAGGATGACGCCGTTTCAGACGGAGAATCACGTGAGGATTTACCGCTATATATCTCTCACAAAAACAGCAATCCGGCGACCACCAGTGCGAGAGCGGGTGAAAAAAAACCGGTAAAAGCACGTATGTACAGCTGAATATGGACGTAAGAGAAGCGAGAAGAGCCGCGTACTCCTACTCTGAAGCCGGGCGTCTCCTTACTTACACGAAAATTAAACATTTTTACTCGATCTTATTCCATTAACAATATTTAATCGCAGAGGTGCGCACGAAAGCCCGCATTCCGCCGACGCATATCTAAATTCCACTCGGTAGCGCCCACATCCCCCTCTCGCGAGGTTCGTCCTTCGCATTCGTGAGCCGCGTCGCCATTAGGAGCTCTTTTTATTAAAGGAAAAATAAAAAAAGAGAAGTAAACCTGCGGGAAAAGAGGACCCGACTCTCTGTGGAGCAGCCACGGTTGGACCTGCTGGGTTGCTACGGGACGGCAAGGTAGGACGGCGCTCCTCTATCTTCGCCATCAATGAAGATTAAAATATTTAAAACTCAATTTTAATACCTTCAATATCCGCGGACAGAGGCAGGCTGCTGTGGCTAAATCCTCCTAGCCCCCCCCCCCCCCCCACCTCCCCCTGTCCCCTCTCGTCTGGGGATCCACCACTTCCTGTCGCGGCGCAGCTACGTGAGAGCAAAGAAGAGACAGAGAGAAAGATTGGTGTGTTGGCAGGGGGATGGGGGAGGGAGGGGAAGATAGGTGCTGTGCGGTAAGCGACGAGAGCGAGAAACCTGAGCGGACAGACGCCGTGGTATAGGGGTTGGGGAAAGGGGTGGTGACGACGCCCGCTTGCTGGCGACAGATGGGCAATGTGTATTCAATAGCGGCCACGGACGCGGCGGAGGTGGATAAGGGAGGATTTAAAGAGTTTTTAATCTGTTCCCTTCCCTCCACCCCCTCCCCACTTTGCCTCTTTCCCTCACTCCTCGCCGGCGTCAAAAAGAAACGCGCCACCGACCACTAGCGTGCCGGTACGCGCACGCTGAAAAAATCGACGCGGCACGTGTCTCTCTCTTCTGGGACTGCTACTACTACCGATGATGGGACTCTTTTCCCTAACAGAAACGCCTCTGATCTTCCTCCGAGGCACCACCGTGACGGAAAAAAAAATTCTCCGAAGTTTCCTCAGTGTTTGCACACGTTCACAATATAGACGCACGTCCAACGGGACGTCGGAAATAATTACAAGGTGTGCTGCTCACTACACTGTTGTACGCAGTCAGGGGAGGTCTAGGCTGAATAGGCTAAAACCAATGAACGAAGGTAAGAAGCAACGGTGATGAACAGGAAAGCGATTTCTGTAACACATTCTGACGCAGGGTAGAAGCTAATAACCGACATTCCTTATCATTGTGCTTTCTGAGTGACTCCTTAAGGTTTACTGTTTCGTTTATTGGCCTTAGGCGCTTTTTTTTATACAAAGATGCAATTATTGTCGTCAGGACAACTTGATTCCACCAACGACTGTATATGCTATCTGTATTTGCTGTCAGATAATTTGGGCTCTTAAGCCACCGACAAGGAACAACCGCCGTGAATGGTATGTTATTAGAAACTCAATCTCGAAAAACTTAAGCTTAAAAATAAGACATGTGGCACAGAATTTGGGAAGGTTGGCTGGGCGTTCTGCAAGCATGGGGCTACAATCAAACTTTGTTTTATTAAACAACAATTTACAATACAAAATCACATACGAATACACAAAAATGCTTTTGCTAAACCTTCTGTAACTCTTAACTTCAGATAGAAAATGACAAGAAAAAAACAAAACACTTATTCGGCCCGTTGTAACAAAATAATCTCCTCTCCTCAGTGGGCAAAAATAATAAACTGCAATAACTCATTCTAAGTTACATGCTCACATTATATAAATAAAACAGTGTTACTTATTCCACAAACTACAAAAGTGCACCAAAATAAGATAGTAAGAAGCAGAAGGGATCACTAAAATCATCTACAGACCACTACTACCAACGTCTCCACCGTGCCCGACACAAACAGACAGGCATCACAGCACAACCTACTACAAAACCTACAAGGAAAATACATACACAATGATCTGACAAGAGTCTCACGATGCTTTCAAACCCAAAAGAATAATGTTACGTATTATCGAAATACGGTCGGCGGACCAGCGACTAATACAATATTGGAAACGTATAGGTTTTAGTTTGTAGTCACAGTTCATTTACTTTGCCTACTGGCTGCCGGCTTCGATACACGGCACCATCCTCAGGCCATCCCCTGACACACAGTCACGTTCGCTTCCCTAGTAGGTTTGTCGCATTATACACTCCTGGAAATTGAAATAAGAACACCGTGAATTCATTGTCCCAGGAAGGGGAAACTTTATTGACACATTCCTGGGGTCAGATACATCACATGATCACAATGACAGAACAACAGGCACATAGACACAGGCAACAGAGCATGCACAATGTCGGCACTAGTACAGTGAATATCCACCTTTCGCAGCAATGCAGGCTGCTATTCTCCCATGGAGACGATCGTAGAGATGCTGGATGTAGTCCTGTGGAACGGCTTGCCATGCCATTTCCACCTGGCGCCTCAGTTGGACCAGCGTTCGTGCTGGACGTGCAGACCGCGTGAGACGACGCTTCATCCAGTCCCTAACATGCTCAATGGGGGACAGATCCGGAGATCTTGCTGGCCAGGGTAGTTGACTTACACCTTCTAGAGCACGTTGGGTGGCACGGGATACATGCGGACGTGCATTGTCCTGTTGGAACAGCAAGCTCCCTTTCCGGTCTAGGAATGGTAGAACGATGGGTTCGATGACGGTTTGGATGTACCGTGCACTATTCAGTGTCCCCTCGACGATCACCAGTGGTGTACGGCCTGTGTAGGAGATCGCTCCCCACACCATGATGCCGGGTGTTGGCCCTGTGTGCCTCGGTCGTATGCAGTCCTGATTGTGGCGCTCACCTGCACGGCGCCAAACACGCATACGACCATCATTGGCACCAAGGCAGAAGCGACTCTCATTGCTGAAGACGACACGTCTCCATTCGTCCCTCCATTCACGCCTGTCGCGACACCACTGGAGGCGGGCTGCACGATGTTGGGGCGTGAGCGGAAGACGGCCTAACGGTGTGCGGGACCGTAGCCCAGCTTCATGGAGACGGTTGCGAATGGTCCTCGCCGATACCCCAGGAGCAACAGTGTCCCTAATTTGCTGGGAAGTGGCGGTGCGGTCCCCTACGGCACTGCGTAGGATCCTACGGTCTTGGCGTGCATCTGTGCGTCGCTGCGGTCCGGTCCCAGGTCGACGGGCACGTGCACCTTCCGCCGACCACTGGCGACAACATCGATATACTGTGGAGACCTCACGCCCCACGTGTTGAGCAATTCGGCGGTACGTCCACCCGGCCTCCCGCATGCCCACTATACGCCCTCGCTCAAAGTTCGTCAACTGCACATACGGTTCACGTCCACGCTGTCGCGGCATGCTACCAGTGTTAAAGACTGCGATGGAGCTCCGTATGCCACGGCAAACTGGCTGACACTGACGGCGGCGGTGCACAAATGCTGCGCAGCTAGCGCCATTCGACGGCCAAGACCGCGGTTCCTGGTGTGTCTGCTGTGCCGTGCGTGTGATCATTGCTTGTACAGCCCTCTCGCAGTGTCCGGAGCAAGTATGGTGGGTCTGACACACCGGTGTCAATGTGTTCTTTTTTGCATTTCCAGGAGTGTAATATCATGGTACCAAAGCACCTCGTCTCAAAAAATCAGTTTTTTACGTCAGTTATTTAAAATACAGTAAATAGTGGGGTATATTAACGTAAATGAAGTGTGGGGGAGAGCAGAAAGGGGGGGGGGGGCAAAAGGGAGAAGTGATGTGACAGGAATAGGAACTTTGCAAACACACTCAAAGGTAAAAAACTGGTTGGGGGGATGTTGAACTTCATAATAAATTCATTGAATCATCGATGGAAAATGTATGCAGTGAATAAAATAGTTAGGAAACCTTATACCCATTTTGTGAACTAATCTAGGATTTCCTTTTTCCTCAGCTCAGTTTGGTCATAGAGTAACGCACCACGTATTTGACACACCTACTTGAGAAACGGACGTAACGAATACCTGCCCCGGGATGGCCTATGTATCAAATCGGGTAGCCAGTAGGAAAAATAAATAAATTATGACTGCAGACTAAAACATGTACTTTGTCAATAATGGCACACTAAGACAGCACCACGATCGTGCTGTGAAACACACTTAGTGTTATGGCACACTCAGACTCCTCACGGTATCTGCACGCTTCTTCACAAAAAAAAAAATAACTGACCGACCTCACCGATCGTGGCGCACACTTCCACACTGTATTTTGGTCGATCAGAACTTCGACAAGTGCAATTACGACCCACAAAGGAGAGTACGTTTCTTGCACGCCACTGTACTGCCCTAACCGAACCCTCGACTGTGCTCCTTCCTTGTCTCTCCGTTGTTACCAGTTGCTACCATCTGCTACCACAGCTCGACGATATCCACTTTACAGCTGTCCGCTCCCCGTGCTGAACGTTGCAGTCCCCTGCTGCTTCCACGCTTCCCCTGGCCCATGGCATTCTGCTTTCTCAGGGTCTGTTTATCTTGACTGCCGTCAACGAACTCCGCAAGACTTCCATACCACTCGTCGGGTCAACCACCCAAGAGCAGACAAGTGTGGCTCCGGGGCCGTCCCACAAATTGTAAATTGCAGCCTCTCGCGCTGGCTCAAGTAGATGCGGCCACATCCACTCCACAGCGTAGACTTCTGAACTAGCACAACGATTATCAGGCAGTATCAGACATCGCGGCATGCAAGCCCACCACCGATACACGCAGAATTGTCAGTCGCTTGCATACTGGGCCTCAGCACTCGCTCCCAGATGACGTCCCCAATTCAGCTCTGTGATTCAAGTTCTCAATCACTGTGTCGCGTCGCCACAGGAAGGATCACAATGGCGAAGTCTCTGGAAACTAGTCGCCACATGCGTCCTCTGTGACACGCGCTGGCATGACCGGCTGCATGTGAGACATGTACGTTGTGCCGTAAAATTTCAGTTTCACGACACAAAAGCAACAAAAAAGACTACTGAAAAAAGGAACGGTTCCGTCTGCATATTGAGGCATTGAAACTTATTTGTTATGGACGGGTTTTTGCTTCCTAGGCATCCAACGACTGGCATACAGCAGGAAATATAAGAAACTTCCTCGCAGATTAAAACTGTGTGCCGGACCGAGACTCGAACTCGGGACCTTTGCCTTTCGACGGCAAGTGCTCTACCAACTGAGCTATCCAAGCACGACTCACGCCCGGTCCTCACAGCTTTACTTCCGCCAGTACCTCGTCTCCTACCTTCGAGGTACTAGCGGAAGTAAAGCTGTGAGGACGAGGCGTGAGTCGTGCTTGGGTGGCTCAGTTGGTAGAGCAGTTGCCCGCGAAAGGCAAAGGTTTCGAGCTCGAGTCTCGGTCCGGCACACAGTTTTAATCTACCAGGAAGTTTCGTATCAGAGCACACTCCGCTGCAGAGTGAAAATCTCATTTAGGAAAAAATAAAATTAACGACCAGTAATCCCTCGTAAAAGCTATACGCTGGGGTGGAAAGTCATGAAATACCTGCTAGTTTCGTGACGGACCTCCTTTGCCCGACGTAGTGCAACAACTCGACGTCGTTGGAATCCTCTGCAGATATATTGAGCCATGCTTCCTCTATAGCAATCCTTAACTGCGAAAATCTTCCCGGTGCAGGATTTTGTGAACGAACAGACCTCCAGATTATGTCCCATGAATGTTCGATGGGCTTTGTGGCGGCCGATCTGGGTAGTTAAATCATTCGCTCGAATTGTGCAGAATGTTCTTCAAACCAGCCTAATGACAGTGTAGCACGCCCGGGAGTACGAATGGGTGGGGTCCTTTTAAACTGTTTGTCGTTTCGTGACCGTTGCTTTCCTTGACCGTGCGTCCTATCCACATCACGTACCTGGTAATCCCGCGGCGGTCGTACTGTTCTGCTCCACACTGTTGCTGGCTGTTGGCTTGCCTGAAACTATCCATCGTAAAAATGCAAGCGGGTTTAGGGGAGCCACTCAACGTTTAAACACAACACTGTCCTATGTCTGGTATGGACATCTATATTCTGAGACGATATGGAAACCTTAGGTTGCACTGTTTACACTCTAAATCGTAAATTTTTATCCCAATTAACAATCTTGATGATTAACAGTCCAAAATATAATTCAGACGAGCGTACGCGTAACCGACACGACTCGGGTGATTGTTGATGATGCGGAAGCCTCACGGTCGAACGAAAGTTCTTACGCTCGGCACACATACAGATATCTGGTAATAGCCCTCCTTGACACTAGTAATGATATAACAGTGTTCGTAAAGCTAATTTTTCAGTTCTCAGTTCTCACTTGTACGAGCGTGCGCGTAACCGTCGCGGCGCGGCTGATTGTTGATGATGCGGAACGCGATGATCGAACGCACGTTCTCACGCTCGCTACAAATCACTGGCACTTGATTGCACTCTTTTGTGGTAAATAGTACAGGGTGATTCAAAAAGAATACCACAACTTTAAAAATGTGTATTTAATGAAAGAAACATAATATAACCTTCTGTTATACATCATTACAAAGAGTATTTAAAAAGTTTTTTTTTTTCACTCATAAACAAGTTCAGAGATGTTCAATATGGCCCCCTCCAGACACTCGAGCAATATCAACCCGATACTCTCCTCAAGCATACGTTCGTAGTATGTCCCACGTTGATTTCAGCGGTTATTTCAATCGATACTGCTTGCTCGTTAGCACTGACAACTCTATGCAAGCGCTGCTGTTCTCGGTCATTAAGTGATGGCCGTCGGCCACTGCCTTGTTCGTGATAAGAGGTAGTGTCTGAAATACGGCATTCTCAATCTTGACACTGTGGATCTCGGAAAACTGAATTCCCTGACGATTGCCGAAATGGAATGTCCCATGCTTCTATCTCCGACTGCCATTCGGCGCTCAAAATCCGTTAATCCACGTTGAGTGGCCACAATCACGTCGGTCACCTTCTCACATTCATCACCTGAATAAAAATGACAGATCCGCCAATGCAATGCCCTTTTATAACTTGTGTGTGCGGTAGTACAGCCATCTGTATATGTGTATATCGCTATCGCTCGATTTTTGTAACCTCAATTTATAACTCACATTTGTGGTATCGATAGCTACGATGCCACGGCGTAGGTGCAAGTTCGTAGTTTGGCACAAGGACACCGGCACCGACGACAGCTCCCTCTAGCCGGAGCTGTTGAGCCCTTCGAGTGCCGCTGCAGATTCTACCCATTTTGATGCCGAGGAGAAGACCTAGCAACATTGTTTCTATTTCATAGTGGGCGAACCACTACTTGTACTGTTTAACTTGATACATCCGGCTTCGCACCTACGTGCTGCTCAGTGCAAACTTAGGTAATCACGTTATTATGTATTAAGTTAATATTGTGATATAGTAAAACAATTTCTAAGAGCAGTACCGAGAGATTTTCACCTTTTCCTGCTCCTTCTCAATTCCTACATTCCGCCTACCCTTCAGTTTACAGGAGCAGACCCACGCGCCGCCTTCCAGGCGGGATACGAAAACATTAAAATTGTAAGCCACAACATTTTCTTTAACGTGAAGGTAACACTTTGCAGCGGCCGAAATCATGTGTTTGTAAATAGCCTCGGAGTTCCTGGAGCCAAAATTGTTCCAAAGCAGTTCCAAGCTTCGCTGCAAGCAATGCCCTGACTTAATTATCTTTGCAACGTCTGCGCTCTTTTACGTGAACACGTAGGTAAGTTTGCTTTCTGTCTTCCCAGAGAGACGTCACAATTTGCATTTCACTAAAGACTAATCATCCTATATAGTCCTGCAGTCACTCAGTGATGATACTACAGCGTCGTCAGCAAGTAATCATAGAAACTCCTGCTCACTCTAACCGTCAATCGGCTTATGTACGTCGGGAAGAGGGACACCTCTGTCACACTTCCATGGTACACACCTGAAGATGCCTTTGAATCCGATGGACACTCGCATGCCTGAGAGCTTATTCCGTTCGCTCACACCTTCGTTAATAGTCTGCAGTGTGACACTGTGCCAAACGTTTCCGATAAATATGGAATCAGCCTCCTGACATTCATCCATTACTCCCAATCAAAACGTGTCCCTACCGTGTATTATTTCCATTGTGCGAGTTAGATCCGTGATTTCCTCTCAGGAAGGTCATTGTAAGTAATAATTGATGGAACGTCATCCAGTAAAACAGAAGTGACATGTGGTGCTCCATACAAAAGTGGTACAGGACATTTGTTGTTCTTAATTTCTACAAACGGTTTAGGGGATAATCTGAACAGCCCTCTTAGGTTTTATTCGGATGATTCTGTTATTTGCCTTCTAGTAAAGTCATTAAAAGATCAAAACCAATTGAAAAATGATTAATACATGATATCCGTATGACGCGGAAAGTGGCAACTGCCTCTAAATTATAAAAAAAATGAGGTCCTCCACATGAGCACTAAAAGAAATCCGTTCAGTTTCGGTTACAAAATACATCACACAAATCTAAACACTAGATACTTAAGGACTACAACTATGAGTGACATAAACTGGAACAATAGCAAAGAACACGTTGCAAGATGGCGAACCAGAGACAGTTTTATTGGGAGAACACTTATAAGAACCGACAGATCTACTAAAACGACTGCCTACGCTACGCTTTTCCTCCTCCTGTGGAGTACTGCTGCGCAGTGTGGGACTCTTTGAACAAAAAATTGACGGAGGATATCGAAAGGGCTCATAGCAGGACAAGAGAATGCCCACCCTTTTCTGGATTATTGCTGTGCAGTAAGGGACCCTTACGACATATAATTGGTGTAGGGAACCGAAATCAAAGAAAGGTGACAGGTCGTCACGGATATGCTGCACGAATTGGAATGGCAGTCATTAAAACAAAGATGTTTTTAAATATCTTTCCTTCGTGGAGGACCACAGTCATGTAAGACTTTTTGAAAGAAATTTCCGCCATTTTGCTCTTAAATGTTTATTTATTTCGCACAATCGTGATTTTGGCTTTATAGCCATGGTCAGTTGAATGTCGAACAAAAAATTAATAAAGCGTACGTATCACACAATGTAGGGTATAGGAACCATAAATTATTACTTATCTGAGAACATTAATTAAATTTTAAAATACATCCGATCGGTCTGTGATATTTTATCGACAAATAAATATATTTCTCTCCTTGTACACCAGTTGTCGTATTGGTACATACCGAAAATACTTAATATGGCTGACATTAGGCACAGTGGAAAACCATTAATACACAGCATAGTGTATTTAATAGCCAGTAAATCTCTGTGGCCTGCATTCGTCACTTGTGTTCATCAATGACGTCAACATACATTAAAACAGTGACAGAGAGATCGTAACAAAGCGGCGCCACTGAGTGAGCCGCATGATCTTTGCATTACCAGAGACACGACCAGGAAAGAGGCGGTGGATATTTATCTAGCCAGATGCTTAACACTCTCTTGTAACACACATTCGTAACAGCATGTTACATGTGTACGTTGTAATACTCCGTACTCACAGTGTAAATATAATCATTTTAGATGCACAATAAAATTTTGATCTGAAAACGATCCCGTGGCTGCAGTATTATAAAAATGTAATTCACTGATTTGTGGAGACATACGTGAAATACGTCACACCTGTGCAGCAACTTACACGACACTCGTGGGAAAAAAAAATGTGTTTTTCGTTGCGGCGAGATCCTTTTACGAACTTTCAGTCTCGAACATTCTCTTCAGAATGGGAAAATATGTGCTCACCTACACGGGGAGAAAGGTAGGTTCATCATACAAAAATAAGAGAAATCAGAGTTCGTACGGAAGATTTTAAGTGATCGTTTGCACCGTGGAGCGGTAGAAAAATGGTTCAAATGGCTCTCAGCACTATAGGACTTAACATCTGTGGTCATCAGCCCCCTAGAACTTTGTACTACTTAAACCTAACGACATCACACACATCCACGCCCGAGGCAGGATTCGAAGCTGCGGCCGTAGCGGTCAGGCGGTTCCAGACTGAAGCGCCTAGAACCGCACAGCCACACCGGCCGGCGGGGCGGTAGAGTAACAGTCTGAAGGTGGTTCGATGAATCCTATCGCAAAAATTTAGGTGTAAATTGCGGAGTATGGTAGATCTAGATTTGATTGCTACCATGCCCGTGGCCAAGCCAGATTGCGTACGAGCAATGCTTTCTAACTCTTTGGTGATTTATTATCAGAAGGTTGTCTATCTCAAAGGTTTACAGACTATTTATTTTTAATTTCTGCAGTCGTTTCCTCTGCCAATGGCCTTGCCGCAGTGGTAATTCTGGTTCAAAAATGGCTGTGAGCACTATAGGACTTACTTTCTGAGGTCATCAGTGCCGGTCGGAGTGGCCGACCGGTTCTAGGTGCTGCAGTCTGGAACGTGTGATCGCTACGGTCGCAGGTTCGAATCCTGCCTTGGGCATGAATGTGTGTGATGTACTTAGGTTAGTTAGGTTTAAGTAGTTCTAAGTTCTAGGGGACTGATGACCACTGTTAAGACCCATAGTACTCAGAGCCATTTGAACCATTTTAGGTCATCAGTCCCCTAGAACTACTTAAACCTAACTAACCTAAGGACATCACACACATCCATGCCCGAGGCAGGATTCGAACCTGCGGCCTTAGCGGTCGCGCGGTTCCAGACTGAAGCGCCTAGAACCACTCGGTCACAATTCTGGTTCCCGTCAGATCACCGCAGTTAAGCGCTGTCGGGCTGGGCCAGCACTTGGATGGGTAACCATTCGATCTGCCGAACGCTGTTGACAAGTGGGGTGCACTCAGCCCTTGTGACGCAAACCGAGAGCTACTTGATTTAGAAGTAGCGGCTCCGTTCTCGTAAATTGACATACGGCTGGGAGAAAGGTGTTCTGACCACGTGCCCCTCCATATCCGCATCCAGTGCCGCCTTTGGGCTGAGGACGACACTGTGGCCCGTCGGTACCGTTCACCCCACACGGCCTGCTCGAGCGGATTTTAGTTTTTTTTCTAATCGTTTCCTCTAAAACAGTTGGCTGATACCATACCCTGACAGCACTGCGTAAGTAGGAGCATTATCCTCTTGCGGAACAAAGTTGGCGATGTGTCGGCCCCTATACACGTGCAGAAAACGCAGTCTCAGACCGCTTCCGCCATTGCGCATTGCGAGCACGCGCGCGCGGTGCACAGTTTGCGCCTACGGGCCGATTAGCCTAACAACTCAAGCAGCAGCGGTGTTACGCGGGTGGCGGACGCGGGACCGGCAGGTGCAGCGCGCCGGCTTCTGGCCAGTCCGCGATGGCGGACGCCAGCTGTTACTAAATCGCATTACGGCAGCCGCGCGGATATGTGCTACGTGCCACGGCCGCTGACGCTGACGCGGCCGCTGCCGGTGCCGCCGGTCTTCCGAGCCAAGTGTCACGGGTTCGCAGCCCCTCTCGCCCGGCCCGCGACGAGCCGACGGGCGTAATTGTTCACGTGTCGCCGTGCATACACCAGCCCAAACAAGCGCGGCGCGCACGCGAGCACACGCACGTGGCCTCCCCAGCACACGCACACACCCACACTTCGGGGAAGAGGGAGAAGAGAGAGAGAGGGAGAGGGAGAGAGAGCAAGGGGAAGTGCGCAACGCAGCACATGCCAGCTCACGCACACCCACGCACTCCCCCCTGACATATGGCGTCTCTCTGCCAGCAGCGGACGTGAGGACGCGATTTGGACGCAAGCTACTAACAATCACCGAACCTAATGGCCGTATAAACGCAGCAAATCGTTAACAATGCAGAACACTGTGCATTAGCTGCACGTTGCGACGCCCAAGACCTGCCACCGATTCCAAACCACTACAGTGATGGCACAGTTAGACCATTATGAGCTACATCTCTCACCTCCGACGGCTAAATATAGCCGAGGTCATTATAGAAATTCTTCCATAAATTTTGTATGGCAGATCGCGTTTACAATAAACTAAGAAGCAGCCATGAAAAACTATTCCACCTGGTGTACAAGATATACAGGGTGGTCAGAAAATGTCTGAAACGCTTGTCGTGATGTTGAAGGGCATATTGTACTGAGACAGAAATGTTAAGAAAAAATGTGATATATTGCGCCGTTTCCGAGTTTTTTAGCGTTGAAGTTAGCCAATAAGGTCGTTGCGCGTGCGAATTCAAGTTTCTGCTAACCAAACGAAGCACTCGTTAGGTAACACCGCCCCTGGCAGGCCGCTTGAATGTGAGCGCACGACGCCCCGATTGGCTACATTCAGTGCTTAATAACTCGGAAACGGTGCAACGTATCGAAATTTTTCTTAACATTTATGTCACGGTGCAACCTGCCCTGCAACACCCCTACGAGCGCTTCATACATTTTCCGACCACCCTGTATGACAAAGGCGAAGCATCATCTAACATCCCGAAGATCGTAACAGTTTCAATTCCAAGTAAAGCAGGTCTGTGTGGTTATTATTGAACCATCAGTTTAATAATTATCGTTGCAAAACACTGGCACGTTTTAGTAACGGAAAAATGGAAAGGCCGCTAAAAGCCGGTCTCGGGGAAGATCACTTTGGGTTACAATTAACAGTCGAGATTGCAATAATATTTAATTACCTGTTTCGACTTGTTTTAAAGCCATCTTCAGAATTTGTCACAGTGTACGACCGTGGCACCACGAGAAAACCGACGAGCCGCCAGAAGTAGTCATAGCAGGCCAAAAATTCTGAAGATGGCTTTAACGTAGCCCTAAACCGGTAAATGAGCAAATATTATTGCGATCTCGACTGTTGATTGTAACCTAAATGATGCACTCCATAGACAATGTTGTCCGAATTTATGAAGATCAGATTACTTTATGGAGAAATATAAGATCACGCGAGGAAAGTCATTCGACGACTAAGAAGTTAAGTTAAATAAAGACAAACCTACGTTTACAGTATTTGCAGATTTAGAGAAAGCTTTTGACATTGTTGGTTGGAAATCACTCTACGAAATTTATAGGGTAGCATGCATAAAATACAGAGAGCGAAACATTATCTGCAACGTATATAGATAGCAGACAGCTTTTCTAAGATTCTGAGGTGAAAGGACAGCAGTAGTTGAGAAATGGTAGCGAGATTGGGTTGTAGACTATCGCGGATATTACTCAAGCTGTACATTGCACAGGAAGTAAAGAAAACCAAAGAAAAATTTTGAGAAGTAATTTTGTCAGAGGCGGCAAAGGACAAGGAAGAAAAGTTGAACGAAATGAAAAGTTTGTGAAAAAGAACGTTAAAACATGAGCACCGACAAATGTAAGACAAGGGTAATGGAATGTACTGGAATTAAACAGGCGATGTTGAGAGAACTAAATTATAAAATGATACACTAAAATATTAGCTAAATTTTGCTATTTGGGCTGCAAAGTAACTCATGATGGCGGAATTAGAGAGGACATCAATTGCAGACTACCTATGGCAAGGAAAGCATTTCTGAAAAAGTGGAATTCGTTAACATTGAACATAAATAAATGATAGAAAATCGTTTCTGAAGTACCTGTATGGAATAGCCTTGTATGGAAGTGAGCCGTCGGTTATTAGCGGTTCAGACAGGGAGTGAATACAAGCTTTTCACAGAAGGTTAGATGGGTATATCACGTACGTAATTGGGAATCACTAGATCCGGCTGTGGCGGAAATAAATTTATGGGACAACTTGACTGAAAGAAGGAATCGGTTGATAGGAAACAGCATTGAGGAATTGCCAGCTTAGTATTGGAGCGAAATCAGCAATTTCAGATGGAAGCAGATTGGAGTAGTTATTCGCCGAAATGAAGAAGCTTCAACAGGATAGACTGGTGAAGAGAGCTGCATCAAATCAGTCTTCGGACTGAACATCACGGCAACAGCAGTAGCAACAGCAAAACATCGAGTGACTCGTCGA
The DNA here is from genome assembly GCF_021461395.2 of Schistocerca americana. NCBI lineage: Eukaryota > Metazoa > Arthropoda > Insecta > Orthoptera > Acrididae > Schistocerca > Schistocerca americana. The sequence continues at coordinate 457,738,823 of NC_060126.1, read as the reverse complement.
CAACTGCATGTATACCGACATCTACAATTTTCTAGATATCACGTGTGAACTAAGCGAACTGCGTTTTAACTGAGTGGTTCTACCTGAAACCAAGTGGAACATTCGTCTAGGGCCCATTTTGTTCGTTCCCATCCCTGTGGTGCGACATAACACGTTTAACAATAGAGCAGACGTACTCTCCCCTCTGTGAAAGCCGGCACCTCGACAGAAGAGGGACAATTCTTCGAGAGGGAGAGGCAAAACCCGCTGGCTCTGTATCACCAGGAATGGGAGGCAGTGCCTCCACCGCATTAGTTACAAGTATGAGGCTAGCTTTTCAGGGCAAATAAGCTTTCGACACCACCTGCCGGTGAACCATGACTCTGAGGTATGGTAGCGGGTGACGTCATACGTGTGCGGACTGTTAGCTCGTTTTGCTACGGTGCACTAGCATTGTCAGCTATTGCTGTGTATGTTGTATGCTGTGGGTTTGTAGAGGGTGTCGTGAATTGGGATGGTATAGACACGGTAGTACGCTACTTGAACAGAAGGTAGCGATTTTATCACCCTAAGATTATCCTTCTTTCGAATGTAAAATTCTCGCCCAACTTGCAACTTGGTTTGAGAGATAGAGTTTCATTCTGCACTTACATAGCATTTATTACCCTACGAAGACCTTGAGTAATGAATATCGCTGTCATGGTCCACTTATTCCACTATCGAGATAGAAGTCAAGCCATCGTGTATCGTGATGTATGTCTTTCTTCAGATAGATATTCGGGATTACTTGTGCACAGATAACCTTGATACTTTCGCAGCCGAAAGCATCCCTGCAGGAACTGTATAAATATCAACTGAAATAAAAATTTTTGAGAACCCAAAATCTCGTTGAGGACAAGAGACGATAGGAATTTTTTTTCAATTAACCATGTAAACATTAACGTCAATTGCTTAAAAGAAACCAATAGAACAATACATTCGAATGGTTGGATGGCTTTTTGAACTCGGTATCTGTTTTACACAACTTCAGTGCCTAATCAACGCGCCTCCTCATATAATAAATCAGGTTACACTGGCTGTCCCAAAACTAATACCTCAGTTTAAGGAAACACATGTTTAATAGAGAGAATAAATATCTGTACAATTGGACATATGAGCCATTAGAAATCATTAATTTTCAATGTTGTCACCCCACGAGCCAACACAAAGAGACCGCTTCTACTCCGTAGCCCGGAATGTGCTCCGTAGTTGATCAGGTCTGATGCTGTAACTCCCCTTTACAATCCGATCACGCAACTGACGCAGGCTACTGGTTTTAACAATGTACACATAGAAAGTCATGTAAACTCACTGGATGAAGTCAAAGGGCTTAAGATCAGGTGACCTTGGATCCCACATAAGCGGTGAATCCCTACAGATTCACCGTCCACAAAATATGCCGTTAAAGTAGTCTGGAACAATGAGAGAAAAATGGGGTGGATCCCCTTCCTGTGGTACGCAATTCAGAATTCCATCAGACTCCAGTTTCGTTTCCAGGAAAGGCTCGGAAGTTCCATAAACCTTAGTCTTTGTCACCCCTAGCCACATACTGTTTAGGAATGTTTCTCCGTTCTTGGCATCATGAATACTGTTGTCGATCCACATACGTAGTTGTAACGGTTCACGAACCACATGTGTGAAAAGTGTCCTCATCCAAGCAGATGAGGTTATCTGGCATCTTCTATATTCTACAGTCACCAAAATGTCAGCACACAGCTCCTTCAGCGTAAAACGAAGGGTACGCCAGGGAGCAGATCGTGTAACTGACGGATCACCCGACGAACAGAAGCGCTTGGGACCCTTTCGGAGGACTCTTTTCGATGGTACAGTACAACCACCTCCTTGAATGTTTCACCATCTAGCTTCCAGCAAACAATCCCTATTCTTTCTTCCACTGAGAGCATCTCAAATACCTTTGGGAGACGAATTCATCACATTAGTGCCCTATGAAAATGAATTGTTACTTTCGGGGCACCCTATAAACCTAGGCTGGATAAAAAATGAAAACACTAGGAGAAACGAATACTTGAACATAAATGCACTTACTAACCAAGCCATTAGGTTGCGTTGTTGTATTTGATCAAGAAAACCACCTGTGAAATGTCACCAACACTTTAAAAGTGTCAGTCATGGACAGAAGAGTGTTCTGTGTAGTTGTAATTGGATTATGTCGGAGTAGAGTGAAGCCTGACGTGGGCAAATTGCTGGTGCTCGTGTCGTGAGTGCTTCCATAACTAAGGAAGCCAAAGTGTTCGGCATTTCAAGGATCTTCGTATCAAAGATTTACACCGCATACAGGGAAAGTGGACGAAAGTGAGTGATCGTGGCAGACGGTCATTGAAGAGGACTGTGATGGAAAGAGAGCTACAGTTGCAAAAGACACTTCAGAATTGAATGTCGCACTCGCGAACCGTCAGCACCAAAAAAACGAAGGGAGCTCCATAATCAGGTAACTTGAGGTTGATCTGGAGTTACAAAAGCACACGTCAGTAGTGAAAATACCGTCAGATCAAAACATGACGCTGAAGCCATTAGACTTGGACTATGACGAGAGGAAACAAAGTAATTTGGTCGGATCAGTCTTCTTTCATAGTGTTCTGGCCAAGTTTACGTTCCAACAGTGAAAATCAAAAGGCTCTGAGCACTATGGGACTTAACATCTGAGGTCATCAGTCACCTAGAACTTAGAACTACTTAAACCGAACTAACCTAAGGACATCACACACATCCATGCCCGAGGCAGGATTCGAACCTCAGACCGTAGCGGTCGCGCGGTTCCAGACTGAAGCGCCTAGAACCGCTCGAGCACAATAGTGAAACATTGCAGGGATTCAGTGATGATGTGGGCAGCCATATTGCAGTATTCCAAGGGCCCATGGCTACTCTGCCAGGTCGCGTTACTGCAAAGGATTATGTGATCACAGTAACTGATCATGACCAGTCCATGGTACTAATGTTTGTTTCCCAATGGTGGTGCCGTGTTGCAAGACGAGGGGGCCCCTCCTGTTCACACAGCTCACATCGTTCGGGACTGGTTTTGCGAGCACGAGAACGAATTGTTGAATCTCCCATGGTCACCAAACTCACTAGATGTTAATATTATTGAGTATTTGTGGTGTACTTTGGAGGGAAGGGTGTGTCATCGCTGTCTACTTCTGTCGTACTTACCTGAACTCAACACTATTTTGCATGGCGATTGGTACGAGACTACCTTGAAAACCGACTGAAAATCCTTCAGATACTGTACTTATACACTCAGAGACAACCGGAAGCTGTTTTGAACACCATCGAGCTTCCTACACCCAATTAGGCTCGTAATGTGTTGTATTTATGGTGTTTCCATACATTGTTTTGTTTTCAGGTTTACATTCTACTTAATCTGTTTCGTTATATTTAATATGCCCGTGAAATTTTAGTCTGTGCTATTTTCACACATGAATTGTTAATGTAGATATATGTATCAGTTTTTTTATTTGCTCCTAGTCTGTATGTTATATCTTGAGTATTATTTGGGTCTAATATTTCCGAGCTTATTTTACGATCTATGTTTTGATTTCTTCAGTGCCTCTCTTTCCCTTTAAAATTAGATATTTGTTTTATTAATTTATGTTGCTCTTTTTTCTGTATTTTGGGATGCATTTTTTTGTTATAAGTTCCTTTTGTCAGCCTGACAGCCATATCCGTTTTGCAGCAACCCGTTTTCTTTTCAAGGTGAGTATCCTGAATAGTTTCACATAAATACTTGAGCTATGAAACTATCTCGAACTTCGATACGTTTTTGCTACACGTATTTTGTGTTTTCAATTGCTAATTGCAAAAGCTACTATTTATCACATAATTATGTCGTCCGTGTGCTTTCCAATGGGTCATTAGCGATTTCGTTCCGAGTGTCGGGTGTCCATAGTACTTTAGGTCACTCAAGACACAGAAGGATCCCAAGGAGGTCACTACGCACCGAATGACAACTACGCTGACAACATACAGACAGCAGATTCAATCTCATTACCGAAGGAAGTCTGAAACTGAAAATTATATGGACACCAGAACGACGACAGAAATAGAGCGACAGTCAGAAGAAGATTTGTGAAAATAATGGTACCGAAAGGACTAAACCACGTGTTCTGTAACCCGGTGTCGCTCGAGCCTATTGTTGTCGTGCGGTAACTCCCGTGTTATATTTTTTCTAACAAAGATATTTTTTACGTTTTTAGCTGTATGTTCCATACAGAGATACATTTAGCAACTTAATTATTTGTTTATTATTACCAAAATATTATGAGTACATATAAACATGAAATGAAACATGTATCTTGCTTAAGTTGTAAAAATTCAATATGCAATGGTTACACACAGTTTATCAATACATCACAACACTTCCCCTAATAGCACTTCGAAACAATGATTGTAAGTGAACATCCAAGGTTACCATCACAACCGTTTTACTAATCTGTGTCAGTTCCAGCTTCTTGTGACGAACACACATGGCAATGGAGAATACTCGTTGCTGTATGTTCCTTACAAATGGAACTGAAACAAAGATGGCAGCGATGCTGCGTGTATGTGTTTTTTTTCTTTTAGGGCAGTAGCGGCATCTTTTTTTCTTCTGCTGTATACAAGTAGTGTATACCTGCAACACCTTTTATTTTCTCCTTCAAGTGGTGTGATATGCTAGGAATTTGCATAGGTTTGATAATATATGCTCTTGTAAACACCATACTCAGTTCTGATTTGTATCTTCGCCTTGGTATTAAGTCATTCGTACTCATCTTGTATATTATTTGAGCATTTGTTGCTCCGAGGTTCAGCAAGGTGAAAAACAGCGTAAGGGGCCAGCCGTTGCTTATTTTTGAAACAGAATACTCCGATTTCAGACGGTCCACGTCTACGCCGCCTTTTGCAAGATTGTAGAATGTAATCATTTCAAGTTTATTTGATTCGCCAGTGTCCGCATCTCCACTATGGTCTCTGTGCATGGTAGACATTAGTAAAATCTTTTCCCGTTTCCTGTTCGGAACATATGAGCGAAGGAGCCGATCGTTAGCCGGCTTCTGTCAAAACGCGAAAATGTTGCTGTTTATCGACCTACTCTTTACAGACAGTAGCTCTGGTGGAATTTCTCTCTTATTCAGTGCGCAGAGTACCCACCAGTGTGAGTCAATCATCAGTGCCCAATTCATTAGTGAGTGGTACAGACGTAAAATAACTGTCCATAATCACGTGCCTGCCTGTGTTTTCAATGGGTCGCGTTAGTCGTAACACCACATTCCTTACATCATTAGGTACTTGATATAACCAGCAAGCTGTTTGTCTGCATATTTTTCCATATTCAACTCGTAAAAGGTTCTAGCATCACAGAGTGCATATACTTTTATTCCGTATTTTGCTGGCTTATTGGGAACATACTGCCTGAATTTGCAACGTCCACGGAAAGCTTCCAGCATCTCGTCTATTGTTGTCAATGCTCCTACACTGTAGCCGGCCGGGGTGGCCGAGCGGTTCTAGGCGCTACAGTCTGGAACCGTGCGACCGCCTCGGGCATGGATTTGTGTGATGTCCTTAGGTTAGTTAGGTTTAAGTAGTTCTAAGTTCTAGGGGACTGATGATTTCAGAAGTTAAGTCCCATAGTGCTTGGAGCCAGTTGAACCAGTTCTCCTACACTGTAATTCTTCTTGCAGACGTTGACAGACCCTTCGAATATTTCCCTTATCGGTGCCAGAGTACGTGTTTCCTTCCTCTGCGCGCTCGTAGACTTATCATCAAATCGTACAGCTTGCAGAAGAGTATGGAATCTTCGTCTGCTCATCGATGCAATAAAATAATCTTGCGCATATCCATCAGTGGCGCTCGGTATTGAGGTGCTGTGACTTTTTCACTCTGGCGAGATATAAAACACAAAGGAAAGCACATAATTCTTAAAAATCTGCCTATGGGCAGACTCGAACACTCCGTGAATAACGTGCTGCCATTCTGTCTAGCTCTTGGTTTGTATTTTACAGTGCGATCAATTACACTGTCTGGAAAAAATACTTCCCAGCAGTCAAGAAGAGTTTTCGAATTTTTGCTTCCCACTTTAGGCCTGAAAACTGTGTCACAATACAAACGACCGGTATTTGATGAAGAGGTCTTATGTTTAAACCATTTTGTTTTCCCATCCCCACCTTGATACATAGCACGATTTGCAGCCCGTTGGGGCTACTGTAGACGCAGTTTGAGAATCGCTTTCAGACTGCTCTGTTGCTGTGTCTGTTCATGTTCGGACTGTGCGACGATATCTGAAGACAGGCCTTCTATATGGATATCCTCATTCAGCTGTTCCTCTAGCTATATCAATATCTGTTCGTCTGACATGACACCTATCCTGTAAAATTGTATATATTTTCACATCTGACAGAAAACAAAATTTTGAAAAAACACAGCCCTCAGTCGCGAACACAATTAATTTGTGACCTAGGTTTCGGTGTCACAAGGGACACCTTCTTCCGACAGAATTAAAACTAAATGTTACAGCATAACGTATCAAAAAATACTAAAGCTGCGGTCATACCTGACAGCGTCAGATAGTCAGAATTAAAATAAGATGTAACAGAGGTGCAAGCCACTTGACTGTAGCAGAGGACACACGGCAGCCCCTAGTGGCTTGTACCTCTGTAGCATCTTATTTTAATTCTGACTATCTGACGCTGTCAGGTATGACGGCAGCTTTCGTATTTTAAGTACGTTATGCTGTAACATTTAGTTTTAATTTTGTCCGAAGAAGGTGTCCCTTGTGAAACCGAAACCAAGGTCACAAATTAATTGTGTTCGCGACTGAGGGCTGTGTTTTTTCAAAATTTTGTTTTATACAACAGTCGCTGATTTACAGCCATGTTAAAAACCTTAACATCTGACAGAGTATGTCATGTACTCTATGTACACAGCTGCCTCATTCAAAATATAAAACCAAATAAACATACTTACTGTTTTACAAAACACGTTATATGAATATAATACGTCTAGGAGAAAAAATTAGCCCAATTTCACGTCACTAGCACAGAGAAACATTCTATAAGAGAAGTAAAAAGTTGTTGCACGAATGTACAGGGCATTGTTATGCAAGAACTGCAATGTGAGAAATAATCTAATAATATGCAGCGCTTCAAACAAAGCCGCTAATAGCAGGCTTTCTTGTAATTAGACCGGCGAAAGCCACGTGGACTGAAGGTGGAGATATCAAAGAAAGCAGCCCTAGATGAATACTTCAATTTCTCTAAAACGTATTGTAATATTTCAGTAAAATCGTGAATGTTAGATTTTTTTCTCACGCGCGAGCGCTCCCGGGTTAAAGGAGCAGGCGTCCTGGGATTACATCTTCTGTTACCGTTGTAACATTAGAAATGGCGTAGCCACTCACTGGAAACTTGCAGACTGTAGCGGTAAATGTTGCCCGGTCCCGCGCGTAAGGATTGGGTCTGGCAGACGTTTCGCAGGCACTTCGCCCCACCACGACTTTTCCATCCGGCGCCAGTGAACGTCCTCGGTTGGTGGTTGGGCGGTTTTTGCTGTACAGATAAACGCCGATCGCCGTTTGTCACGGAGGCGGCGCCGAAGCCCGGAAGCGCCGCCGTCTTGGCAGCCGCCGCCACAATGCGGGCGATAAAACACCGGGGAGACGGGCGGGGTGTTCCAGAGTGTATGCATCAATAAAAAAATAGCGGGACGCGGCACTTTATGGGCCAATACGGGAATCGCCGGCTCTCTGCAGCCGTGGCGCCGTTCTGGGCTCGACACGCATCCGGAGGGACTTCCCCTTTGCGTCACTATCACTCAGCGGGCCGGACGTTTTGCGTCCCTCGGCCCGCGAGGGGAGTCACCGACGGTTTCGGAAATGCATTCATATGCGGCGCCGACAGAGCCCTGCGCCCTTTTCAGGAGGCGTGATTCACAGCACTTCCCAGACGTAGGTACTGGAGCTAACTCGGCTCACCACGAGTCTGCCCCGAAACGTAGCTTGTCATAGCGGTTTAGAGATGTTTGCAGGTCCGGTGAGTAAGCAGACGATGTCTCTCACACGTAGTCATATAATTTCCATTGGAAATCGAAAGGAATAAAAACTGCTCAAAAATCGTACTGCCTCGACACAAGAGATATGAGGCACTTCACCTTGCTAAAGAACTATTTATAAGTTACTGTATATTAATGGAGCGGTGGTCTGATCATTTAATATTAAAAGCCTACAACCAAGGTGTGGACGGGGCCAAGGAATTGACATATCAGACGTGATTTAACACATAAATAATTTATTCATAACATACAATACATAACACCAACTACGTAAATCCTGCTTCGACGCTTACAATATGCCCAAAATGGGAGGGCCACCACTTTCGAAATGGAAAGGCTTTAATTTAAGAAACTAAAATGCCTTTTATAATTTTTTAAAAAGAATAGTAACGCAACACATAAGTAAGCGCTAAGTGAAGACACTCTTAAATCTTTAATTATTAATCACAAAGCGTGTGTTTACCACATTTAAATACTCATTGCAGTATAAAACATAAACACATGAATTCACAACATAGCATGGAGCATGGCCTCAAAATTTCTACCTGGACAACCTATGGTCCTAAAACTTTCGTATTGCATTCCAGCCAATCACATTAATAACTTATAAGCACGGTTGGTAAAATACAAACGTTTGCACTATAATCAATTTTAATAATCCACAATCACTCAAAAAACAACATCACAAGTTCTATACGGAACATGTAAGCCTGTTTATACAATCTTTCGGACCAAAATAGGCACGAGGGCCACCATAACAGAAGTGCGCTAGTGGCTTTTAGGATAGGTGCTCCCATTAGCTAAATCACTGAGCAGATATTTACTTAAGCGACAGGTAAGATAGTTAATGCAAGTAGAAGGTATGAACTACCAAAACATAGAAGAGCAAACGTACACAAATAACTACCAAAATACACCACTACACCGGTTAGCAACGAAGCGTGGAGGAATCTGCACTGTCAGAATTGCACCAGTGAACAGAGGACTGCCATAAGGGTGGCCACAAGGCGGGAAAGACGACTGGATGAACTCAGTCCCAAAGGACGATCAACTTCAAACATTCACGCTTAACTTCTTTTCTCCTTTCCCTCGGCGCATTTCTTCGTTTGTCCGGGACTGCTGTGCACAATTCTGAGCCGTCCCCAGTCGTCCCGGCAGACACCGACCCAGCCGAACTGCTCCCGGACTAAAACCCTTGCCGAACGGCAGCTCCACCGCCCCATGATGGTTACTGTTTGTTTGTCTTCGTCGACGCAGGCGATGATTAGACTGCCATCCTCCTCCTGCGGACAACCATTGAAGAACGGACAGAGGAGCCCAACCAGGCCGGCGTTCCTCCACGGGTAAAAGTGCGGGTTCGATAACAACACCCATACGTGGAAGGCAGGATGTCGACGTCACCAGAGCAGACACGAAGGCTACTGCGCGACAACCTCCTCCAGCGTGACCGCGCTCGCCTATAAATAGTACAGACCAAAGAGTCTGCTGCAGTAAACACGTGAGTCGGTCGTGTTACCAACCTACGGTTTCTAAGCACATCAAAGACAGAACTCGCAATCGATAGTGGGTACACTACGGGCGGTAGTTCAAACGAAAGAGCTTCATAAAAGACCAACCCTGAACAACCGCGGAAAAACGAAATAGAAGCGAAGCAGTAAAAGACAGCAACGAGATGCTAGAGCCCGATCGCGCCCAAACGCTGTCGATTACCAAAGATATTGGCTCCACATGACGCTCAGGAAACGAGCCGTGGAAAGATGGAAGTATACACGGCTCAATTAACACTAGAACCATCGCAAATTGCTGACACTCTTTCATCTAACAGATTTCAGTGTGTCGAATTGTCTGACTTTATAGATCTGCCTTTGCAACATATAAACAGTTAATCATAGTTAATGGGTTCAGACTTTTAAGTCAATATCTGTCTGATGTTTCCACTATCTGTTTGGTCTAGTCGATCGGTACTGGGGCTGAATACGTGTTTTTCCTTATGGCATCGACACTTGAAAGGAATTAAAGCTTTATCTCACTTTTCGTTCTTTTGATGTACAATTCTTCATAGTAGGAAACTCATGTATGGGCTATGCTCTCCAATGGTACTAAGACTTAAGAAACTAGAAAAATTTCTTGAGAATATTTATTCATGTTGCTCGTTATAAACGTTAAAATCTTTCTTCGTACCGCCTAATATATTCAAACTTGGTCCACAGCCTAGGCACCGTGCTAATACAGTATACAGCCTGCCACAAACTAATCAATTATGTCAGATCTCTACCGTGATATGGAGGAAAGGAGAAAACAAACACCTTACTTGAAGTCTCTTCATTTGTTCCTGACAACTGTCAGAGTTTTACAAATATCTCTAGAAAAATATTATTATTGCAGCTGAATGCCGCTGTACTTATATCTTTCGCCATTATAACGAAAGTTATATGTAATAGCAAATAGCAGTCTCGGAGCTTTACATGGGGGAGTTTAGAGAGACGCCATATACTGAAAACTGACATGTTACCAAGGATAAACGGCTGAATATGAAGGAAACGTGTTCGAAAACATAACTATTGTTAATCTTTCCTCTAAGACAAACAAGGTTCAACTAACCACAATTATTTGTCTGTCTTTGTGTGTTATAAATGAAGGTCCCTCGCCACATTTCAGTCTACTGTTAGGAACTACTGTAGGGATTTTGACACCGTTTACATTAATACGTAGACTGATTCACTATGTAGACTTGTGTATATAATTTATTGTTTGTAGCAATGGTAAGTAGGTCAATCCATGTATTTTTACCTGTTTCAAATTAATTTGATATTCAGAGTTTCGCCTTATAGCAAAGATTGGTGCAACGATTTAGCAAGTTACAACGGAGGAGGCACATGGCGGGAAAGCCAATGTAGTAGCACCTGCCACAAATCCAAAGAGCAACGAAGCTTGACCATAATCTATAAATATTACAAAGTAAAGTCCCCTAGCGCGTTTTTCTGTCCCTGTGTGAAGCTAGTCTTGGGAACTGTTGTGGGCATTATCACACAATTTTCGCTAATAGACATATTCACGTAGTAGGTTTGTGTACACCACTTCGTACTACGTCGTCCGGCTATGCATAGTTACTAATACCACGCGTCGTTGGTGCAAGTCACTAGTATGCGTATAGACTATTTGCTCTAGAGCAACCAGGCACCTATTAGTGGACACATGAGGTGGATCTACGTTTCCCCTTTACGACGGCCTGCCCTCTGTTGGGGATACTTTCAGTGACGTGTCTGATGTGGAGGAATGGCAGCCCATTCTTCATCACAATGCAAACGAGAAAAGTTGTGATGTTGGACGCCCAGGGTCTGGACGTTATGATTCACCCCAAAGGGTTCGTTTGGGTTCCAAGGGGGGGGGGGGGGGACTTTTGAAATTCCAATGCACTTCTAAATTTTATTGTCCACAAACAATTGCCACACAGTCATCGTCTCCGAGCCGTTCCTATAGGTTTACTGTGCACCATATACATTGCAGTCAAATATGTTAATATCCTTCCGTATTTGGCGTTTTCTTAAAGGCACTAAGAGAATCACTCCATAAAAACGAATTACACCCACATACTGTAACACTACCTCCTCTGGACTACACATGATGGAATTTAACGTTCGCCACGTATCCGCTAAATCCAAATTCTTCCATCGTAAGGTCACAAGGTATAGCGTGATTCATCAATGCAAGTCACTTGTGTCGCACCCGTTTATAGTCCGGTGGTGCCGCTTTTTGCACCACCTTAAGTGTCGATTAGCATTCACTACAGAAATGTGTGGCTTACAGGACAATGCACCCCATTCTTTTTAACTGCCTAAACACAGTCGTCGTGGTAGCTGGACTGTTGGTACCGCTTTGGAACTCACGAGTGATTCTTTAAGCTGACATTGCGCGATTTTTTCTACAACCACCTTCCGCAACGCTTCCTAGTCCGTCATTACATGACGTCTGCCTGACCTTGGTAACTGCCACACTGATCATGAGTACCACTCAGTCCATGATAACGAGATTGCAGCACTGCATTGATATCAATGGTCATCACTTCGAACACCTTCTGTAAATGGACGTTCATGCCACCTTTGTGACCTTTGTTGACCTTCAAAGACCTTACTGTTACACATCATTGGATTCGGCTCGATAGCCGCTATCAGAAAATAAGTACCAAGCTATAGCATCCCCTTAAAAAAAGTAAAGCTGACCTTCATATCTCTAAAGCGAACCCACCTAGTAACAAAAAACCAACGTCATATTATGGCCCCCAGTTTGCCAGGCAACTTTTGTCCTACAAACTTTCGAAGTAATTCTTGGTGGCAATAGTTAATGACTCACCCTGTTATACTGTAAACAGTAGCGGTCCTATCAATCTCTCTTGGGGGCTTCCGGAAATTACCTTTAAATTTGTCGATTTTGTTCCGTTATGAGCGACGTCTTTAGTTCTGTCTGCAAGGAAGTGTAGAATTCAGTCGTAAATCTGCTCCGGTACTCTATAAGCTCGTTTTTTCTCACTAAACTGCAGTGGGGGACGATATCAAACGCCTTTCTGGGGTCAAGGAACACGGCATAAACCTGAGCGTCATTGTCTGCGGCACTGTGGATCTCACGGAGGAACAAAGGGAGCAGAGTTTCGCAGGATCAACGATTGCGGAATCCATGTTGATTTTTATAGAGGAGATTTTCATCCTCAAAAGATTTCATAATTCATGAGGATAAGACGTGTTCCATAATTCTACAACAGACTGACGTCAGTGATACAGGTCTAATTGTGTGGATCTGTCCTAAGGTCCTTCATAAAAACTGGAGTGACTTGCGCTTTCTTCCAGTCGCTAGGTACCCTTCGTTGCTGAAGCGATCTACGACAAATTATTCCTAGAAATGGAGCAAGTTCTTTCGTATAATCTTAGTAGAATCCTGTATGTAAAAGCCAGGAATAGTCAGTATGGGCAGACGCCCGCTCATTTCACGGCGAGTCTGTTGTTGCAATCTGCTTACATCCATCTCGCACTACGGCCAAGTTCACACTGAATGTTTAAGGCTCCCTCTTCAAGCGTGGTAGAGATCTGTCGGTTCATTTCGATACTGTTTGCCGCAGGCTTTCAGATGTATCTGCTGCGATCACGGATACGCCATATGTTCGCACGATATAATACCATAGTTGCCTTATCTTACGGATTGACCCTCGTATATCCGTCTTATCTGGAACTTTGAAATGTAAAGACACGGAGACCAATGCGCTCAGATAAAGGAATTCCATTATCAGTTCAGCAAATAATGGATTTGCGATTATAGTGTTGTCTCAAATACAGCTTTATCGTGGCGATGGTTGGAGATACGAACTAGTCAGCTACACAGGATGTGGTGTCTAGGAAGCATGCATACTCGGACCGCTAGAAAACATTCAAATAAACCGTATTAATCAGTTTTATTACAAAATGAAGATTACAGTACTTAAATTTGCAATTACACAGATGTGTCGCAAACAAAGGGCAACATACGAAATAAGCAACCTTCTTCGGTATAAAGGATCTCAGGTCTGTGCTATATAGGGAGTACAAGCGAAGACACTAGAGGTACCTCAAGGAAGTATTCAAAAAACACGCCACACGACTATACAGAAACTCGAGACACTCGAACAATCCTTTCATCCTCACTCTGGGAAACTACGATCACAACCATAGGTGGAAGCCCAAGCAGTCAAAGACACTACTAGCTAGGGCATAGCCATCTATGGTAAACTAACATACACCAACAAGCGACAAACGTCTGCAAGCCCCTGCATACCAGCAACACTGCCTGGTAACTACCAGCTGCTATTAGAGCCGACCAACAGGCCACAGCAGGGACACCTACGAGCTCGCCCACTGACGCAAAAACAATCCGCCAACATCACCCTACACTGTGCATCCGATATATGACCTATCGGACACAAAAACGATAATAAATGTAACTGTTACAGGTTGCAGACGCTGAACGAGAGCTCTACACCGGCACCCAGCGCCAGCCTCCGAGCAACACCAAAGGTATCGACATGCATGAGACCCACTACTAACAAAGCCTATCCTTGTACGACCTATTGCAGGCAGCAAGACATTCGCTACTGCTCTTACCACCTGACCTGACTCTCGCAGAAGTTTTGCCCCTTGGCTCTTGCCTTGGCACGTTTCTTCCTCTGCCCTTCAAACCTTTACCCTTCGTTCGACTTCGACCCAATCTATCTCCAGATGAGCGGGTATTAATAGTTAACCTTAACCAGACGTACGCAAACATCGCAGTACCCACATCCTGAGACACCTCACTTTAATTAAAACTAGCCCTTATGCAGAGATGGCAGTAGACCTGTTGAGTTGGCCATCATGCCGGTGTGGGCGTGGAGGGGCTCCACCTCTTTATTTATTTATTTTTTTTTTTTAAAAAAAAGAAGTGACTAGAGCTGACGATGCTATCCAAGTTGCTAATCTTGAGCCAGCCGCGGTGGTCTAGTGGTTCTAGGCGCGCAGTCCGGAACCGCGGGACTGCTACGGTCGCAGGTTCGAATCCTGCCTCGGGCATGGATGTGTGTGATGTCCTTAGGTTAGTTAGGTTTAAGTAGTTCTAAGTTCTAGGGGACTGATGACCACAGAAGTTAAGTCCCATAGTGCTCAGAGCCAGCTAATCTTGAAGCTGCTATTTAACTGCGGCGTCGCCAGTCGGTCGCGGCGCTTATGTTCTTTTCATATAGGGGCCACTGCTGTCGCCCTGGAGAGAGGTCTGGTCAGCGTGTGATTGGCTGACCTCTTCTCACAGAAGTCTCATCTCTTTCGTTCCCGACTGGAGTGCTGGCGTTTGACTTTTTGCCGTAGCACTGGAAACGGTATCTGACGGAAAACGTAGTGAAGCAAACAGCCGGCGCAACTCCAAATAGCAGTGAATCTTTGCCGGAATCTTCGCGTTTATACACATTTTCTATCGATACTGAACTTCTGGCGAGGATTTGAGTGAATGGAAGGTACCAGATCACCAGAAACACTTTAATTTAATACCAATTTTATAAACCTTCATTAACTTTGTAATTTACGAAATTCCACAATAGTAGCTAAAGTCATAACACTTTTATCACTTACACAAATCGAACTATCTTGACAAAGCTGTCTTGAAAACTTGAAATCAATAAGCGTAACAGGAAAGACGTGAATCAGAAATCTTACATACTCTTCAAATGAACATAAAAAATTTCATTAAAGCAGTTTGGAAGGCAGTTTGATTTGCACCTCCGTCCATGGGCGCAAATGATTAGCTACAGTTCGATAGTAGAACCAAAACAGACGAAGATTACTCTGCAAAAAGTTCACAAAAAGCAACAGCATGGAGAAAAACCATCCTAATACAGATTTAATCAGTTAAAAAACAGAGTAATAATCAGGAAGTGACTAACCACAAATCTTGAAGGCAGTAGTTTAAAACATTAAGAAACTAAAACCGATCTACGTCTGTAGCAGAACTGTTAAAAACATTTACAGTAAAACTAACTCATAGCCGAGTGTGCAGAACTTTTTTAGCATAACAGTGAGCGTGAAAGCTGTTGACTGTACGATACACTGATTACAAAATTTACAAAAATGGTTCAATTGGCTCTGAGCACTGTGGGGCTTAACTTCTGAGGTCATCAGTCTCCTAGAGCTTATAACTATTTAAACGTAACTAACCTAAGGACATCACACACATCCATTCGCGAGGCAGGATTCGAACCTGCGACCGTAGCAGTCGCGCGGTTCCAGACTGTAGCGCCTAGAACCGCTCGGCCACTCCGGCCGGCACAAAATTTACAGCCTTGAGACTTCTTGTAAGAGAAATCCTTTTAACGACCATCTCAAAACGAGTGAATCTAGTAGAATCTCGCTCGGTAAAGCATCAACCTTTAGTTGGTTGATTTGGTGTATAAAGGGACCAAACTACACGGTCATCAGTCCCGCATTAATCTTTAATCCTACTGTTAACACGCCGGTGCATCGAACACATGCGATGCTCACCTTTATGGGTGCTTAGTTTCAAAACTCTTGGGAGTCATCAACGGCCAACATGCTGCAGACTGTGAATTGCGTCTAATCGATGCACACAGAATATGGTAAATGCTGCGAAGGTAATACCTGGCGAACTTGAACACCACATCTGAAAGACTTGTGGCAGTCCCAATCAAACTCGTCACTACACCACTTGCAGACATGCGATATCGGTGCGGCAGCGCTAAAAGCACGATGAACTCGATAACAGTTTTAAGTCACAGAGCGTTAGGTATCTGATTGCTAGCCAAGACGTCAAGAGATCTCAAGGCGGCTTGTAACCCCGAATCACCTCCTCGTACGCCACCGCCACACCATCCGTTGCCCACAGGAAGACAGGCCGTGGTGCGTACGTCACAGCACTTGACACTACAGGTCTCACGAGCACGAGCAACCATCTCCGGCAGGGAGCAAGTAATTGTTTTAGAAGAGTTTAATAATTTTTAGTTGCGTATTTAAATCCATACAAGCTCCTGACATCACGCAACAAAGTTAAGACTATTAGTAGGTACCTCTCCAATTACATATTGATTTCCCGTGCGTACAGCCACAAGGCAAGCGTTCGCGAAGTGTGGCGGACGAGACGAATACTGTGACGTCATTATTTCTTTGCGGGACCCGTATTTACCGTGGGCCCCGCGCACCACCTAGGCAGATGCTGCAACAGATGTCGGCGGCCGATAAAGTGATCAACAGATGGCAATCGATCCATTGCACTGGAGATCATGCCAAACTGGCTCACATATCATCAATAATTTCTGTTTGTATGTACAGGCTTCCCTAATAGACTGACCGCCGCGCGGGGTAGCCTGCGCGGTCTTGGGGGCCGTGCCACGGTTCTCGCAGTTGCGCCTGTCGGAGATTCGAGTCCTCCTTCGGGCATGGGTGTGTGTGTTGCCCTGAGCTTCAATTAGTTTAATTAGATTAAGTAGTGTGTAAGCCTAGGGAGCGATGACCTCTCATAGGACTTACCACCACAAATAGACAAGCTGATCAACAAGGAAAGTTTGTGAATATAACTTATTACTGCTACACCAGAAAAGTAGTCCGACCGTAGATAGTGCTCAGTAACAAATCGTAGTTATTGGACGTCCTGAAATTCATTCGTCAAATGTCCATTGCTGCCACTGCACGGAAATCTTCATCTACATGCACCATCTCCACTAACCACTGTGAGGTGTTGTAGTACTAGGAAAAAGGGCATTCCTGGTCAAGAGAAGTCAACTAGTATCAAACATAGGTCTCAATTTGAGGAAGAAATTTCCGAGAACGCATGATTGGAGCACAGCATTGTATGCCGTTGAGACATGGACTGTCGGAAAACCCGACTAGAAGAGGGTAGAAGCATGTGATGCTACAGAAGAATGTCGACGACTAGATGGATTAATAAAGTAAGGAATGAGGAGGTTCTCTGCAGAATTGAAGAGGAAGGAGTATATGGGAAACACCGACAGGAAGAAGAACCTGGGTGGTAGGACGAATGGTACGACAACACGGAATAACTTTCATTGTACTAGAAAGGGCTGCAGAGGGTAAAAACCGTACAGGAAGACAGAGGTTGGAATGTATTTGGAATGTATTAAGTAAATAACTGATGACGTAGGGTGCATGTGATATTGTGAGATGAAGAGGTTCTTAAAGGAGAGGAGTTCGTGGCGGACCGCATCAAACCAGTCAGAAAACTGATGACTCAAAAAGAAAAACAGTTCTCTTCAGTGCGAGTCCTAGACGCGTTCTGCGACACGTCATTTGTAAACTGATTGCTCTAAAGGGCGGGAGCCAGTCAAAGAGTACGTTGGAATTGGTTTAAAAAGTTTTATTTCACAGACCCCGTCTAATCTTTACAAGTTTTCTCCCAGAGCAACTTCTGCCGTGCCTAGGTGACACATGTTACCTGGCTGTCAGAACCGAGGCTGTTCTTTCCAGCGAATTCTCGCCGTCACTTTTATCCAATAGCGTGCGTCAGATACAACTCACGTGTGTGGACTCTGGGGTGTTCCGCAGAGCAGAACACAGTTGCTCCTCTGTCTTGAGATCCAGACCTCGAGCACAACAGACGTCTTTCATAAGAGGCAGTGCCTCCGGCTCTGCGTTCCGTGACCGACCACCAACATAAATTAACATGAACAACCTCTTCTTCCATTGTCTGTTTGTTTAGTTGTTTGTCCTCCTAGACAATGAAATTATTTATCGGGAATACAAATCCTTACGCTACGTAGGTGGTTACATCGCCTCTCTCCTCGCAACAGTTAGTTTTACGGGCAATAACAGTACACTTTCTTATTACTTCCAATTATCTTTGTGCTAGCCGCGAGTTTAAATAACGTATTTAAACCATTACAAGCAAAACGGTACCAATTTTTACTAATATTCTTGCCTGGATAGCAACCTTGATTATCGTCGGCGTATATGCAAGCCGCATTTATATGCAGCATATACGCGACGCCAACGGTGTATTAAATATCCAAAGCTTTTTTCCCGACAATCTCGACCACGTCTTACATTAAAATCAAAACATTTTAATAAGAAAGAAGGGGGACAATACAAACTGCTTTGATGATTTCTCCATTGGCGAAAGATCCTGTGCTTGACCGATATTCGGATCTGCAAGAAAGACTGTCATTAGGTAGATGACCATGAAAAGAGATGAATGACCAACGAATGGATAACATTCTAAGAAAAAAATGGTTCAAATGGCTCTGAGCACTATGGGACATAACATCTGAGGTCATCAGTCCTCTAGAACTTGGAACTACTTAAATCTAACTAACCTAAGGACATCACACTCTGGTATGATTTTTTTTTTTTTTTAGTAATTTAATTGAAAGCTTTGTTGCTTTGGTAAAAATAAAATTGGTTCTTTTTGTCGTGACAGAATAAATTACTATTAATCACACCAGATTTGTCGGAGAACAGCAGCAACATGTGTAATTGATCCAGCTTTAAGAAACTCTATTACCTTTTAGCGGAAAATTCGTGCGGTACTCTCCGACGTTAGAAAAGTCGTAGTGTTCCGTTCGGAGCAGGAGGCGGCTGTCTTTTCTCCTTCGCGATATCGAAAATTACTAAAGAAAATGAACAGAAATTTTTTTTCGGAGGAAGATCGAGCGGAGAAAACAGACGGAAGTTACATGAAAGAAACCTAAGGGACCAACTGATTGGATTTGTACGAACATATAAACGGAACTGAAAGAACTTGAATAAATACTATAGCGATGTCGTCACGACAGCCTCCTGTTCCGACAGAACACACGCTGGATCATAAGCTGCATAAATCTTTTAAACAGGAAGGATTATCATAAGTATAATTAATGAAAACAAGGTTGAGAGATTTTCTTTGAAATTAAATAAACTTCAAGGCTTCAAGTATTATAATATGAAACGGAAACTTACATTAACATGGCCACCCATTGTGGCGGTGGAGCGAATTTTTCACGATATACATTCTCGCTTGTTTGTGGCTACATATATTTTTAATCACTTAAACTCTTAACTTTACAATAAAAATGATTATATCAGATGGAGCACAATACTTTTGCGTCCGACTCGCAACACATTCACAGAAGAGCTAGACAGCGACGCGGCTCCCTGCAGAAGTAAAAACTGGCAATTGTTATTTTGAAACATAGGTGCATCGGTTTTTTTTTTTTTTTACTGATCGATAGCAGCGTATAACAGTTTATAGCTATCGTGATATTCTGCGCTTTTCAGGAGCGCGGCAAAGATATCTGGTTACAACATTCATTGGTATATGTTAGAAGTTCGCACATACTGACGCAAATACAGAAAAAAAAAACTTTTACATGTTAAAAATCGCAGTGATAAAGGCTGTAATGTCACAATGCCTCCCATGTGAGGCATGATGATTCCGGAAGGATCATCAGGACTCACATGTAGTTTCAAGACATTACTGTGTTTTATCATCTGTTTACTTTCGTTCTAACATAAAATTGGAATGAGTTTGTCATCTAGTTATTTTATGCTTCCAGTACAGTTATGAAAACAAATAGTCTTTCAGTGTCTTTTGTGCACTTTGGCACTTCTCTCAGTTCATTGTAAGGTGTCCTTGCACTGTCATCTTAATTGCTGTTACGGTGAAACAAAATATGAAAAAAAAAAACAATCTTAAGTCTAACACACACAAAGATAAATGAATAATACTCTATATAGAAAACAAAACATGTCAGTAGACAAACATACACAGATACATTGAAATAATTACTTAAACAGTCCTCTAAAATTGTCTGTGACCTGTTTGGTCTCGTAATGTTTTTTTTATCCGTTTCATTAGATTCTTTTAGAATGTCGTTGTTAATCAGGACGTTTCACTTGACACTACACTGTACACTTTTATATGGCACGCGCTCACTTAACCGGAGTCTGCAACGTCTATTCTCGTTCGGTGAGCGGCGTCGTCCGAGAGGTCACGACCCTGGGTAGCGTCCTTTTTTTTTTTTGTGTTCGCTCGTGTTGCCTCTCTAGTGTCTCGCATCAAGCGTCATGTCGTTTACATGCAAATAAACAGAAAGAAACCTGTGTTAGGTTCGTGCTATAATGTAGACTTACAGGTAAAGGTTTTATAGGATTCTGGACAGGATTGATAACCTTCCCCTCCAGTTAACGTTTCAGTGCTCAGTAATGCCTTGTCTTTATTTAACTATCTATCGCAAAATATCCGACGTGACTGATTAAATGGAAATTAATTTGAAGCTAAGACTTCTCGTTTTACAGAATAAATAAAGTTCATAATTAAGTTTCACTGTGATAGCTTTAGCAATGTCTCTTGCGTAGTTGTGAGACGGAAAACATTCTAAGGTCAATGACACGCCTCCACAGCGCGCGCGTCGGTTGTGTTTCAAATGTTAATTGTTGAGTCCAATTGCAAGCAGCTCCGCGCTGTTGCCGGTTACTAGTCCAGTGCAACACGCGCTCGTGTATGCTCGTATGAAGTTTAACGTGTGTCACTCGCGCTCTGCTAAAATGAGAACACGCGGAAACACACGTCTAGTGTCCTTTCTCCATCGTCGATCGGCGTATCGAAAACTTGGGTAGAAAATACCACCGTCTGTTTCGAGGATTTCACACGACAGTCCCTGCGACCTGCCATGCTGCTTACACACAGGTCAGTGAAGCCAACGTTTTACATATAGTTTGCAAAATGCTTTGCTGTGATCGCTGTCACTACCTGCACTTGCGTGTACACATGTCACTGCACACGTATTTTGTACACTTTATCACTCGCATTTTGTTTAGAACGTCTTAGTGTCTGCAAATTCACATCTCCCATCTCACATTGTGATTTCAAAGTTCACAGTTCAAGTTACTCACAGGTAAATACATTACAAGATTAAACAATGTCCATAAATTACATACATACATACATACATTTCTTAAGTTTGCTTACAGTCACAAAATTCTGTTAACCTTTTCAGTCACGCCACGCCGGATTAGCGTATTGAATACCACTACTTGTGCATCAAGGCACGATTATTTCGGTTATTCTCTCTCCCTTTTACAAAGGTAAAATTGTTCTTAAAACAAATCTTTTAAGCAGCTTGTTATTTCGTTTCTCTTCAAAATTTAGTGTCACTGTTTATGTAGAGCACAGATTGAACAAATTCTATCTCTACTGGTCGAGCATACTCATGCATTTCTCTCCGGAAGATTCATGCTTCATAAAGTTACTGGCTGCAAGTGCTACTCGCGGGATGTATTATAATCTCTCAACATTGCTACTCGCGATACGCGATTAGAACAAAATTTTCGCTAACGGATCTCTCCCACAAATTTCGTTTCCACTTCAACCGTCTAAAGAGCACTCAGATGAGCCTGTCAAATTCTAATCCTCAATTTTTTTTTAATGGGATAGGATGGGGAAGTGGAAGAGGAGAGGATCAAATATGAACATAAATATACTATATACATATACAAATTCTAGCACAACTACACTAGGATATTTTTTTTTTACCTTAGATGCATGACATGCGTCACGTGTGCCTTCAAGTGGCTATTCTTTAATCTAATATCAGATCTTAGTTTTATTATTATAATGTGAGTCATATCTGGTGACAGCTTTCTAGTTTATCACGCTTCCTTCTGGGCGATTGTCGGGCTTGGCTGTGAAGTAGCTAATTACTTTAGTGCATCTTACATGTTTAAAGAAGAAACATTTACCATCAGGAATACTCCAGGCTTGTCAGTACGACGTATATGTTTCGATGTAGTGGCACTCTCGACTACATGACCTAACAGCTGTTGTAAAACACAATAAAGGAAATGCTTTGTTGCTTAGCTATTAGATCTTTATGAGGCTTACTGTTCGTAGATGATATTTTGAATCTGAGATTGAATCTCCTGAAAACTATCAAATACTACGTGATACTCTATCTGTTATTTACTGCTTTTGACAGTTCAAACACTTGGCTACCCAAATCTGTTTAATTCTAAAGATCGCGCTAACAAAAGGTATAGTTCATGGCGGTGTTACAATAACGCACAGTTTACACGCAATAGGCTGTACTCTGTACACTTAAAGACTAACATTCCATCTTGAGGGCTGAAAAAGAAATTGCTTAACCTAATATTTCATATATATATATATATATATATTCATTGGAGTTGGAAGGTGGCAATCTGCTACTTCCTTCCGTATCTCCTTTCACCAATAACGGCATTCCTCAATGCCAACAGCCAACTTGGACTGCTTACACCTATGACTAACTTAAAACTAACTGAGAATCTATCCTCTCAAATGGAATGTGCTTTCTTTTTCGTACGCCATAAAAAATCAAATCTTCAATTACCTCCATAGTTTTTTCCAAAGTGTGAGTACTCGTATTGGTGTGTTTGAATACCGAAGTGTTTCGCAGGTTAAACCTTAGGCTAATGTTCCTTTGCTCGTTACTTTGCCTCGTTATACTTCTTGAGATCCTGGTGGTGATACAATCCTTTAATTCTGCCAGATGCTGGATCCGCCATTAGATAACATCCTGTATGTGGTTTTCTAATTACTACAAATGGTCCGTCGTACAATAGCCTCCATTTCCGATTTCTTTTCAACAACTTCGATGGCTTAAAATGTGTCCGTAAAAGCACCTTTTCATTAATATCATATGTAAGGGCCTTAGATACTTTCTTGTCATAAGACTTCTTGCGTAGATTCGCCTGTACAGCTAAGGATACCAATGCTTGCCTAAGTTTTGCATCTAAATCTAATTCTGGTTCTACAATTTTAGGTATGGGATCTAACCATTCATTTCTTTCCCGATGACTCGTCATTAGTTCCGCAGGTGTAAATCCAGTTGAGAAGTGTGGAAGATTGTTGACAATCTGCTCGAATGAAGATACAAAGTCAATCCAACGGGTTTGTCTATTAGGTATGTAGGTTCGAATGAATCTATTGAACTCTTTGAAGATACGTTCGGTGGGATTAGATTGCGGTCTGAAACGAGATATAAGTATTTGTTTGATGCCATGTCTGGCAAGAAAATTGCGCCATTGTCTGCCAGTGAAATTCGATGCATTATCTGATAGAATGGCCTCCGGCTTGCCAAATCGAGGAAAATAGTCTTGTTCGATTCGACGGATGATCGGAAGTGCACTGGATTATTTCACTGCATAAAGTCTCACATGTTTTGTGAAAAGATCCAACAATGCGACTAGGTATTTCACCCCTCCCCTCCCTTGCGGCATGGGGCCGGCGAGATCAAGGGCCAGAACTTGATTTGGTCTCTCAGTAATAATTGGATTCAGAGGAATTAGGTTCGAATGGTTGAAGGGTTTTGCCTTCTGGCAGATAAGACATGTACTTAACAACTTATGGATTCGATGGTGCAAGTTTGGTACATAGCAATAGGCAGAAATCTTTCGTTTGCATTTTTCAGGTCCATAATGACCCCAGGAAAGATGTGCGTACCAGATAAGGTGTTCAACGTATGCGTGTGGTATACACACACACCATCTACCAGAGAGGAGAGAAGTTCGATGGAATAAAACATCGTTGTGTAGTTTATAAAATTTGGACAAGTGGTGATCGGGTTTTGTTAGAAGAAGTTGTTTGATCTTACGCCATTTGGGATCTGTTTCTTGGAGTATGCGCATCTGCTTGCAGAGCTGAAGGAAATACTTTCTATGTAGTGGGTCTTTCATTAGAAGAATTCGGTAGTTAGACATCTGCTCGATAAGTTCACTGGACTCGGGAAGTCCTTGCGGCATGCGTGACAAAGCATCCGCGATAATGTTGTTTTTACCCTTGATGTATACTATTTCGAAATCATACTCTTGCAAGAAGAGACTCCATCGTGTAAGACGAGGATGAAGAAGTTTACACGAGAGCAAGAAACTAAGAGCTTGGTGATCAGAAAAGACCTTAATTTTCCGACCATGGATGTAGTAATTGAACCTTTTAAAGGACCATACAACGGCCAGAGCCTCCAACTCTGTCACCGAGTATGACCTCTCACATTCTGTGAGAACCCTACTTGCAAAGCTGATAACTCTTATCTCTTCTTTTCCATCAATTACTTCTATTTGAAACAAACAAGAACCAAGCCCCTGAAATGAAGCATCTGACGAAATACAGAATTCTTTATCCATGTCTGGATGGAACAAAATATTGCTGTTAAGAAGTGCTTGTTTAATGCGATCAAAATCTGTCTGACACTCTGGCGTCCAATGCCAGTGAGTGTTTTTCTTTAGAAGATCATGCAATGCTTGACTGTTCATCGACTGGTCCGAAATAAACTTTCTGAAAAAGGAAGTCATTCCGAGGAAGCCTTTCAACTGGCGTTTAGAAGAGGGCACAGGAAAGTTTTTAATAGCTGCTAGTTTGTCTGGATCTGGGGTAATTCCCTGTGATGATACAAGATGTCCTAAAAATTTAATCTCGCTTTTACCAAATTTAGACTTATGTAGATTAGCTGTGACTCCATAGTCAACAAACCTCTGGAAAACTTTGCTTATTATGTCTAAATGTTCTTCCCAAGATTTCGTAGCAATCAGTAAGTCATCAACATACACTGTTACTCGATCCAACAGTTCAGGTCCTAATACATGATCAAGTGCAGCTATGAATACGCCTGAACTCACATTCAAACCAAATGGAACTACTTTGAATTGGTATGATCTACCTGCAAATATAAACGCTGTATATTTTCGAGACTGTGATGTCATCTTGACCTGCCAGTATCTCGATCTTAAGTCTACGGATGTGAGGAATTTTACTCCATGAAACCTTTGTAATTGTTCATCCATAGCCTCAGGTCGAGTTCTTACTGGAATAATTATTTTATTTATGTTTCTTGCATCCAAAACTATACGTACACTACCATCCTGCTTCAAAACTGGCAATAACGGACTACTGTAAGGTGAGTCTGACGGTTCAATGATCTCCCACTTAAGCATTTTACGTATTTCATTTTTCACAGCCTCGCGCCTTGCATACGGGACAGAGTACGTTGTCTTGCAAAAAGTAGAATGGGGAGCGACCTTCATGTCATATTCGTAGTCACGTATTACTCCAGGTTTCGAAGAAAAGACATGAAGATACCTCATAAGTAAGTGCAGTAAATCTTGCCTTTGTATGTAATCAAGTTCACTTGATTCGCTTACTTTATTCAAAATCTCTTCTCTAGTCGGAAGTCCGTCATCAGTATCAAAATCCGTCCAACTGTTACCCTGTCTTGTCATGTGTGCTTGGTTCAAAAACATTCGCTGTACCAGTCTCCGTACCTTAACTTTGTGCTCAGTGTTGACTCTTTTGACCTTGCCGCGCAACAATTGCAGCGTTACCTCCTGTTCACCTACTCGGATTGTACAGATACCCTTTTCTATATCAATCACTGCCTTATTCTTCCTCAGGAACTCCATTCCTAATAAGCATGACACTGACAAATTCTTAACTACTAGAAATACACACATGAAAGAAGTAGAATTAATCCTTATCGGTACCTGAGCTTGCAAATTGACTCGCTGTGATAAAGATCCTACCGCTCCTGTTACTGAACAACCTTGTACTGGTAACGTTAAAATTTTCATCCCTGCAGAAACTTTCTTAAACATACATAGTGATAAAGCATTTACATTTGCACCAGTATCAATAATAGCATCTATTGGTGTATTGGCTATGTAAATTTTAGTCATTGCTTGTACTTCGTCTTCCCATACGTCATTCAAGTCTGTCTCAATATTTTCCTGCAACAAATCGTCTCTCAAGTCAGTGTCGCGATCATAACGTATTACGTTAAGTCGTTCAAGGTCGAGTTTGCCCCCATTATGTCCCGCAGCATCCCCAAGGAGGCGAAAAGGTGCTGCCTTTAGTTTTCCGCTTTCTTGTGATGCGACTGATTTGATTCTTCTGTCACATCACTTGACCATTCTCGCTGGTTTTTTTACCCATTGTGTTTGTTGATCTGTATCAAACCCTTGTTGGTAATGCACTTGATTACCAGGCTGAAAAATCGGTACATTACTTGCCTGCGTAAAATATACCGGTGGATTGTATTGTTTTCTTGGTTTATTGTTATTGTATCTAAAGTCCTGTTGTGGTGCCGTGTACTGTTGTTGTCGCATGAATGGTTGTTGCTGAGGCGTGTATTGCTGTTGTTGCTGGTGTTGTGGCTGCCCATAGGGTTGTGGTGGAGGTAGCTGACCTCCGCAATTTTGATTGTTGCAACGTTTACCCTTGTATTTGTTCCCATTCTCGTAGAAGTTACTACCGTTATTGTTTGATTGGTATGGGGCATTCCCGTAATACTGTTGTTGCGTGTTGTATATTGGATTGTACCGTTGGTTGCCGTAATGCTTGTTTTTGTGTTTACCATTACGGTAACCATTGTTTCGGCCTCTATTGCGGTTATTGTACTGTTTGTTTCCGTATTGTGTTTCGTGTGAACCATTTCCATTACTACCGTTTCCATTCGAATACGTGCCTGCGTTGTTGTTCTTAAGGTTAGCGTTCGCACGCGCGTCTTCGTGTATAAGATCGAGCGAATCAAGGACGGATAAAAATGCGTCCTGATCTTCCTCTGACACGTTCACTAATTTCTCGCGTATGGAAATGGGTAGTTTTGACTTAAGGATCATAATAACATCTTTTGTTGTTATGGGAGTGTCCCAATATTGTATCTTTCTCAAGTACTTCTCAAAGTACCGGCGAAGTCCGCCACTGTTCGAATGGAAAGGTTCGGCGTTATAGACCTCTTTGCGTAGGCGTTGCTGAACACCTGCGCTCCAAAATTTGCTTAAAAAGTTTTTCTCAAACTCGCTAAATGTTTTGCACTTATCAACCATCTCGGTTCCCCATATAGCACTTTCTCCTTGTATGTATCCGGTAATGAATTGTATTCTCTGTTTGTCATTCCAGGCAGCTGGAAAGACTCCTGAAAAGTTCTTTAGGAAAACGACTGGATGAATATTTCGCTTTTCCGGTTGGAATGGTTGAAAAACTCTGTGTTTCAATACACTCTCCTCTTTCATGAGGGTTGTGAGTGTCAATTGTTCAGTGTTGTTGTTGTGAGAATCGTTAAATTCATTTTTCAGTCGCGGAATGTACTGTGGTGTGTTGTGTTGTTGTGTTGTCTGGTATTGATGTTCATCTGGCTCAGAAGGTAGTGAGTGTTTCCCGTCACTCTGGTTATCATACTGTAGTGTTTGAATTTGCTGTTTCAGGTCGGATATCTCATCTGTTACTTGCTTCCGCCATTCCGGCAAATCCCGGGTAAACACTCGTCTAATTTGGCCTAGTTCAGTACAAACAGTGTCTCCTGAACTGTCGGGTGCAGATAATATGTCTAAGGTTGCGGATTTAACAACATCTTTCAAGTCACGTGTAACCTTCTCCTCAACTAGCTTCTCTTGTACATCAATCCATTCTTTGTAATGTTCGGTAAGTGCTTTAGTGTGCGAAGCAA
Source organism: Schistocerca americana (assembly GCF_021461395.2). Taxonomy (NCBI): domain Eukaryota; kingdom Metazoa; phylum Arthropoda; class Insecta; order Orthoptera; family Acrididae; genus Schistocerca; species Schistocerca americana. The sequence continues at coordinate 457,710,802 of NC_060126.1, read as the reverse complement.
CACTACTGTTAACTCTTTCGTCAATAGTTCGGTCCGAAATGTCATTCGCCATTGCACTTACTTTTGATTCTACAGTGGCTACCGCTGTCGCTAACTCGTCTACCTGTCGTGCAACTGTTTTATACGCCAGTTTTACCGAATCGGTTTCTTTGCGACACGCTTCGATTTGAGTTGTGAGATTCTGACCGATGTTCTCAATTTTGTTATTCAGAGTGCTTATCTGGGTTGTCAAAGTGGTTACTTGCTCGGTGACGTCACCCTTAACCGAATCTATCTGTGCCGTGACGTCACCCTTAACCGAATCTATCTGTGCCGTGACGTCACCCTTAACCGACTCTATCTGTGCCGCGACGTCACCCTTAACCGACTCTATCTGTGCCCTGACGTCACCCTTAACCGAATCTATCTGTGCCGTGACGTCACCCTTAACCGACTCTATCTGTGTTGTCATATCCGTTTTCAGCTCTGATAAAAACTTGTCTCTGTCTTTCTCACGTTGTTCGCGATCACGTTCGCGCTGTTCCCTCTCCTGTCTGTCTAATATCAATTCCTGTAACATTTTGACAATGTCAACTGATACCGTTATCGGGGAGGTGGGTGTTTCCTGCTGAGTGTCGTCCACGTTAGCTACCTCTTGTCTGTCGTCTGTCCTGGCCGTCGTTCCGCGTGAGCGGAGTCGGTAATTAACAGTGCCGTCGCTTTCGTCTGCAGAGTTCGCGCTCGATTGTCCGTCCGCCATAATGAAATTCAACTATTGCCAACTTAAAATGGGTACTGCCAACTGAAATTCTGATTGTCAATTATTCTTGCCGCGCAAGTTAAAGTCGCGGCGCGTTCGTCAAATGTCTAATGTTACGTGGGTAATAACTGACACACGTCTGTAGCAAAAAGACAAGATGGAGTCAACGCCGTTGAAACAATTGATTGCCAACGCTGTTACACAGAAAAGACTGAAATGGCATCCATCTTGAACTTACACGAGAATACTAACTACAGTATAAAACAAATAGGCCAAGCAAAAGGTTACAGAAAATGTTCAAATATTTACGTAGGAAAAAAAAATTGGTTTTTTACGTTAAGCTACAGAAAGGATAGAGTGAGGTCGAATTTGAAGGTCAATGAGCTACTCTTTAGACAGAACTATGGCAAACGAAAATTTGGTACTCACTCGGCGTTGTCTTCAAAACTGCAAATCTGCGTCTTATTAAATCCCAAGATATTTGTGTAAATACCGCGTCCTTCAAGATTGCGTATATTTATTGCTCATCCGTAATTTTATGCAGCAGTGGGTTCCAAAGAGCGATACATGAAATAAGACAATCATATATTAGTACCGTGACACATTCAATATTTTAGTCAAGTCCCTGTTCGGGCGCCAGATCTGGTATGATTTTTTTTTTTTTTTTTTTAGTAATTTAATTGAAAGCTTTGTTGCTTTGGTAAAAATAAAATTGGTTCTTTTTGTCGTGACAGAATAAATTACTATTAATCACACCAGATTTGTCGGAGAACAGCAGCAACATGTGTAATTGATCCAGCTTTAAGAAACTCTATTACCTTTTAGCGGAAAATTCGTGCGGTACTCTCCGACGTTAGAAAAGTCGTAGTGTTCCGTTCGGAGCAGGAGGCGGCTGTCTTTTCTCCTTCGCGATATCGAAAATTACTAAAGAAAATGAACAGAAATTTTTTTTCGGAGGAAGATCGAGCGGAGAAAACAGACGGAAGTTACATGAAAGAAACCTAAGGGACCAACTGATTGGATTTGTACGAACATATAAACGGAACTGAAAGAACTTGGAATAAATACTATAGCGATGTCGTCACGACAGCCTCCTGTTCCGACAGAACACACGCTGGATCATAAGCTGCATAAATCTTTTAAACAGGAAGGATTATCATAAGTATAATTAATGAAAATAAGGTTGAGAGATTTTCTTTGAAATTAAATAAACTTCAAGGCTTCAAGTATTATAATATGAAACGGAAACTTACATTAACATGGCCACCCATTGTGGCGGTGGAGCGAATTTTTCACGATATACATTCTCGCTTGTTTGTGGCTACATATATTTTTAATCACTTAAACTCTTAACTTTACAATAAAAATGATTATATCAGATGGAGCACAATACTTTTGCGTCCGACTCGCAACACATTCACAGAAGAGCTAGACAGCGACGCGGCTCCCTGCAGAAGTAAAAACTGGCAATTGTTATTTTGAAACATAGGTGCATCGGTTTTTTTTTTTTTTACTGATCGATAGCAGCGTATAACAGTTTATAGCTATCGTGATATTCTGCGCTTTTCAGGAGCGCGGCAAAGATATCTGGTTACAACATTCATTGGTATATGTTAGAAGTTCGCACATACTGACGCAAATACAGAAAAAAAAACTTTTACATGTTAAAAATCGCAGTGATAAAGGCTGTAATGTCACAACACACATCCATACCAGAGGCAGGATTCGAACCTGTGACAGTAGCGGTCGCGCGGTTCCAGACTAAAGGGCCTAGAACCGCTCGGCCACACCGGCCGGCAACATTCTAAGAGTCTGAGCAAGGAATCTCAGAAGTTTGAATGTAGGAGGAAAGGTAGAACATTAGAAAAGACTCATTCTAGGTACAGTGAGAGTGAAAGAATTGAAACGGAAAGCTGGTAACAAACTCTGGTCAGATAAATATAGGATAATATCAACAACAGCAGAAAATGTCATAAAGGGATTAGGATTCGTTATGAACAGGAAAGCAGAGCAGAGAGTGAGCTACTGCAGACAGTTCAGTGATAAGGTTGTTCGCATCAGAATCGACAGCAAGACAATACCGACAACAATATTTCAGGTATACATGCCGATGTCGCATGCAGTAGACGAAGAAATAAAAAAACGTATACGGAGATACCGAACGGGTAATTCAGTACATAAATGGAAGTGAAAATATAACAGTATTGTTTATTTTGTGTTGTAGCCGCAGCATGGTGGATGCCTCGCCTCAAGATGACGATAATGTCGAAATAGCTATATTGCTAATGTAAACCTTCTAACAATAAACAAATATAGCAACATTCTGGAACATTAGCTTCCTTTGTATAATTGTACTGGATGATTAGATTGCTGTTGCAGAAGAAAAGGTAGAAAAAGGCTTACGGGACAATATGGCCGTCGTAGTAGAAATGAGTGGGGAGAAAGGCTAATTCAGTTCTGCAATAAATTTCAGCCAGTAATTGCTGCTACTCTGCTCAATAATCACAAGAGGAGGATGTATATTTGGGAAAGGTCGCAAGATGCGGGGAAATTCCTAATAGATTACGTCATGGTCAAACAGATATTCCGAAATTGGATACCGGATTGTAAGACGTAACGAAAACCAGATAGAGACTCAAATCACAATTTAATAATGATGAAAAGTAGGCTGACGTTTATGAGAGTAGTCAAAAAGAATCAGTGCGCAAAGAAGTGGGATACGAAAGTAGTACAGAATGAAGACATATTCTAGAAGTTGTCTGAGGCTGTAGACAGTGCGATATTGAATAGCTCAGTAGGTCGTTCAGCTGAAGAGGAATGGACATCTCTGAAAAGGGCAACCACAGGTGATGGAACGAAAAACATGGCCACAGGGGAGGTAGACATAGGGGATCCAGCATTAGAGCCACAATTTAAAAGAGGCCTGAGAGACTTGAGTTCAAATAAAGCAGAAGGGATAGATAACATTCTATTGGAGATTCTAAAATTATTAAAGGAAATGGTAACCAAACGAATATTCCAATTGGTGTGTAGAATCCGTAAGACTAGCGATGTCCCATCAGAATATCGGAAAAATTACTAAGATGCCAGGGACAGAGAAGTGTGAGAATATCCGCAATATCCTTTCTTTCAGGAGTGCTAGTTCTGCAAGTTTCGCAGGAGAGCTTCTGTTAAGTTTGGAAGGTAGGAGACGAGGTACTGGCAGAAGTAAAGCTGTGAGCACGGGACGTGAGTCGTGCTTGGATAGCTCAGTTAGTAGAGCACATGCCCGCGAAAGGCAAAGGTCCCGAGTTCGAGTCTCGGTACGGCACACAGTTTTAATCTGCCAGGAAGTTTCATATTAGCGCACAGTCCACTGCAGAGTGAAAATCTCATTCTGAATTGTGAGAATTATCACACAATCAGTTTAGCAATTCATGCAACCAATATGATGACAAGAACAAAAGTTGACGATTTCTTAAATGACGATCTTCTCGGCTTTAGGAGAGGTAAAGGCACCAGAGAGGCAGTTCTAACGTTCCGGTTGATAATGGAAGCAGTCTGAGGAAAATCAAGACGCGCACGTAGAATATATCGACCTGGAAAAAGTATTCAACAATGTAAAACGGTGCAATATGTTTAAAATTCTGAGAAAATAAGAGTAAGCTATCGTGAATGAGGGCTAATATACAATATGTACTAGAACAAAGAAGGAACATTAACAGTATAAGTCGAAGAACTAAATTGTAGGATTGAAAAAGGTTTATGACAAGGATGTTTTCTTTGGCCGTTAATGTTATTCTATACATCAAAGAAGCAATGATGGAATGAAATACAGCCTCAACAGTGGGACCAAAATTTAGAGTGAAAGGATATCGGTGATGAGATTCGCTAGTGACATCGCTATCCTCACTGAAAGTGAAGAGAAATTACGGGATATGTGGAATATAATGAAAAGTCTAATGACTGCAGAATACTGATTGAGGGTAAACCGGAAAGAAACAAAAGTAATGGGAAGCGGCAGAAATGAGAATAGCAAGAAACTTTACGTCGGAACTGGGGGTCATGAAGTAGACGACGCTAATGAATTCCTTTGCCTTGGATGCAAAATAACGCGTTGCGGACGAGGCAAGGAGGTCATCAAAAGCAGACTAGCACAGACAAAGAACGCATTCATGGCCAAGAAAAATGTACTGGTGCTATTTGTAGGCCTAAATCTGATTGAGAAACTTTTGAGAATGCAAGTCTGCAGCACAGGCCCGTATGATGGTGACTCATGGACAGTGGGAAACCGGAACAGAAGAGAGTCTAAGAGTTGGAGACGTGGGGCTGTACAAGAATGTTAAAAATTAGGTGGACTGATAGGATAACGAATGAGGAGGTTCTCCACAGAACTGTCGAAGAAAGAAACGGATTGGAAGCACTGACAAGATGAAGGGACTGGATGATTGGACACTTCTTCGGGCATCAGGGAATAACGTGGTATTAGATGGAACTTAAGAGGGTAAATACTGCAGTGGAAGATAGAGACTGGAATACTAACAGCAAATAATTGAGGGCGTTTTGGGTGCAAATGCAATTCTCAGATGATTAGGTTGGCACAGCGGAGGTAATCATGCCGAGCAGCATCAAACCAATCAGAAGGCTGATGGGAGGTTTGTTATAAGGCACCAACGACCTCGCTAATTGGTCCCCTCCACCAGATCAACCAACCAACCTTTGTTACAAGTATATCACCTCCTCGGCAACACAGCCTGAGCTATGCGTTCAGCTGGTACCTGAAGACTGCGAGACACTGTGGGAAAGCAGCAGTAGTTCTAGTGAACACAAAGAAAGCCACTCCTCCAGATACCATCGACCGGTGAAGGCGCCACATAATGGGTCGGTAACAAATTACGCTGTCCGTGGCGCTGCTGTCGGCTGGCGCGGCGGTTAGCGCCTGACAGGCGGTTATTCTCCCGCCGTTCCGTGCGAATACGCGGCGACCTGGACTGAGATAGCGGTCAAAGTGGTCGACACATCCGCCACCATTACGCCTCTGCGACACCGGTACTCAAATGTCTTGTCAATTCCTCGCGTCACTGCGAGCTTCCTTTCCTGCAATCAAGCGGCTGTAAGGCCAGGAAATACACTGCACTCCTAGTGCTTCAGGGAACTACCACGCGGAACCTAACAGCAGTACTTCCTACGCGTCTGTCCAAAAATATCTGGTGTGTCTTACTTACAATTCCAAGAAGTAAACATAACAAAGTAGTACACTACTGGGCATTAAAATTGCTACAATAAGAAGAAATGCAGATGATAAACGGGTATTCATTGGACAAATATATTATACTAGAACTGACATGAGATTACATTTTCACGCAATTTGGGTGCATAGATCCTGAGAAATCAGTACCCAGAACAACCACCTCTGACCGTAATAACGGCCTAGATACGCCTGGGCATTGGGTCAAACAGAGCTTGGATGTCGTGTACAGGTACAGCTGCCCATGCAGCTTCAACACGATACCACAGTTCATCAAGAGTAGTGACTGGCGTATTGTGGGGAGCCAGTTGCTTGGCCGCCATTGACCAGACGTTTTCATTTGGTGGGAGACCTGGAGAATAAGCTGGCCAGGCCAGCAGTCGAACATTTTTTGTATCCAGAAACGCCCGAACAGCACCTGCAACATGCGGCCGTGCATTATCCTGCTGAAATGTAGGGTTTCGCAGGGATCGAATGAAGGGTAGAGCCACGGGTCCTAAGAAATCTGAAATGTAGCGTCCACTGTTACAAGTGCCGTCAATGCGAACAAGAGGTGACAGAGACGTGTAACCAATGGCACTCCATACCATCATGCCGGATGATACGCCAGTATGGCGATGACGAATACACGCTTCCAATGTCCGTTCACCGCGATGTCGCCAAACACAGATGCGACCATCATGATGCTGTAAACAAAACCTGGATTCATCCGAAAAACTGACGTTTTGCCATTCGTGCACCCAGGTTCGTCGTTGAGTACACCATCGCAGGCACTCCTGTCTGTGATGCAGCGTCGAAGGTAACCGAAGCCATGGTCTCCGAGCTGATAGTCCATGCTGCAGCTAACGTAGTCGAACTGTTCGTGGAGATGGTTGTTGTCTTGCAAACGTCCCCATCTGTTGACTCAGTGATCGAGACGTGGCTGCACGATCCGTTACAGCCATGCAGATAAGATGCCTGTCATCTCGACTGCTAGCGATACGCGGCCGTTGGGATCCAGCATGGCGTTCCGTATTACCCTGCTGAACCCACCGATTCCATATTCTGCCAACAGTCATTGGATCTCGACCAACGCGAGCAGCAATGTCACGATACGATAAACTGCAATCGCGATAAGCTACAATCCGAACTTTATCAAAGTCGGAAACGAGGCATCACAACAACGTTTCACCAGGCAACGCCGGTCAACTGCTGTTTGTGTATGAGAAATCGGTTGGAAACTTTCCTCATGTTAGCACGTTGTAGATGTCGCCACCGGCGCCAACCTAGTGTGAATGCTCTGAAAAGCTAATCATTTGCATATCACAGCATTTTCTTCCTGTCGGTTAAATTTCGCGTCTGTAGCACGTCATCTTCGTGGTGTAGCAGTTATAATGGCCAGTAGTGTATTTCCGCAATTGGGAATTATCATTACAGGAGTAGCAAACGTATTTATACCGTATCATCTCATGTTGTTATTGTGTACTAGCTAACAGTGCTATGGTTCAAGATTGCTGATTATCTATGCGAGCTGGATGTACATCCATCTTCTCCCCTTCTCTCTGTCCAACTCCTTCTACCTCTACTCCGTTCGTCATCTCCTCTCCCCTATTTCTACCCATCTCCTCCTTCCCCCTATCCATCACAAACACTCCTTCTCCTGTCTCTATCCATTTCCTATATCTTCCTCCATCCCTCCATCCTTCCATTCCCCCCCCCCCCCTCCCCAACCCTCCTCCCGTTTCCAACTGTTGTTTCGCTCCTCCCTCTTCGACCTTGAGTCTTGTTTATTATTATCCCCACCGAATCCTTGATTAGGTACTGAATTCACTTAAATTGAATGGGCAAATCGGTTCGAGTAATTGGTATATAGGGACCAAGGAACCATTCCTGCGGCTGGATCTTTGAGAATCTCAAATGGCCAGAATTACAAAGTTTGGGACGATTCAGATTCCATAATAATAGTCTAATAATAAGTCAGTAAGCCATAAATACAGCTTTCTGTATTCTGTTAAAACTGACTGCGAGTAATAAAACAAAACAGCATATAACTGTGCATACTATTTTCGTTATATATATATATATATATATATATATATATATATATATATATATATATATATATATATATATGTGTGTGTGTGTGTGTGTGTGTGTGTGTGTGTGTGTGGAATAAAAATACAGGTGAGAGAAACAATTTGTCTAATGGTGCCTCTTATTGTAGTTGAAACTGTGGCCGGCCGGAGTGGCCGAGCGGTCCTAGGCGCTACCGTCTGGAACCGCGCGACCGCTACGGTCGCAGGTTCGAATCCTGCCTCGGGAATGGATGTGTGTGATGTCCTTAGGTTAGTTAGGTTTAAGTAGTTCTATGTTCTAGGGGACTGATGCCCTCAGAATTTAAGTCCCATAGTGCTCAGAGCCATTTGAAACTGTGAGAATGAATACGATCGACAATGGATCTCTTTTATTTCAGAAAGTCAATATCATACATTCACATGACACAATATAGCTCAGCATTTTCTCTTTCTCACTGTTACTTTTAACAGAAAATATATACAATGTTGATTAAAAAAATTTGTAGCCTATGTGCATCCGAATATTTTTCGGAGTATCATGTTAAACATTCAAGTAAACCAGTCAAGAATGTTTCCAGACTTTTGCTAAAGTCTTTTCCACTTTATATACTTTTTACATGCTTTAACAATTTGTAGCCTATAACTGTCCAAATGCTTATAGGAGTATCAAGTAAAAATCTGAATTAAATCGGCCAAGAACTTTTCTTGATTTTTGGTAACAACCTTAAACAGCTACTTCTCTTTATAGAGTGTATTTGGGGTATAGCTACAGATATTGCGGTTATTGGTACCGTGATACGTACCCTCTTCTGTGTATTAGTTGTTTTTCCTCAGTGCCTAACAGTCTTCCCACAAATGCACCACATAATTTACTACCCGACGTTTTCCGCATGGTCATAACTGTGCCACAAAGTGGAATACACCTGTCAGTGTTGATAACCTAGCCTAAAGAGATACTATTCGTAGTAGCAATAATTATTAGTCTCTAAATGATGTAAATACTGATGCAATGCGGTTCAGTATACTGTCCTCTGTTACCAATAGAATATCTGTACTTATATGCCTAACATCCTGTATAGTAGAATAGATAAACGATGTCTCATCAAATATCGAAGAGGCAGAAATAGATGTCTTTCCTGACAGTGCAACTATGAGTATTATGCTCAAACATAAGGGAGAAACCTGAACAATCCAACTTTAAAGTGCGCGGGACAGTAAGATTTTTGTGGACAAAGCGTCCAGATTGTGGACAGACTCACCCTGCAAATCTGGAATTGTTGCATCCAGAGGTAGTGAAAAAGTGCCATCAATTTCACAAAGGCACTGCCGGCGAGGATGATGCTGATTTGGAAGGAGAACCATAGACATCGACTACAGATAACAATCTCCAGGCAATATTTTCGGCTAGACGAAATGGACATTTGGGAGAAAAGTGATTTTTCCAACTGTGACCATTCAGTTTCATCACGTCTGCGAGCCGGTTTGAACACCGGCGCAATGTCTTCGGAACGGCCCCCACACACCGCCGGACACGTGTTGGCGTGGGCTGCAACTGGTCGGAGAGCTCTGCGGGAGGGTGCTCCCTCTTCCGCTTCGGCGGTTTCGCTTTCCGGAATGGTCACAATTCCTGTCGAGCGGACAGGAAGAAAACATCGGGTGTACAACCTGATACGCGTCTCAACCCAGAGACAAGATTCACCCATTAACGGATATGACGTCTTCGGTTTTTAAGTTTACAGGATTTTTGGCTACATAGAAATCTGTTGTATACCAAGTTGCAATGGTTTAGGGACGTTTAGTATACTGCAGTTCTACGACCTTTCATTACCAGTTGACAGTGAGAGATTCAGTGTCCATTCATTACTACACTAATGGCCATTAAAATTGCTACAATAAGAAAAAATGCAGATGATAAACGGGTATTCATTGGACAAATATATTATACTACAACTGACATGTGATTACATTTTTAAGGAATTTGGGTGCATAGATCCTGAGAAATCAGTACCCAGAACAACCACCTCTGGCCGTAATAACGGCCTTGATACGCCTGGGCATTGAGTCAAACAGAGCTTGGATGGCGCGTACAGGTACAGCTGCCCATGCAGCTTCAACACGATATCAGAGTTCATCAAGAGTAGTGACTGGCGTATTGTGACAAGCCAGTTGCTCGGCCACCATTGACCACACGTTTCCAGTTGGTGAGAGATCTGGAGAATGTGCTGGCCAGGGCAGCAGTCGAACATTTTCTGTATCCAGAAAGGACCGCACAGGACCTGCAACATGCGGTCGTGCATTATCCTGCTGAAATGTAGGGTTACGCAGGGATCATATGATGAGTAGAGCCGCTGGTCGTAACACATCTGAAATGTAACGTCCACTGTTCAAAGTGCCGTCAATGCGAACAATAGGTGACCGAGACCTGTAACCAATGGCACCCCATACCATCACGCCGGGTGATACGCCAGTATCGCGATGACGACTACACGCTTCCAATGTGCGTTCATCGCGATGTCGCCAAACACGGATGCGACCATCATGATGCTGTAAACAGAACCTGGATTCATCCGAAGGAATGACGTTTTGCCATTCGTGCACCCAGGTTCGTCTTTGAGTACACCATCGCAGGCACTCCTGTCTGTGATGCAGCGTCAAGGGTAACCGGAGTCATGGTCTCCGAGCTGACAGTCCATGCTGCTGCAAACGTCGTCGAACTATTCGTGCAGATGGTTGTTCTCTTGCAAATGTCCCACGTCCTCATGTGTTGACTCAGGGATCGAGACGTGGCTGCACGATCCGTTACAGCTATGCGGATAAGATGTCTGTCACCTCGACTGCTAGTGATACGAGGCCGTTTGGATCCAGCATGGCGTTCCGTATTAGCCTCCAGAACCCACCGATTCCATATTCTGCTAACAGTCATTGGATCTCGACCAACGCGAGCAGCAATATCACGATACGATAAACCCCAATCGCGATAGGCTACAGTCCGAACTTTATCAAAGTCGAAAACGTGATGGTACGCATTTCTCCTCCTTACACGAGGCATCACAACAACGTTTCACGAGGCAACGCCGGTCAACTGCTGTTTCTCTATGAGAAAGCGGTTGGAAACTTCCCTCATGTCAGCACGTTGTAGGAGTCGCCACCGGCGCCAACCTTGTGTAAATGCTCTGAGAAGCTAATCATTTGCATATCAGAGCATCTTCTTCCTGTCGGTTAAATTTCGCATCTGTAACATGTCATCTTCGTGGTGCAGCAGTTTTAGTGACCAGTAGTATAGTTGTTGGTGAGAGATTCAGTGCTAGCTTGCGTGCCCTATTGTAGGGCCTTTGGTGTGAGTTCTTTCAAGAACTATTTCAGCTGTAGGTTACTATTTTTATGGCCCTCGTTATGGGTATTATGCATTTTGTTGTGCCCCATTCAAACTAAAGTGTTCCTTCACACCTCAGATGATTAAGATTTGAAGTCGATTTCTTTTAACTGGCACCCTGGATTGGAAACCATATATGGGAGGTTTTTAGTGCTGATGCCGTCTTTAAAGGAATATAAGTGACGTTATGAACCAGCAGTTTCAAGGCTAATACTTTTAATCCCGGTCTTGACAATTACCTATTACGAGAGTTTTAATTTTTCTAAATTCCTTCACCACCCACGTAGGGGATGATACTTTATTTTTTTATTATTTTGCACTGTGGTTATTATACATTGTGATAAATCGTGAGGTATAACTAACAGTTTTAAATACGGTTCTCAGGTTTACTGTTTAATTTTATTATTGTATTTCCACAATATTTCGTCGTAAAATCTGTCGAGCTTTACCATTTGGCGCAGGAATTCTTTTTAAAATTTCAAACATGGCGCACGCGACTGCTGTCACAGAACAATCGACAAACATTCAGAATCGCCGACCAACGCGCTAGCGACTTCTGTAGTCCACTCACAAATACCGTATTTAACGCTATAACACAACAAATTATACTACTCACATTTCGTGGCGAGGGCGGTTAAACCGTGATTGTGTAGCTCGGTTGGTAGAGCACTTGCCCGTGAAAGGCAAAGGTCCCGAGTTCGAGTCGCGGTCCGGCACACAGTTTTAATCTGCCAGGAAGTTTCATATCATCGCACACTCCGCCGCAGAGTGAAAATCTCACTCTGAAAGTATAGTACTAATAAAAGTGGGCAAGGCTGTATAACCTTCTAGAAATTGAAACGGCTGAAAAATTTTCAGAAATTGAAAAAAATGAATGTTTTTACAGAAACAAGGAATCCACCAAATTATGAACGGATACTCAATTGAATAGGACTTTTGTAAAATTATAACTTTGTTTACTTAACATATTGACGACTAAGTCTACTTATACAAAAATCAGTAATAATATTTACAGTGAAAGAATCAATAAAAAATACAATATACTTCTAAACAACTGTTAAATTTATTACTATGTTATCTAAAGTAAACTAAATGTGAAATAGAGAATTACAAGTTATCTATTCTTATCTGTTACAAACTGAATGTCTGTTTCAAGGAATCAAGTTGAGCATTGAAATAAAATTTGCACTTTCTAAAATTATTGAATAGTGTTAAACTGTCAAAGAAGGAAAGTAAATGTTTTGCAGTCTAGTGCAGCACAAATTTTATAATACTAGTACAGCTACCCTCGCATGTCTGCAAGTTTGGTTAAGCAAAGCTCGTGATGTGTACCACCCTCCTGCTCCCCCCCCCCCCCCTCCCCGCCTCCCGCAGGTGCCACAACGCACAACGACGCAGTACGTGCAGTATCACTGACGGGCGCTGTGGGCGTACGGTCGTGGGCACGGCCGTGCATTATGTAAAGTGTACGTTATACGACTTATTTAATAGTATTTTATGATGGCTTATGTGCACTGACATAAAAAAGGATGTGCCATTCCATACTTAACCCTCTAAGAGGTCCTTTCTTTCTTCTTTCTTCTTTGCGGATGGATCACTTAGGACCACGCGTAATCAATATTTGTTGGTCTTCCTTTTCGCCCAGTATTCCTTCATAAACAACGAATGGGCTAGCTTTCGTTGCGTAGATCACGTATGTCGGTTAGCTTTTCTCTCTTCCTCCTCAAAACCCCGTGTGTTTGTGATCTTTCTGATTTCATTTCTATCATGTAGATTTGGGGACCCAAATTCACTCAGGTCTTTTTCCATCTGTTTGTACCAGTTCGGTCTTGTAGTTTTGTTCTTTAAAAATGTATGGATTAAGTGCGTTAACCTGTTTGAGTCCATTCTTTCTAAATACCCCATGAATTGGATTCTTCTCATGCGCATTGTGTCTGTTATTTTGGAGATATTTTTATATATTTCTCCATTGGGTTTTGGATAATCCACACCATCTTTAGTTCTTGGTCCTAGGTCTTTTATTTTCTAAAATAGCTTTTATTTTTTCCCGGGTTCAGTCTATCTCAACAACATCAAAATCGGTTCAGCGGTTAACTCATGAAAACGTGGCGAACGTAGTTATTTTAGCATTTATTTATTAGTACAGATGAGTAAATAAAAGTACCTCATCGCTCCATTATTCAATAGAGGAAACTAATTTCAGTTATGTAATTTAAGAATTTATTTTGATTTAAAAACACTAAGATTTAAGAGCAGGTAGAGATTTTTGTTAATTTATTTTTGAAAATTTTGTTTTTATCAGTTGTCCCTCCACGTTTTACTGAATAGCGTAAATTGTTTTAATATTTTTCTTATTTTGACTGAGGATCTTACTTTAGTGTCAATTACGTAACTATGGTGTAACATTTTAATAAGAAGTCGAAGATGCCTACAAGAATTAATTTGTTACATTGGTTATAGTTAACAAGGTCACCGTAGAATGCATAAATGGACAGTCATAGCGTAAACAGAAATATGTCATAAAATTTATGAAAATGACGGTGAGAGCATTGCCCGTGAAAGCCGAGCTCCTTGGTTCGAGTCCCGAGCAATCACAAAAGTCATCACCTGCCAGGAAACTTCAAAACAGCGCGCAACACTCTTCGACATAATGAATCACTCATTCCGATCGTCAATACTATTTACAGAATTGTTTAAATATAGTAGTTCAGCTGCTATTCAAATGTCACAGTAACGCTATCAGTGTTTCATTCATGAGACTGCGTCCGAATGTCATCGTTGAGTACGAATGAAACCTGCATTGTATCGACTAAAAGTAAAGAAAAAATAACTTAATAGAAACATCGGCTTGGTCCTGAGGGAAACAAACATGGTGCAACAGTAATGGAGCTTCATTAAGCGCTGCAGTCGGGCTGAACGCACTCGCTTTCGGTTCATTGCGGAGCTGCAAACACCAAGGTCAGTCACCGTTCGGAAACTGCGCTAATAAGCCGGTATCGGCAAACCGTGAAATTAATTTTGGATTGCCTAGAAACCAATATTAATCATTATTCAAGCGGCCTTTCCAATCACAATTGTAGGCCAAACATTCCACAGTAAACCGTATGAAATTTTAACCACCTATCGGTTCACAAAACAGCAGCAGCAGCACGTAAACCGGGTTAAGTGATTTATGCGCTGTTGTAAGCATAAACAGAGCTGTGCGGCAATCGAAAACTCACTGTCTCCCGATGACGTCAGAGAGAAACTGTTTCGCTTTGATGGCTGTTTTCGTTTGACGGAAAGATTATACAAGATCACAGAGAGCTACTGATATCAAATGTTTGCGTAATTATTATAGAAATTAGTGTCTTCGAGAGTATAGTGAGCGAAGTGTCCTCATACGGCTTGTAGACGATCACTAGAAAGTGTGGGGTCTGTGAGTCTGACCACATAGTAGATTCACTATTCGATTACTTCTGGCACTCTCAGCACTAACCCCTACTTGTGGAAGTGGATGATGCTTTGCTTAAGGTAACAATGAACGCATTGGCACTGAAGTATTATAATTCGATTTAAGTAAAATAGTTCTTCACAGAGATCCACGTATTAATTCACAGTATGTCAAACTTCTATAAGTCACCTTCCTGACAAACTTATTTCACAACTTTAATTTTAAATGTATGATGGGTACAGCCCTATCATTTGCGTGAGAGCGCGCTGAGTTTGACGGACAGTCGCCCACAACCTGAGGGCTCTGTTGCCCTCGGACACTTAGGTACGATTGTTACTGATCGTTACTGAGAAACACACATGCACTTTCTGCATTATAGTTGCGAAGACATATGAAAATTAACTGCACCGCGTGTGTTTGTGTAATCACGAGCATTCATCGTTTGTCACCAAGTGACGCGAGCAAAGCCGGGCTATCAGCGCTTAAACAAAAGCAGAATATTAGCTACTTTTATGCGTGCGCAGAAATCGAACGTAACGTATGCAAATGTTCCTGCACGGGTCGCATGACACAAATTGATATGAATAACATCACAAAAACAGTCCTGGAAGAGGTCGGAATTAAGCTCAATCAGTCGCTCAAATATCAATCCTGCTATAAAACAAGTGACGGTCGGGCCCTTATTATCATCTCTGCAGCTCTCACTTTATTGAATCTATCGCCTGATCACCGCACCCAATGCAAAGTCATCACTGTTGTGACTTGGCAAGACAGCCAAGTCACAATGAGAGGAAGCGGAAGGCACGCGTTAAGCTCACGCAGATTGGCGTGAGGTCTGGAGCAGTTAAAGGAATTAATAGTAGCAAATAAAGTACGTAGTTGATGAAATACTTAACTTTAATCCACAATTGTAGAACATCTCTCTTGACGGTACATGTTATAACCACAATATAAAATAATATCAAATGCTATGGCGCCTTGCTAGGTCGTAGTAAATGACGTAGCTGAAGGCTATGCTAACTATCGTCTCGGCAAATGAGAGCGTATTTGTCAGTGAACCTTTCCTAGCAAAGTCGGCTGTACAACTGGGGCGAGGGCCAGGACGTCTCACTAGACCTGCCGTGTGCCGGCGCTCGGTCTGCAATCACTGATAGTAGCGACACGCGGGTCCGACGTATACTAACGGACTGCGCCCGATTTAAGGGCTACCACCTAGCAAGTATGGTGTCTGACGGTGACACCACAATCACCATGAAGCAACGTCCTAGAAATGCATAAGGTTATATTTATTATTTATGTGTCGGCTAACCACGTGGAAGTTGTTGGATTTAAGAGGACTTCCCTCAGTGCTGAATAGGTCGCTAGAAATGACCAGGTCACTTGTTTTTTTTAACAACCACAGCATTGACGTAAATGCTTGCAAGTTTACGTCGCGATCACAGAACTCGTGCGCTACTTTATGTTGCGCCGTAAGTGAAGTTGTGGGAATTAAGTGCAGTAAACTGGAGTAAAATGACGCCAACTGCTCAGGAACTTGAACCAAACTGGAAGGCTTCAGGAAGGAAGCGAATAAGACTTCCACATCGGGGCATCTCGTAATTTCAAGACAAACGAATTTACGAGATGCATAACATAGTTATTCCAATAAGAACTGCTCAGAAGGTGGATTGCGCTACAACGTGAGCGCAACTTACATCTTCCAAGTACAGCAAATCGGGGCATCTCGTAATTTCAAGACAAACGAGTTTACGAGATGCATAACAGAGTTATTCCAATAAGAACTGCTCAGAAGGTGGATTGCGCTGCAACGTGAGCGCAACTTACACCTTCCAAGTATAGCAAGTGGGCCCCAGTCCAACAAGACGAGAGCTGAGTGGTGACTGCTCAGAATCCAGTTTTGTCTTCAACACCTGATTCTCAAGCCCAACTTGGTCGTAGGGAGAGGGGGGATATTAATAATGTTGCCAATCTGGTGGGCGGTAATGCTCCTTGACTCACACAATAACAGGGGTACGCAACCCAAACTTCCCACTGAAGTCACACAGAAATGCATGTTACAATTCATTAGGTAGATTCAATAGATCGGCGAAAGGAGGAAATAAAAAATTGTTAAGGGAAAGACAGGAATACCGGAATATAAATCACTTAGGAATGAGGAAAACAGGAAGTGCAACCCACCAAGGATGAAACTGCTGAAGGTAAAATGTGAATAATCTGAAAAATGATCGTTGAGAGCGGGCGCTGATTCAGCATTCTCCTTCCGTGAAACTGAAAGCGACGCTGGTATCATTAAGAGCGAAGTGGGAATCCCCCGCGGAGGAAAGAGTGGACTCATGTCAAGAATACAATGAAGGCCTCTATGAGGGAGAGGAATTCCTGATGATTTCACAGAAGAAGAAGCTGGTGTCTAAGGAAAACATAAGAGAACCACCATTAGAATTTAAAAGAGCTCTGGAAGACTTGAAGTCAAATAAAGCAGGAGGCATAGAGACCATTCTATCTGAATTTTTAAAATTATTGGGGGAATATGGCAACCAAACGACTATTCATATTGATGCGAACAATCTGTGAGATGGCAGTGTGCCACCAGAACTTCGGAAAAAACATCATCCACGCAACTCCGAACCCGACAAGTGCGACAGTTATCGCACAATCAGATTAACACCTCACGTATCGAAGCTGCTGCGAAGAATAATATTCAGAACAATGGAAAGGAAAATTGAGCGTCTGTTGATGACGATTGACAGATAGATGTCGTGTGACTAGGGCCTCCCAACGGGCGGACCGTTCGCCGGATGCAAGTCTTTCGATTTGACGCCACTTCGGGGACTTGCGCGTCGATGGGGAGGAAATGATGATGATTTGGACAACACAACACCCAGTTCGTGAGAGGAGAAAATCTCCGACGCAGCTGGGAATCGAACCCGGGCCCTTACGACTGACGGTCTGTCGCGCTGACCACTCAGCTACCGGGGGCGGACATGACGATCAACTTGGCCTAAGGAAAGGCAAAGTCAATTGAGAGGCATTTAAGACTTGGCGCTTGGTGACGGAAAAAACGACTCAATAAAAAATCAAGTTACATCAATTGGATTTTCGCTTTATTAAAAGAGTTCGACAGTGAGAAATGGTGCAAGATGTTCAAAATTCTGAAAAAAGTAGGAGTAAAGTAAAGGCAAGGACGGATGATATACTGTATGTAAAATAACTAGCAGGGAACAATACGATTGGAAGTCCAATATGGAATTGTTCGGATTTAGAAAGGTGCAAGATAAAGACGCAGTTTTTCGCCTGTACTGTTTAATCTGTACATAAAAGACACAATAACGAGAATAAAAGAAAGGTTCAAAAGTGCTACTAAAATTAGGGTGGAAGGGTATCAATGATAAGATTCTCTGATGACATTGCTATTCTCATTGAAAGGAGAAAAGAGCCACAAGAGTTGTTGAATGAAATGAACAGTCCAATGAACAGAGAAGATGGCTTGAGAGTAGACCGGAAAATAGAAAAGTAGCGAGAAGTAGCAGAAATGAAAAAAGCGAGAAACGTAACGTCAGTACTGACGGTCACGAAGCAGACCACGTTAATGAATTCTTCTACCTGGTATTCAGAATAAACCATAATGGGCAAAGCGACAAGAACATAAAAAGAGACATAGCACAGGCAAGAAGGGAATACCTGGCCAAGATAAATATACTGGTGACAAATATAGGCGTTAATTTGAGAAACAAATTTCTGAGAATGTACGTTTTGATCACAGTGTTGTATGGTAGTGAATCAGTGAATCATGGACTGTGAGAAAACCAAAACAGAAGAGAATCGAAGCCTTTGAGATGTTTTAGAGCAGAATAATGTTGATAAACAGATGAATGATGAATGAGAAAGTTCTCCGCAGGATCGGCGAAGAAAGGAACATATAGGAAACACTGACAAGAAGAAGGGGCAGACTGAGAAGGCTTGTAAGGCATCAGGGATTAACGTCCACGGTACTATGGAGGACTGCAGAGAGTAAAATCTGTGGGGGAAGACAGAGATTGGAATACACTTAACATATTGAGCATATAGGAGGCAAGATCTAATGAAGAGGTTGGCACAGGAGATGAATTTGTGGCGAGTAGTATCAAACCAGTCAGAAGACTGATGACCCAAAATGAAAGAAAAAAGTTTTGTACTAGTTTTGCACATTCTTTCCCCATTGGTTAGTAACGTCCACACCAAGTGTAGTGGCAAAGGTAATACTTTGATTTGATACCCCATAATTTTTGATAAGCCACGAACTTTCTCAGGCCTGGAAAGCGGCAGTAGGAGGCCCTTTCTCACGTGCAGACACAAAGGCAAGTTTCACGCTTGAACACGCACAGGTGGATGCTGTGGCATCTGGTGTCATCGCAGCTGTGGTAAGCAGATTAGCTTCCGGAACTGAACGCAGTAACAGTTTAGGAAACAGGACATTTTCCGCGAAACTGGTCGCAACCCAAGTGGCTGCCAGTCCCTGCATTTTAAACAAGGTGAAAGTCTTCTGCAGGCACAGCAGTGAACTGTCGGGGGCCCAGCCTCACCCATTCCTGTCAGAAATCCAACAACTTTTCACTCTCAGTAAAAGCACCGAGCGAGAGGTACACGGCTACTACACGAACTCGTGCTGTTGATGGCACGGTCGATGGACGCGATAGAGCGCTCTGATATCTGTAGAGCTGTCTTCCTTGTCGTCTCTGGTGCTTTAATCAACGCGTAGCATTGCACCCATCTCTTTTTAACTATAGATACCCTGTGTAAAACGACCATCTTCTCCCGACATACGCTGATAAGCAAAAACATCATGAATACTGTCCATTGCGATTGGTTCCGGGCGCTTGCGGTAATGAAAGTCGACGTACAGTAGTGTCCAAATTAGTTGGGACGTGCTCATATTTTACAAGTAAATGAAGATGGTTAGCTGTAACCAATTTTATCCACCCAATGGTTGTACTCGTGGGGGCCCTTTTTTGTACTGACCATGAACAACAATTCTAAGTCCCCTCCAGTTCTTGTATGTGCAGAAAAAGCTTCAGTAATTTCTGTGTTCCCAAAGGAAAGCCTTGTGTCTGAATTAAAATGAACTTTTCACATAATTAGTGGGCAAAAACAGTTGCTGTTCATGAACACACGTATGTGACTATACCAGGCTTTGCCGCTATTGTTGATGTGGAGAAGTCAAATGTTTCAAGGCCTAGAACAAAATATAAAAATGCAGTAAATGAAGCAAAAGAAAGGGAAAGTACTGCCTAGCTGCCTCCGATGAGAGAAGTCAATACAGGCGAAAACGAAAAACTACTTGCAGATCTGGCAAAACGCTAAGTAGAAACTAGAATTCAAGATAAGTAAGGACCTAAAGAAACATTTATTGGCTACTGTGGCTGAAATTATTTCTTCAGCGGTACCGCGTAGGCTTCTTGATTGGGGGCTGAAGGCACGAAAGCCAATAAAGAAGCTGATCTTAAAACATCCCATGAAGGAGAGAACGTGCTAAAATATAATCTGGGACCTCCAATGATTGGAAGTGTGTAATTTTCAGTGATGAGTCACAGATTAGCTTTCAAGGTTACAGACAAGGGGTTTGAGGCGAAGCAACCATGAGATACTGAAAAGGCTCTGAAATATCCTCTAAAAATGTTTTGGGGTTACTTCACTGTAAGTCGCCCTTGGGGGACTCGTTCCAGTTGATGGCATGGCGTGTTGAATTCAACCACATACGTGGAAATCGATGAAAGAGGAAATATAAAAATACAGTAAATGAAGCACAAGAAATGGAAAGTAAAGGCCTACGAAATGAGATCGACAGGAAGCGCAAAGCCGGCCGCGGTGGTCTAGCGGTTCTAGGCGCGCAGTCCGGAACCGCGCGGCTGCTACGGTCGCAGGTTCGAATCTGCCTCGGGCGTGGATGTGTGTGATGTCCTTAGGTTAGTTAGGTTTAAGTAGTTCTAAGTTCTAGGGGACTGATGACCATAGTGCTCAGAGCCATTTGAACCATTTTTTTGAGGAAGCGCAAAATGGATACGCAGGAATGGCTAGACGACAAATTTAAGGATTTAGGAGCGTGTTTCAATAGGGGAAAGATAGATAACGCATACAAGATAATTAAAGAGACCTTTGGTGAGACATAACAACCTTATGAATTTCAAGAGCTGAGATGGAAAACTAGTCCTAAGCAAAGAAGGAGAGATGAAAGGTGAAAGGGGCATATAGAGAGTCTGTACAAGGGAGATGTACTAGAGAGAAATACACTGAAGAGCCAAAGAAATTGATGCACCTGGCTAATATCGTATGGGCCCCTGCGAGCTCCCAGAAGTGCCGCAACACAACGTGGCATGGACTCGACTAATGTCTGAAATAGTGCTGGAAGGACTTGGCACCATTAATCCTGCAAGGCTGCCAATGAATCCGCAAGAGTAGGAGAGGGTGGAGATCTCTTGTGAACAGCAAGTTGCAAGGCGTCCCTGATATGCTCAATAATATTCATGTCTGGGAAGTGTGGTCGCTAGCGGATGTGTTTAAACTCATAATAGTGTTCCTTGAGCAATTATGGACGTGTGGGGCGTTGGGGGCGTTGCATTGTCCTGCTGGGATCGCCCAAGTTCGTCGGAATGCACAACGGACATGAATTAATGCCGGTAATCAGGCAGGTACGTACGTGTCACCTGTCAGAGTCGTATCTAGACGTATCAGGAGTCCCACATCACTCCAACTAAACACGCCCCACACCATTACAGAGCCTCCGCCAGCTTGAACAGTCCCCTGCTGCAAATAGAGGGTTCATGGATTCATGATTATGTCTCCATACCAGTATACGTCCATCTGCTCGATACAATTTGAAACGAGACTCGTTGGGCCAGGCAACATGCTCCCAGCCATCAACAGTCCAATGTTGGTGTTGACGGGCCCCAGGCGGCATCAAGTGTACACGAGTGGACCTTCTACTCCGAAAGCCCATATAGATGATGTTACGTTGAACTGTTCGCACGCTGACACTTGTTGAAAGGTCAGAATTGAAATCTGCAGTTATTTCCGGAAGGGTTCCACTTCTGTGATGTTGATGGAGTCTCTCCATTCGTCGTTGGTTCTGTTTTTGCAGGATCTTTCTCCGGCCGCAGCGATGTTTGACATTTGATATTTTACCGGGTACCTGGTATTCACGGTACACTCTTGAAATGGTCGTTCAGGGAAATCCCACTTCATTGCTACCTTGGAGATGCCTTCTCCCATCACTCGCGCGCCGCCTATGACACCACGTTCGAACTTACGTAAATCTTGACAACCGGTAATTGTAGCAGTATTAACCGATCTAACAACTATGCCAGATACTTGTTGTCTTATATAGGCGTATTCAGCTGTATTCTGCCTGTTTAAATATTTCTGTATTTTAATATGCATGCCTATACCAGTTTCTTTGGCACTCCAGTGTACTACAGAATTAGATGAAGATGAAAGGGGACATGTGATACTGCGAGAAAAATTTGACAGAGCTTAGAAAGATCTAAGTCAAAACATGGCCCCAGGTGTAGACGAAATTCCTTCAGAACTACTGATAGCGTTGGATGGGCAGTCCATGCTAGAACTCTTGCATCCGGTGAGCAAGATGTATGCGACAGGCGAAACACCCTCAGACTTCAAGAAGAATACAATAAATCCAATTCCAAAGAAAGCACGTTCTGACAGGTGTGAAAATTACCGAACTATCAGTTATAAGTCGGGACTGCAAAATACTAACACGGATTATTTACAGAAGAATGAAGAAAGTATTGGGAGCCGACCTCGGGGAAGACTTGTTTGGATTCCGGAGAAATGTAGGAACACGCGAGGCAATACTGACTCTACGACTTCTCATAGAATAATGAAAGGCAAACCTACGCTTACAACATTTGTAGACGTAGAGGAAGCTTTTGACCATGTTGACTGGAATACTCTCTTTATAATTCTGAGTGTATCCGGAGTAACATACAGGGAGCAAAAGGCTATTGACAACTTGTACAGAAAACAGATGCAGTTTTAAGGGTCGGAGGGCATGAAAGAGTAGTGATTAAGAAAACATGCAGTTATAAGGGTCGAAGGACATGAAAGTGTAGTGGTTATGAAAAGATGCAGTTATAAGGGTCGAGGGGCATGAAAGTGTAGTGGTTAGGAAGCGAGTGAGACAGGGTTGTTGTGGACAATCCCTGATTTACTCAAGCTGTATATTGAGCAAGCAGTAAAGAAAACAAAAGAAAAATTAGGATTAGGAACTGAAGTCCAGGAGAAGAAACAAAAACTTTGAGGTTTGAAGCTGACATCGTAATTGTGTCATAGACAGCAACGTACGTGGAAGAGGTGTTGAACGGAATGATCACGGTCTTCCAAGGAGGTTATTAGATGAACATCAACAAATCAAAACGAGAATAATGGGATGTAGTCTAGTTTAATCAGGTGATGGCGAGAGAATTACGTTAGGAAATGTGACACTGAAAGTAGGAGATGAGTTTTTTTCTATTTTGACAGCAAAGTAACCGATGACGTCCGAAGTAGAAAGGATATACAATGTAGACTGGCAATGGCAACAAAAGCTTTTCTGAAGAAGAGAAATTTGTTAGTAAGCATTTAAGTAGCAGGAAGTCTTTTCTTAAAGTATTTGTATGGAGTGTAACCACATGTATAAACGGAACATGGATAATAAGTAGTTTAGAAAAGAAGAGAATAAAAGCTTTTGAAACGTGGTGCTACAGAAGAATACTGAAGATTAGATGGGTAGATCACGTAACTAATGAGGAGGTAAGGAGGTACTAAATGGAAATGGGGAGAAATGAAATTTGTGGCACAACCTGACTAGAAGAAGGGATCGATTGCTAGGACACATTCGGAGACATCAACGGATCACCAGTTAAGTGCTTGAGGGAAGCGTGGGTTTTGAAAATCGTAGATGGAGACCAAGAGATGAATATAGTAAGCACATTCAGAAGGATTAGGGTTGCAGTAGATATTCAGAAATGACGAAGGTTGCAGAGAATAGAGTGGCATGGAGAGCTGCATCAGACCAGTGTTCGGACTGAAGACCACAGCATCAACGACAACAACAACAATAACGTGGGAAACCTTAGACGCAGGGTTATGCCATTACCACGGACATTTGGAGATGGTGAAGGACCATTTCAATATAATCCGGCCTCGCGTTACACATCCAACGAAATCAAGACGTTGACCTGGTAATTCATACTACTTAAATCATGTCGAGAACGTGTGGGTGGCATATTTTGAAAAGGCATCTTGATAAAATGGAGCGTTCCATAGGTGAAAGATGAACTGGGCCTAGGTACAATAAAGCAGCTTAATACGCTGTTGAGCGGTAGGGCAGGAAAGCAGCGTTCAGGGTTGAAAACATGCATAGTCTTTTATTTACATAAAAGTCAATAAGAGATTAGCAATTGACATCAGCAAAAGACGTATTAAACTAAGCCATATGTCACACGTAAACAGCTATCTGAAGTCAGCCAAGCTGCATATTAAAAATCAAAACCTTAACATTTACAAAAATTTTATTGGCTTTTAAATATAATTGAAATGGTTGCAGCCAATTTGGTAACAACAGTAACACAATCAGTACATCTCACCCGTTGGTGACGTAAATTCAGATACAATTCAGTCCCGTGACAGACGGGATAATCCGACGGACAGGGTGGGAGGTGTGAACTTGTGACCCGCGGGTGTGCTGGTGAATGGGGCAGGCCCCGTATAACGTGAACTACAAGAGACTAAGAATTAACCTTACAAAACTAGTAACAGTGCACTGCTTTACAAAGGGCGGAACATGCTTCATTATATTACCATTTAAGAACCAAACATAAATAGATAAGAAACAAACATCTACCCAGTCAGCGAAATTTGTGATAAGCAACAAAGCACGTAACAACTGGGTAGGACTCTGATTACAGAAGTGAGAAAACCAACAAGGCTTACGTGCCCTCAAAGTTAACTGACAGACAGTTACTTGTAGTAATTATGCAACAGGAACAGTTATTACACACTATTTTGAAATGGAAGGAAATTCTAACTTGCTCTGTTCTAACATGTTTGGCAGTAAGACACTAGCCACAAGTAGGGAATCAGGCAGCGCTTACTAATGTAAACTCCACTGTTTCCAGTAGCTAAACAACAGAATCTCAGATGTCAAACTTGGCTTACAGGACTCCCCGAAACAACTACAGTGGAAAAGCACATTCTGATTTCAACGTAGAACATCTCAGGGTGGGTCAGGAACACCACCAAAATACGTTGCAAGTGTTTAACTAAAATCATTACTGAAATGTGGTGCTTAGGGAAAGGCTGATTTGGGTGTGGATGGGGCCTTAGTTACCAGTTACCGTTGGTCGCTCAGTAAAAAAAAAAAAAAAAAAAAAAAAAAAAAAAAAAAAAACTACACTTTATTTGGAATCAATTGTATATACGGTTGACAACACGCAACAATTATAAAATTTGACTGTTAAAAAAATATCTACTTAAAAATTCCTTAGACAAATTGCAATCACGGCTGAAGGCCTTATTAACAAGAAATTCAAATTATTTGTCCGATGGAGACCCGAATTATAAATGAGGAAGACAATTACACGTTAAAAACGCCAAAGTCATTTCTTAAAACAATCATATTAAAAAGAACTGACTGTAACACAAGCTACACTGACGGCTGACTGCCTTATTAAGACGAATTCGAATTATTTGTCGGCTGAAGGCCACAAGCAATAGTGATAATTTAAACAAAATATATTATTTTTAAGCAATTGCCACTGTCAGACCAAATAAAGAAGGGAGTGATCCACAGACAGTGCTCCAAGGGTCGACATGAGAAAAGTCCCTACAGCTGCGTAAGCGGTGAGACAGGCTGTCAAGAGTTACGCTCACCTAACAGGATGGCAACTCAAACCAGTCGCAGTTAAATGCAAGACCAATACTATCGAAAAATCTACCTAACGTCCGATGTCCAATACACGATAGAATAACCGATGCCAGGCAGACTACACTCTTGACATCGTAAAACGGCAAACATTAAACAAGAGAACATGTTCAAACGCAAGAATAATCCGAGGTAATCACAACAAGTTGCATCCACGTATCCAGTACGCATACAGCGTTAAAATGACTGATCATACGAAACCACACTTGATACACAACAATTCCTCAAACAATTCAAACAATACTAAAACCAGTCAATGTGGAGCAACAGGGAAGAATTACAAGTCGACACAAACACGGAGAACCCAGTAGCCGTCGGAAGACCAAATACACGTCGTCCGTTGAGAGACGACCGACCGAACGACCAACCACCGGTCGCTCTCGATCAAGTCAGGCAAGACAAACGTCCCCGTATGAATCGTCGACTGACAGCATCGACGGACGGACACACACACACCAGTGAAGGTTGCACTACTCGAATATAACGATGCATTCGACTTAAACTCGCTGAATCCGGACCGCGACGTGGTCGTGAACTCAAACGATCACATCCTTTCATCGGGCTGTGCATGTATCGCCAACTGTCCCAGCGAGTACTGGCGCTGCGCAGATCTAACTGCTGCTCCTTCCCAACTCAACTGAACTCCGACACACGACGACCCGGAAATACTAGAGGTCGCTCCAAACATAAAATGGTTCAAATGGCTCTGAGCACTATGGGACATAACTTCTGAGGTCATCAGTCCCCTAGAACTCAGAACTACTTAAACCTAACTAACCTAAGGACATCACACACATCCATGCCCGAGGCAGGATTCGAACCTGCGACCGCAGCGGTCTTGCGGTTACAGACTGTAGCGCCTAGAACCTCTCGGCCACCCCGGCCGGCGCTACATAGATAGTACCACAGTATTCGCTATCGATAAACGCCGCTTCTGCCACTCAAGGACAGAGCAAGGACAGAGCAAACGTAGTGGCGCCAGTGAAAGCACTAAGAAAATGAGAGGTCACAATACGCCAACCTGTCAACGACACAAACGCGAGCCGGAGCACGGCTCAATTACAGTCAAAAAGCACTCTGATTAAGTTAAACTTCATTGTATTTAAAAGAGAGAACAACACGCACTTCAGCCCTCTACATGGTCCACGGTAGGCCAATCGAAATAAGACCAATCTAAACAGACAGTTCTGATTAACGTAACTCCACTAGCTTTGTAACACAAAGCAGGAAACTTACACACGTTTCACAAACAGTTGCGACTAACGTCTGTAATGAAACAGAGTTGCTTCCATTGACGTAAACTTTAGTTCTTCCGGAGTGAAACCCGATAAACAAAAAAACACAGCAGACCTTCCGGGAAGGAGAGACTACTCACAGCACTGCGGCTTTAACAGACAAGGCGCAGACGCTGAAGAAGGACTCTCAGGAAAATCTCTCATAAATCGGTAGCGAGGTGGCACTCAAAACCTTCACATGCTCGACGCAGGCAAATTTCCAGAGACCCATCGCCACCACATCCAACCAAAACACCGTCTTCGCCGGATGAGGACTGTGCTCCGCGATAGATGTTTACTAACATCTCTAGACAGCGGAGGTGAACCGGCCTCGCGCTCCGCAAGTGCTCCTTCCAATTCGGCCCGCCAATTCTGTCAACCTTCGTGGCGGTCAAAGCTCCTTGCACGGAGAACCACCAAAAATCATACCCCGATACCGCTATCTAGTGATCGATTGATCGATGCGAGCCGACACTGCTGAGAGGTTATTTATCACGTGGTCAAAACGTTTTGCATCATTAGTACACAACCGGAGTAGTCACATTTTTCGGAAAACATGCGAACTGTAAATATTGTACTACTATTTACAGCGCTACCAATATTTCAAAAAAACTGTTTCGTCTAGAAAGCAAAGTACTTGATGCAGGGGTAACGTGAGGAGACCCTCCCATGCAATAGGCCAAGTAATGGGTGGATCTTTCGCCAGCTCGGCACGTGAATGTAAAAGGCAGGTGACAGTACATTTGTCGTGGACAGGCGCCCATAAACAAGCTACTCTACAACACACAAACATGTGCCCGTTGCGGACACTGTGGACAAACGACAGTCGATTAATCAAGCGGGACGTTGAGCGATTGCACGCGAATAATCCTCCGTCGGCCTTTTAGCTTTATCGGTGGTACCTTATCTGGGCCATCGCTGCCTCTGCAGCGCCGGACTTTCAAAGCAGTGACAGACAGCCAGGAAACAAATAGGCGCCACGTCACCTAGTCAGCAGTCAGCAGGAGTCGCCTCAGTTCGACTACAAGTGACGCGACAAGAGAGTGTAAACAGCGGACTGACAGGACGGATCGAAGAGGGCCTCGCGTGAGCTGTGCTTTTACCGGGAAAAAGGCTCCGTCGACAGGCTTCATGAATGTTACTTAATGCTCCCACATCTAACGCCGTCAGCCTGTATCCCATGCTGTACGGAACCTCGGAAACTTTCAGCTTTCAAGAAAAGCAGCAGACTGCAGTTACAATAGTCGAGGGGCCACAAAGGGGAACAGTGACTGGGAAGAGAATGGCACAGCTGTTGACATAGTAGTTCTATCAGAGACGGTAAATCAGTTAGAAGACTAGCTGATCCTTAAAAACAATTTCTTGAAAAGAGGTTATGAAATTACTAATACAACTAAAACAAGGGTAACAGTATGTATTCGAATTAAATCAAGTGACATCAGGAAATTAGATGCTAAGGTTAGTACACAGCATTTTTGCAGTTTGGGTGTGTAAATAACTGACGATGATCGAATTAGGGAGGACACAAAATGCAGACTGGCTGTAGCAACAAAAGAGTTTCTGAAAAAAATGAGATGTCTAGCAGCGTCAAATATAAATTCAGAATTAGGAAGTCTTTTTTGAAGAGATTTGTCTGAAGTGTACTCTGGTACAGAAGCGAAACACAGACGATAAACAGTCCACACGAGAAGATTTGATATGTTATCTACAGAAGAAAGCTGAAGATTAGATGGTTAGATGAGACGCTTAATGCACAGTTACTGAATCAAAATTGGGTAAAATGAAACTTATGGAACAGTTTGAGTAAAGAAGAGTACCCGTGATCAACGAATCTTCAGTTCAGTAATGTAGGGCTGTGCGGGCGTAAACATTATTGAAGGTGACTCAGATTGACAGTGGCACGCAAGTTAAAATGCTTGAAAGTTGGAATGGTTATGCAGAGGTGAAGAGACTCCGAGAGGATTGACTGTGGTTCAAATCTGTATCCAACCATCCAGATTTAGGTTATCCGCGATTTCCGTAAAGTGCTCCAGGCAAATGCTGTGATTGTTTCTTTGAAAGGGCACTGCCCATTTGCTACTCCCATGGTCGAAACAGTCAGAGCTTCCTCTCCGTCTCTAATGATCTCAAAGTGGACGGTACGTTAATCACTGATCTTCCTCCCTTTTCTAGGACTGACTACCAAGTAGAGTTACAGTCTTTGAACTGAGGACAGTAACCAGATCAGCCATTTTGACTTACATTTAGAACGATCAGTTTTCTAATTACAGGCTGACATTCCTGTATTAGCTTTCTCTAAAATTTCGCTAAACTATTCACATACTCTCAAAGTAGACTCATTTCGTATATTATCTGTAGAAAAAGAAAAACCTTCGCTTTCGTAAATTGATTGTGGTCGGCAATCCAGACTGAAAACTCTAGAGTAACGAGGAAACACGGAACTATACACTGATTTTGGGGAAAATACAGGCAACTACCCAGCGGTGTTCCACGTTCTGATCTGGAATCTAATCCTAATCGTTCGCTGGAATCAGCCTCCACTGCAGACTACCAGGAGTGGAATTAATCTATAACTCCGCAAGATGAAGACTGTGTCCCAGACCGGGAGTCAGATGCTGGACGCCGCATTTCGTGGATAATATTCTTACCGACTGACCTATCCCGACGCGATTCACGGCCAGCTATCATAGCCATCGGACTAAGAGCAGTGCTCGCCGTAGGTAAGTTTCTAGGATCAAGCCCCTGTTTGACACACAGTTTTAACCTACTCCGGAGCATCTCAACACAGCGAATTATAACGGAATGTTTATTTTATTACAATTCAAGTCATGGGCCACAAGTGATTTTGAATAAGGTTACAAATTTCAGTCAACGACGGCCGTCTTCAGATCTGAAAATATACATACGTAGATGGCTTGATGTATAAATATATCCAAATAGCGGATATACAGAATTAGAAATCAATTTTTGCAACACTGAAACATTCTCCATGCCTGAGTAGTTGCAGTGTCATCGCACACATGGTGATTCAGCACTCCTACCGATGTAGTTTTATGGAGCCTGCACTACATCTATATCAGGAACGTAACCAGACAGGCGACAGCCACGTAAACCATGTGTAAGTAGGCTGTTTAGGTTTGTATGTTGGTAACGCCATGCAGCGCTCTATATGAAAATCACTGACTATGCTGTGTGCAGTCTGTGGCTGGTTTGCATTGTTGGAATTTGCTATTGTAGTGTTGGGCAGTTGGCTGTTAACACCGCGTAGCGTTGCGCAGTTGGAGGTGAGCCGCCAGCAGTGGTGGATGTGGGGAGAGAGATGGCGGAGTTTTGAGAGCGGATGATCTGGACGTGTGTCCACCAGAGGCAGTAAATTTGTAAGACTGGATGTCATGAACTGATATATATATTATGACTTTTGAACACTATTAAGGTAAGTACATTGTTTGTTATTTATCAAAATCTTTCATTTACTAACTATGCCTGTCAGTAGTTAGTCCCTTCAGCAGTTAGAATCTTTTATTTCGCTGGCAGTATTGGCGCTCGCTGTGTTGCAGTAGTTCGAGTAACGAAGATTTTTGTGACGTAAGTGATTCATGAAAGGTATAGGTTATTGTTAGTCAATGCCATTCTTCTGTAGGGATTTTTGAAAGTCAGATTGCGTTGCGCTAAAAATATTGTTTGTCAGTTCAGTGTTGATCAGAATAAGTAAAGAGAGAAATGTCTGAGAACGTTCAGTTCTGCTCAGCTGTTTGAAAATCAAATAACGTAAGGGGTTTACCAGCACAGTCATTCAATAATTTTTCTAAGGGGACGTTTCACATGTGTAAATTCCCTCTCAGAGCTTTGAGTGCTTGTTAGCAAACGGCATCGCACTGTAAAAAGTACAAGTGAGGATTGTCAATGAGTTACTGGGTATTTCTGGACAAAGATACGCCTTACCTCTGTCATACTTACCCAAGTGTTTCCAATATTTCTTTGTCTAATTAGCAGTATAGGCATACAGATTTTGGATGGCTCTCTAAGATTACTCCGATCGTAGCACTTAATCTTTCGTAAACGATTCAGAAACTTTGCGTTATAAAATGCGTCTCACAATTGGAAACCACTAAATTAACTGGAGATATGAAAATGGGAATTGTGGAAGTAACAACTATATGATATATAACCCAATCAAAAAATTAATATGTGACTTTCTATGTTAATGTGCAAAAGTAGTTTCATGAACAAAATTTGTTCAATATGTCTGAGATCTCTATGGATACTTTACCAGTTATTCTGCGACATTTGACATCTAACATAATCACATTTTCCAAGTGAACTGGCCAGCAACATTGTTACGTTATGTGGGGTTGCATAAAACAACGTCGGTAGGGGAAGATGAATTTGTATGTACATGAACTGAACAGTCGCTGTTACTTTTCAAGCAAGCTTCATCACAGAGTTCAAATTCTGAGTACCATAAGCACCACTGCGACACACATGTTAACACTGAGGAAACGACTCAGACTGCCACGCAGCTACAAGTGATGTGCCTGCACGTCATTCACATGATTTCTGTAGAAATATTCTCTTCATTTAGCAGAAAGTGTTTTCAACGGGAGTTAATGCAAATGGATATAACAGCGCAGACAACCGTGATTGCGTATTTTACAGAAATGTAATGAGAAAAGGGGCTTTATTTATAGGATGCTCCCGATTGGCAAGTTTATTGCGTGGGCGCAGCATGTGCGGTAATGTTTTGTTCTACTTTGTTTATGAGTAAGCTTCAGATATTTTGGTTGTTTAGTAAATTTTGTAAGTTAGTATTATTTTTTGGCAAATTCGCTCTCCTCGTTATATTTTATTATGTTGAGCACAGTTATGTGCTCTTTTATAACTATTTCTACTATTTTTCTTGAAATTCAAATCTGCCAGGTTCTTCAGCCATCTCCAATGTGAAACTAACATTTCAACTTGCTTCGTCTCTTGCGCAAAGTAATTTTGCGACCTCAGCATCGTCGCGTCGACTTGACACTGCTGGTAGTAACGAGTTCTGGAGCCAGTGGTGAAACAGATTACAAGCTGAGATCGGCTGCGTTAGCATCTGATCATGTAGTGAAACTTACGGAGGGCATCACGATGTATACTATTTGATATGTAAAGGTTAACTAGAAGATGTAAATTGGATAATCTGTCACCTATAGCAGGAGTAATTTTACGGGACCAAATGTCAACTTACACAGGTGCGCGAATGCCACTTGTTAGCGTAGATACCGGAATACGGAGATCGTAGCTGACCTTATGATTCCCGTATTCAAATTCATATTGAACAAAATAGACGAAGTATGGATTCTCTGGAATAAATGGACTTTGATTTGTCACTTGTATCACTGTTGATGAGATCGACATAGTTAGGCGTGTTCTGTCGATTGAAATTAATAAACTAACCTAAGATACGACATGCTTTATTTAAGATAATACTTATAATAACTAATTATTAATTTTCTTGTGGCTATTAATTATAGACCCGCCGCGGACGTTGGACACATGATTTCATCATTTGCTTGGTGAGATACGTTTGTAAGTTTTGTTCTTTGAAAACATCCAGCTGCCTTTAAATTAAATGAAATTGTGCCGGCTATCGTTAGCGCTGTTATTGTGGGTAAAAGTCTGCTGGGTAATTAGGCTGCGTCACGTTCCTCTACAGATTCAGAGCTCCTCATTAGCACTCAACGTTTTGCCTGCTGTGCTGGGATCACCTTCAGGAGGAATATAATGTCCCCTGTTGCTTGTTCAGTCAAGACTCTTCAAGAAAATTCCAGAAAAATTAAAAGAATTTGTGTTCAAAAATGGCTCTGAGCAATATGGGACTTAACATCTGAGGTCATAAGTCCCCTAGAACTTAGAACTACTTAAACCTAACTAATCCATGCCCGAGGCAGGAACGAACCTGCGACCGTAGCGGTCAAACGGTTCAAGACTGAAGCGCCTAGAACCGCTCGGCCACCACGTCCGGCAGAATTTGTGTACATAAATGATTACTTGTTGGTGTTGCACAAACAGCGTATTGTATCTACCACTCTTCGTATATTGTCTAACTCGACCACAACCGTCCGCGTGAGTGGACATAATTATGCTCTACCCTCATGATCTCCATCTGATGACTATGCTGCCTTCTATTCTGTTTCTTTGAAAGCCACTGTGATTCGATCTTACGGCTCAGCACTGTTGACAGCTTCTCTCCCGCAGCAGCTTAATGAGCATGTCTCCGAGACTCCCATGTTGGCTGAACAGACCCTTGACGATCTGTATATATCTTCTTTGAAGCCCTTTTAATTTACCCCGTTAATCCAACATGGTAATGATCTTAGATGAATGATATTCAAGAATCGGTAGGTTTCCTGAGTGACCTCTTTCGTAGGTGGATTACACTTGCACGGGATTCTTACCATAAATATGAGTCTTGTTTGGACTATCATAATGAGACAATTCATTTACAACTTTACAGCGTAATATAACTGTACACTTCTGGCATGAACGTCCATAAAAATTTAAGTAAGATGTGCAAGCTTCTAAATTCACCATTTTTGACATCAGGAAATATGAGAAATTTCTATTATCAACAAAAATTACCGGCAAAAGTGTCACTGATTGATAGTCCTGAAGGTGAAGAAACAGGAAATAAACCTTAAAACGTTTGTTGAATTTATGTCATCTGTTTCCTTACACAACTTCACATATTATTACGTTGATGGATTTTATTTCATTATTTTCATACCTTAATAGATTTTATTAAATTATTTCCATACCTTCTGTTTTTTTAAAGATAGCTGAGCTAACTTAAGACTAATAAAATGTGCTTGGAGAGGTATATTTTTTAAGTTGTTTGGAATAAGTGTATCCCACGCCAGCTTTTGAGAATATGAATTCGGGAAACCTCCCAAAACAGACTGACCGGTGCAATCGACTCTTATGAACCCAGGACTAAACGAACTTGAGTCTTATCCTCTCCCATCCCTCTCACCAATTTGAAAACTCATTGTTCACCCATGCCAACTGGACTACCGAATTCGTGCCGGCCGGGATCGCCGAGCGGTTCTAGGCGCTACAGTCTGGAACCCCGCGACCGCTACGGTCGCAGGTTCGAATCCTGCCTCGGTCATGGCTGTGTGTGATGTCCTTAGGTTAGTCAGGTTTAAGCAGTTCTAAGTTCTAGAGGAATGATGACCTCAGAAGTTAAGTCCCGTAGTGCTCAGAGCCATTTGAACCGAATTCGTAATTTTATGAATGTGTGTTGTGCTGTGTTGTTCCCCACGACTCAAAAGGTCCCATTTCTTGAAGTGGTTATCTTCCCGACCTTGATTTATCACTCTGTTCCTCTCCGCTCTACGCTGCTGCTGCGATTAATTAGTGTAGTAGGAGGAGAGAGTGTTCTTGTGGGAAATAGGACGATTGTTGGCCTTGTTTCTTTAAAGCTATGAATAGGTGCTGGAATTTGCACACAGTCTTTTGGAATGGTCCCTTTCTGGACGTCGATTAAATCATAGGTGAAAGGACAAAGAATCGTTTGGGGGCTGTACTGTGGCCATATGCTGTAAGTCGTCACACGTGCCTTTAATGTAAGACAACGACGAAAAAAGTACATAATGTACTGTGAACAGCCTGTGCTAGAACTCTGTACCCAAATTCCCCCCTCCTCTCTTGTGGAAGCGTATGACTACGACTGAATACCTGGATGAGTCTCGTAATAAATGGATTCAGTTGTCAGTTGTAAAGAAGGAGAGCAGTCAGTCGCAGAACCCGTAATTTGTTGCAGATCCAGATTTCGACTTTAACAGAATCATCGTCAATGTTTTACCAGAAGAGTGATATGGACATAACCACGTCAGAGCACTGTCACATAATAATTGACGCTGGCGTTTACGGCCACTGTGCAGCTCTAGTACTCAACTGATTCCAATTTAGTTAGGATGCATTTGCGATTACAGTGAACAGCCACCGAGCGAGGCGGCGCAGTGGCTAGCACACTGGACTCGCATTCGGGAGGACGACGGTTCAATCCCGCGTCCGGTCATCCTGATTTAGGTTTTCCGTGATTTCCCTAAATCGCTCCAGGCAAATGCCGGGATGGTCCCTTTGAAAGGGCACGGCCGACTTCCTTCCCCGTCCTTCCCTAATCGGGTGAGACCGATGACCTCGCTGTCTGGTCTCCTCCCCCAAACAATCCAATCCAATCCTCCTTTAGTGAACAGCCATATGAACTACGATATTCTAGTTCGTATACACGGTGGAGCTCTGCTCTATCCGATGTCGCACATTTCGGTTTGCAGTGCAATTCCATCGCAAAGACTGAGACACGCTCGCTCTTTTTCCACAGTGTCATGAAGCGCAGCTGAGCGGATCTTGGCTTGAAGAAAGAGAATTGGGGCTGGCCAACGGGGAGCCGAGGAAGGGTTAGGCGTGGAGGGGAAGTGAGGCGGCAGTGAGTGAAGGATAATGCCCCTCAGAGATTAAAATGAGTAAAGGGTATAGAGAATATTACAAGCTACCGCTTTCACCCCCATCCCGCCACCGCTGCTGTCCAACGCTCTCAGCAGGCACAGCGTTATGCGTCCCGTACCACACACCACAGTTTCGCTTATCAAATTTATTTTCAAAATAAAATGCTAATGTAGGTTATACCCGTACGGCAGAAAGAAACCCCTCTTTCCTCTGCCATAGCCACTTGCGCCCACACCCTCCCCTCTCCCACCCACTGTAGCTCGACTGATACCCCTCCCACCACTTGCCGCTGTGTGCCCTTCACCGCCCCTTCCTCGCACCCCTCCATCGTCCTGCCCCCCCTCCCCCCCCCCCCCAACCGTCAGCCTGGAGGTTCTGTGCCGCGCAACCTCGCCTGTAAGGCAAAAAATACGCAACTACGCGAGGGCATTGTAATTGACTCATAAACAACCGGCTTTTTGTTGGAAGTTTGCCGACGACACCACATCGGTTGGGGCAATCTTTTCGCAGCGCTTCCGTTCACTGACAATAGCGCAGGCCCCCACAATCCACTCTGGAGGACAAAGTGAGAACACGAAGGTTCTTTGGTGGAATTTTGTGGGGTCATTAACCTGGATCGCGTAATCAACGTACGGAAGAGCGTTTCATGACGGTGGAATAATTTGTTTATTTACTTCTTGTTAATGTAATTTTGTTTCCCTCTCCTAGCAACAACGAAGAGGTACTGTAATGACAAGTGACTTTCGTACAAGAATTAATATTTTGAAGCTAATATTTTGATGTAACAACAACAGCTGCAAATAACCAAACAAAGCTTTGCACACTACTAATTTCAATACACGTGATAACCGCAGGCAATGTGTGTTGCATTGTAGTAAATGCCTGTGATACGTTGACTATTTGACTGTAGATGTAATGACATGTGGTGAACATGAGCATAAAAGCGAAACAGGAATCTGAAATACTCACCTGAAAAGTATTATTTCCTTATTGCTGTAGCGTTGATAGGGAAAATCAAATGAGAATGAGTGGTTATTAATCACTGTAAAGCAGTATTAAGGAATATAACATCGAATCATGTAATCAGAGTAAATGTACACCAGTATATGTCTGTAAAATTATTTGTAAATTGAAGTTGCTTGGACTATTAGCATCACATATAAAAAGATATAATTATTTGAAGTTCACTAACTTTAGTTCAAAACTTTATTCAATGTTTTTGAAATTACAATATATTTTAATGCAAAGTACCAAAAAGGAGTAGGTTTATCCACTTAGGTTAAAATGCATACATACAAAACTGAATTTAGTCGTATGTGACCAATATCAATGGAGATATTTATCGTGCTCTTCAAGTACCGTAAGACACTTAACATTCCACTCTATCATAGTAGCTGGCACGTTCACCAGACATTTTCTGAAATCAACAGCTGTGACCCTTCTGTATGTTGATGATATTCTACTGGCACGTGAAGACAAGAACGACCTTCAATGACAAGTCCAAACATGGAAGCAATGCCTTGAAAACTACTAACTGTGAGTCAATATACAAAAAACTGAATACTGATAAATAAGAACTTCCGCAGCTAAGACGGCGTTTCGAAATACTTTTATTTCCTCAGTGACCGGTTGCGAAAAGTCTAGCTGTCATCTCCAGATCTTCTGGAAATAATATTACTGAGCATGAATCGTATAACAATAACGACAGCACACTCCGTTTACAAACACAGGGGTCACTTGGCTTGTGAACTACTTTGGCAGTAACTACTTTGTTTTATCTGTTGGCAGCTTAATTACTCTGTTTTTATGTGTTTGACAAACCAAAGGGGTGCCCCGGGTTTAGAAATGATGTGTGCTTTCTTTACGGCTAAGCGATTCATGCCGAATAATATTACTTCCAGAATATCCAAATGTGACAACTATACCTGTAGAAACCGTTCACTGGGGAAACAAAAAATATTCAACGTGATCTCGGGTGCAAATATTATTGTTTATCAATAAAAATGATCTCCCGCTCAGATATAAATGGTTGTAGTGTGAAAACTGAATGCGTGTCAGCAAATACAAATAATACTGACATATTCAGGATCTACAGTTCAGGTCTGCCAAAGGCAAACACTTTCAAGTACTTTGGATCAAAAATCATACCAATGGTCCAAGAGTTCTTGAAGTCACTAACCTCAATAGCAATGCATGACTTAAGTGGAAGACAGTCAGCGCTGTATATTCAATGGAGGCAAGGTAAGCACAGCTTTCTCAGCATAAACTGGGAACAAAACGCCTAAGTTTAACACATTACTGGCCATTAAAATTGCTACAACACGAAGATGACGTGCTACGTACGCGAAATTTAACCGACACGAAGAAGATGCTGTGATATGCAACTGATTAGCTTTCCACAGCATTCACACAAGGTTGGCGCCGGTGGTGACACCTACAACGTGCTGACATGAGGAAAGTTTCCAACCGATTTCTCATACACAAACAGTAGTTGACCCGCGGAGCCTGGTGAAACGCTGTTGTGATGCCTCGTGTAAGGGGGAGAAATGCGTACCTTCACGTTTCCGACTTTGATAAAGGTGGGATTGTAGCCTATCGC
The DNA here is from genome assembly GCF_021461395.2 of Schistocerca americana. Taxonomy (NCBI): domain Eukaryota; kingdom Metazoa; phylum Arthropoda; class Insecta; order Orthoptera; family Acrididae; genus Schistocerca; species Schistocerca americana. The sequence continues at coordinate 457,672,665 of NC_060126.1, read as the reverse complement.
GATTGCGGTTTATCATATCGCGACATTGCTTCTCGCGTTGGTCGAGATCCAATCACTGTTAGCTGAATATGGAATCGGTGGGTTTAGGAGGGTAAAACGGAACGCCGTGCTGGATCCCAACTGCCTCGTATCACTAGCAGTCGACATGAGAAGCATCTTATCCGCATGTCTGTTACGGATCGTGCAGCCACGTCTCGATCCCTGAGTCAACAGATGGGGACGTTTGCAAGACAACAACCATCTGCAGGAACAGTTCGATGACGTTTCCAGCAGCATGGACTATCAGCTCGGAGACTGTGGTTGCGTTACCCTTGACGCTGCATCACAGACAGGAGCGCCTGCGATGGTGTACTCAACGACGAACCTGGGTGCACGAATGGAAAAACGTCTTTTTCTTTTTTTTTTTTGGATAAATCCAGGTTCTGTGTACAGCATCATGATGGTCGCATCCGTGTTTGGCGACATCGCGGTGAACGCACATGGGAAGCGTGTATTCGTCATCGCCATACTGGCGTATCACCCGGCGTTATGGTATGGGGTGCCATTGGTTACACGTCTCAGTCACCTCTTGTTCGCATTGACGGCACTTTCAACAGTGGACGTTACATTTCAGATGTGTTACGACTCGTGGCTTTACCCTTCATTCGATCCCTGCGAAACCCTACATTTCAGCAGAATAATGCACGACAGTATGTTGCAGGTCCTGTACGGGCCTTTCTGGATAAAGAACATGTTGGACTGCTGCCCTGGCCAGCATATTCTCCAGATCTCTCACGAATTGAAAACGTCTCGTCAATGGTGGCCGAGCAACTGGCTCGTCACAATACGCCAGTTTCAGCTAAGTTCGTTAAGTTCGCACTCACTGTAGTCTACAGTTCAGGTCAGGAGGGTTATTGTCTGAACAGTCAGTACAAGCGGTGGCTGGAGCGCCTGGAAGCTCGGCTATCCGCTAGTCCAGCCACCAGGCCTCGCTGTGAGGCGACTGCGAGCCTTGGTGTGAGGTTATAGAGGTCCCCACATACGATCGACAGATGGCAGCGATCCGTCGTGTGCTGTATCGCCTGCAGTCTGTAACTCGCCTCTACACCGCACACGCGAGCCATTTTCCAAGTAGTTTCGATATTACGAACACCACCGTGTCGAAAATTCTGCTATGGAAAATTAACTGCTGTGTTCAGCAGTAGTTACCATTGATTTTCATGTTCCTGCGAGCACTTGCAAAAATTTAAAATAAACGATAGCTATAATTCATTAACCTTGATTTTTAAATGCTTGCTTTACAATTGTAAGTTACATTGCAGAATAAATTACGCTTATCACTGACGCCAAGTGAGTTGTATACATGTTTCCAGTGTGCCAATACAAATCGTTTCTCGTTTGAATAAAACGTTCTCGGTTTTCAAGCCGCGTCAGTTCGAATAAAATCTTTGAGCTTTCGATGACCATCTCCGCCATCGTCTTCAGGAGTTCACTGACTGCCGGAGCTGCTACCATTTCTCGCTTATATAGGCGTGATGACGTCATCAGCAGCCAGTCAGATAGACCCCATGAGGCGCGCGCGAGCGTAAGTCGACACGGGCAGCTAGCAGAGCTGTTTCCCGTGGCAGCAGCGGTAACGTCAGCTGGCGCCAGGGGCAGGCGCCACGTTTGAAACTGCCGCTTCCGCACCGCGCATCTGTGTTTGCTTTCTTTCGATGTCCACCGCACGCCGCCATGCCCTGCTGTGTACCCCTGGTCTCTGTTGAAATTGTTGTTGTTTAAACAAACCTCGGCCGCTTCCTTTATAACGGAGTCCCAATATGTAGACGCATGAGCCAACACTTTTGTATTTTCGAACTTTTCTTTGTGTCCGTTTTCTAGACAATGCTCCGCTATGGCCGACTTGTTAAGCTCCCTTTGTTTTATATGGCGCTTGTGCTCAGTTCAACGCTCCGTAACCGTGCAAATTGTTTGTCCGATCTACACGCTACCACATTTATAGGGTACACCATACACACCGGACACTCTAACAAGGGAACCTCCCCATCGCACCCCCTCGGATTTAGTTATAAGTTGGCACAGTGGATAGGCCTTGAAAAACTGAAGACAGATCGATCGAGAAAACAGGAAGTTGTGTGGAACTATGAAAAAATAAGCAAAATATACAAACTGGGTCGTCCATGTACAATATGGGCAATATTAAGGGCAGTATGAGACGAGGAGAGCCGTGGTCCCGTGGTTAGCGTGAACAGCTGCGGAAGTAGAGGTCTTTGGTTCAAATCTTCCCTCGACCGAAAATTTTAACCTTTTATTTTCAGTTTATGTGACAAACCCTTATGTTTTCATCACTTTTTTGGAGTGATTATTACATCCACAAGAAAACCTAAATCGGGCAAGGTAGAAGAATCTTTTTACCCATTCGCCAAGTGTACTAGTTAGGTGGGTCGACAACATATTCCTGTCATGTGACGCACATGCTGTCACCAGTGTCGTATAGAATATATCAGACGTGTTTTCCTGTGGAGGAATCGGTTGACCTATGACCTTGCGATCAAATGTTTTCGGTTCCCATTGGAGAGACACGTCCTTTCGTCAACTAATCGCACGGTTTTGCGGTGCTGTCGCAAAACACAGCCACTAAACTTATTACAGTGAACAGAGACGTCAATGAACGAACGGACAGATCATAACTTTGCGAAAATAAAGAAAGCAAAGTTTTCAGCCGAGGGCAGATTCGAACTAAAGACCTCTCGTTCCCCAGCTGCTCACGCTAACTACGGGACCACGACGCTCCTCGGCAGACATCGCCCTTAGTATTGCCAATCTTAGGCATGGACGACCCAGTTTGTATATTTTGCTTATTTTTTCATAGTTCCACACAACTTCTTCCTGTTTTCTCGATTGATCTGTGTTCAGTTTTTCAAGGCCTATCCACTGTGCCAACTTATAACAAAATCTGAGGGGGGTGCGATGGGGATGTTCCCTTGTAAGAGCAATTTCGTCGTTAACAGGGCGCAACATATCTCGTATCTTGGGGGCGGAACGGAACACTGGTCTTAGCCCATGTTTCTGCAGCAGACTTCCTAATTTACTGCTAGTCGCTCCACAGTATATCAGGAATACAGTCCGTTTAGCCTCTTCTACTGATTCACCAGGTGTCTTTCGTCGGCGGCCCTTGAAAGCGTTTGCGATGTCTCTTTTGGTGTATCCGTTATCCCCGAAAACACGTTTTAAGTTGTGCAATTCAGACTGTAGGAGGTCGTCGTCAGAGATAATCTTAGCTCTATACACCAACGTGTTCAGGACCGCTTTCTTGTGTAAAGGGTGGTTGAAACTATTGGCACTCAAGTACCGATCAATGTGTGTTGGTATCCGGTACCTTGAATGACCAAGCTGGCCTCCTGCCTTTCGCTCAAGCAAAACATCCAAGAATGGTAGCTTGCCGTGCTTCTCCATCTCGACACTAAATTTAATGTTGGGATGGACGCCATTCATGTGATCGACGAACTGCAGTAGAGTATCTTCACCATGAGGCCATATCAGGAAGGTGTCGTAGAAAGCAAGACGGCCGTAATGTCGCAGTTTGCAGAGCCTGCTCCTCATGTGGCAGCATGTATATCGGGCAAACAGTTCGCACGGTTGCGGAGACTTGTACTGAGCACAAGCGCCATATAAAACAAAGGGAACTTGACAAGTAGGCCGTAGCGGAGCATTGCCTAGAAAACGGACATAAAATGCAGTTCGAAAATACAAAAGTGTTGGCTCATGCGTCTACATATTGGGACTCCGTTATAAAGCAAGCGGCCGAGGTTCGTTTAAACAACAATTTCAACAGAGACCAGTGGTACCCAGCAGGGCATGGGGGCGGGCGTTGGACATCGAAAGAAAGCAAAGACAGATGCGCGACGCGGGAGCGGCAGTTTCAAACGTGGCGCCTGCCCCTGGCGCCTCCTGACGTCACCGGTGCTGCCACGGGCAATAGCCCCGCTAGCTGCCCGGGTCGACTTAAAACGCCCACGCGTCTCATTGGGTCTATCTGATTGGCTGCTGATGATGTCATCATGCCTATATAAGCGTGAAACCGTAGCAGCCCCGATCGTCACTGAACTCCTGACGACGATGGCGGAGATGATCATCGAAAACTCGAGGATTTTATTCGAATTGACGTGGCTTGAAAACCGAGAACCTTTTACTCATGTATACCATCGCGAAAGACTCCGAGGACACGTTTCTCGTTTATTAGTCCTCAAATCCTTTTTTATTCATTAGTCTTATAGTTTAAGTGCACGTATTTATACTATTTGCTTGCAATCTCGTGTCTATACAAATGTTGTCATTAGCAGCACTATCGATTACCATGAGTTTTTTAAAAATTGGACGAAATAAATTATGTATGTAAATCTTGCTGGTCTCATGTCACAGTTGCTGCTCGAGTCGACAGCAGATTCTGAAAATTCGCTAATGTGCTCAAAGCTACGTTGAAGCTGCTGTTACGGCTTGTCATTTGAATGAATTGCAATCAAGAGTTGTCTACTGCAAAGTTCGTTTACCGTTTCGCTCACAGACTGAACTGAGTGCTATCGCAAATATGTCGAAGATCAAAAAATACTGAGTGTTTTTTCACATTTTCAATGGTCTTGGTAGTTTTCTTTCCAAATCCACCAAAAGAACCTGCTCACTAGATGATACAGTAAAGAAACACCTTTTTTCAGCCATAAAAAGGATACGAAACTATCTACGCAGTACACAAAGTCATGAACGACTTACAGACTTAGCTCTATTATCAAATCAAAAGAATAACTTGTAGCATTAGAGTTCTGATTTCCCGTATGCAACGAATTCTTCGAAAACTGAATTTCCTATTGAAAAATTCCAATTTATTCTTTGGAAACTGTTTGTCATAAAAAATTTAGTATGTGCCACTGCGGACAATGACTGATGTGCTTTGTTATACGAATATCCTGTACCGACTCAAGTCGAAAATATACATCTCTGCAATCCGCCCAGTCGTAAGAATCGGTGCAGAATATTGCCCGGCTACTAAAGCAGAATAACGACTCGCTGTAATGATAACCGAAATTCTTCGGTGGACATCTGTCCTGACACATCATCATAAAGTGCCCAATGACGAAATATGCGGACGTTACGGAGCGGTACCTGCATGTGAGAAGGTGAGGAAACCTGTCGTCAACGGAATTCACATTACTGTAAACGGGCCAGGATACAATATCAAAAGGCAGATTTTCGATGAAAGTCGATGGCAAACAACCTAGCCATAGACCGAGGCCACGTTGGCAAGATACCCCCCGAAAAGATTCGAAATTCGTGGACCTACACCAGCCCAAGCACAAGATGGCTTCACGTGGAGATACCCAAAAGTATGGACACCGCTACACTGCCGGTCAGAGGGTGAGCAAAAAGAAAAAAAAAAGGTAGACAGGAAACAAAGTTCGTAGGGTTTGGCTTTTACAAACTATTCCTTCCGTTAAACAGTGTTATGTAACAGGTAAGTGGAAAGAAAAACGGAACCATAGTGGATTCTGGGCTCTTTTCTTAAGCGTCAATAACTAGAAGCTCTCTATCTAAGAAACTGTACTATCTTTACATCGTCACAGTAAACAGAAATGGACTGTCCAGTTTGTCAGTATGTATAAAGCATCCCACAAAACAACAGCAAATATGAAATGGACATAGTGAAAAAGTGAGTTGTGATGTGGAGCAGGGACAACTCCCATACGTAGTGACGTAAGTCCTAAACCTTCAAGTTGCTCCAGAAAAACCATTTGAAAATGTTATATGACTTGTATAAACACACACAGACTGGTTTGATGCAGCTCTCCATGATACTCTACCCTGTGCAAGCTTCTTCATCTCCCAGTACCTACTGCAGCCTACATCCTTCTGAATGTGCTTAGTGTGTTCATCTCTTGGTCTCATTCTACGATTTTTACCCTCCCCGCTGCCCTCCAGTACTGAATTGGTGATCCCTCGATGTCTCAGAACATGTCCTACCAACCGATCCCTTCTTCTACTCTTCTTCTTCTCCCCAATTCTATTCAATACCTCCTCATTAGTTATGTGATCTACCCATCAAATCTTCAGCATTCTTCTGTAGCACCACATTTCGAAAGCTTCTATTCTCTTCTTGTCTAAACTATTTATCGTCCATGTTTCACTTCCATAGATGGCTACACTCCATACAAATACTTTCAGAAACGACATCCTGACACTTAAATCTATGCTCGATGTTAAAAAATTTATCTGCTTCAGAAACACTTTCCTTGCCATTGCCAGTCTACATTTTATATCCTCTCTACTTCGACCATCATCAGTTATTTTGCTCCCCAAATAGCAAAACTCCTTTACTACTTTAAGTGTCTCATTTCCTAATATAATTCCCTCAGCATCACCCGACTTAATTCGACTACATTATATTACCCTCGTTTTGCTTTTGTTGATGTTCATCTTATACCCTCCTTTCAAGACACTGTCCATTCCGTTCAACTTCTCTTCCAAGTCCTTTGCTGTCTGTGACAGAATTACGACTTCACTAATTCCCACTATACCTAACTTAAATCTATCCATTTCCCTTTTTAAATTTTCTAACCTACCTGCCCGATTAAGGGATCTGACATTCCACGCGCCGATACGTGGAACGCCAGTTTTCTTTCTCCTGATAACAACATCCTCTTGAGTAGTCCTACCCGGAGATCCGAATGGGGGACTATTTTACCTCCGGAATATTTTACCCAAAAGGACGCCAGCATCATTTAATCATACAATAAAGCTGCATGCCCTCGGGAAAAATTACGGCTGTAGTTTCCCCTTGCTTTCAGCCGTTCGCAGTACCAGAACAGAAAGGCCACTTTCGTTAGTGTTACAAGGCCAAACTGTTCCCCCTGCAGCTACTGAAAAGGCTGCTGCCCCTCTTCAGGAACCAAACGTTTGTCTGGCCTCTCAACAGATACCCCTCCGTTGTGGTTGCACCTACGGTACGGCTATCTGTATCGTTGAGGCACGCAAACCTCCCCACCAACGGCAAGGTCCATGATTCATGGGGGGAGGGCAAAACCTATAATCAACAGAAATCGTCAAAACAGCTCTCGTTCATCTACCTAGGCTAGACATGAAATCTAACTGCAACCATTGAAGGGTCGCTTATTATCAGTGTCTAGTAAGATCAGAATTCAGTGGTTGATTTCCGATCCACCCTGAGTGGTTGTAGACCATAAAGCGATCCCCAAGTTTCAACAATATGACATCCATGCAATGTGACACGCTCCAGTGACTTAATACAAGGAATGATGAGGTATATCTTGCTAACAATCCGAAAGAAATCGATTGATAAGCAGTTATATTGTAACTGAACATAAGTAAGAGAGTTTACAGAGATCGCCTCAGGCGTAGTCAAACCCAGAAGCTTTAGATATACATCAAGCAGAGGGAAATCATATCCTCATCTGACAGTTCTTAAATAAGTAAAACCTTTTTTATACTGTAGGAGAGGGTAACATCTTTCAGTTTACAGTATGACGAAGAAAATCCTATAAGATTCCATCTCATTACGTGCAGGCGCACCGTCCAATTCGTTCTTGCAGAGTGATTGCAACCAAGCATGCAGCCCTAACCTCACCACAACAACAAGGCTTCACCACGCCAACTAAACCGAAATGGTCTAATATAATTGCGTAGGCTTCCGCAGCCACAGTCAGTCGACATAAAAGCAGACTCAGAAGAAAGCCTCTGCAACCGTGGCTGAAACTTTGGTTTTCCTCCAGCAGTAGTTTTATACAATATTACGCAGTACCACACCCAGAAAATATTTACGTCGACTGAAATGGTCCTACCCGGAACTTTATACATTACAGAATCTCCGCAACAACGTTGACTTCGTCCAGCTCCAGTATCTCAAACCACATCGTGGACTTCCTCCAGAAGCAAACACAGCCTTCTCTTCAAACACATCTCCACTAACTAGCATCAAACCAAATCCGGAACTGCACATACACGTGACTCGAATCGTAATATAATGGCGAATTCTATTTCAAACATGAAAGATTAGGCGGGCAACAACCAATAAACGATTGCCATTGATAGAAAAACGAACTGACTACCCAAAGAGTAAAACTGCTTCACTGGCGAAGCAAAGAGATTGCTATAATGTTTGTATTGATTAACCTAACTGATTATAGGGGACTCGAATGAGGTATTGTGAACATAAATATCGTGATCCACTGGAAACATGATATGGTGGAAAGAAGTCAAAGCGCTAAATAGACAGGCTTCTTGATATATTGACAATGAATGAAAGTGATAAATAAACAGGCACCTTTTAACAGTCCCTCGATGTAAACATTGACTCAATGAAAGGTAACACTGAAGATGTTTAGGAGATATTTTTGTTTTTAAATATTTATAAATATAGAATATATTATTTTTGCATTGAAAATTTAATGATTCAATTAAACTATACAAAAGCTACAAATGTTATGCCATTTGCAAAAACCATGTTATATCACCTCACACTGAGTATGGTATTTCCAGGGTGTAAAGAAACTGGTTCCCTACTTCTGAAAAAAAAACCTTTTAAATAATAAAACATGACCTATACAAGGAATCTGACTACCCCTGTTAGTCATAGACAAAAAAAAAATTGGCATAGAGATTGTCAGAACGTGCAGAATCTTATGTGGGGCCAATAAGACGTCAATTTTAATTTAAATATGGTATGCCAATGCTGACGTAATAAAAAAAATTATGTAATTCAGCACAGTTATTATATAGATGCGATAAATCACTTTCATGGGGGTCAAGTGATCAATTAAAGACAATGTAATTCCAGTAAAACGGCAAAAGCAAAAAAAAAAAAAAAATTATTGTAGGGGCCTACATAGACATCGCGCATCTGCTAAATGTCCACGAAATACGTAATTTAGTTTTGAAGCTGACAGCCAATGATAAAATAGGTGCAAAAATACTATTGGTCAGTTTATAAGCAATAATGGCGGACATCATCAGCTGGTAATATACGAGTACGTTATTTTATGATAGCTAATTTTACTGCACAAAAAAATTAAATACTCTCTCCAAAAGAAGTTACACGCAAACACTAAAATAAAATTATGATGAGCAGCAAAGCGTCTGAGAAGAATTTTGAAAGAATATTATTAATTGAACTTCAATTTGGCGGGTTTTCAACACTGTCAACAACACGAAATAATGGAAAGAATATTTATTGGAACTAAACAAAACTGAACCTTGATATTGTGACAGTATTTTTAAAATAGATAATTTAACTGCAACTGTCTTTCATTTTGAAATGAGAGAGAGCGTAATAATTTTTTTTTAGTGTCTTAACTGTTGCTGCAGGCAGTGCGATGACGTCAGCGGTGGTCAGCGCGGACGATGTTTGAAGTTAATCCTGGTTCGTGGCATGAAGATAATGATGGATCCTCCTGTTTCATTAATATTCCAGTTACGGCGGTGGTCCACGTCTCCGTTGTAGTCGAATCAGCTGGCAGCACTGGCGCGATAATAGTAGTTCCAGTGTGTGCGTAGTCGTTACGCGCGTGACGTTTTATTATTAAGAGTTTATTAATCACGCGGTGCTGGTAGGTCGGAAATATGCAATATCTTTAGTATTTACGATATATAGCCGGTTAATACCAATACTTCGCACAGTTCTTTCACCGTGTTGCCACAGGAAAACAGTCACATGTGTTTATCACTATAACAGTACGTTAAACATCAGTTCAATTTACGTCGTCGTCTTTAAGACCGTTTGGATGATATAATAAATGTTTCTTGATAAAATCACTACACTGTTCTTTTTCTTAACATTTTGATTTGTTCCACCTTCACGCAATTCTAACAGTTAGTGTCTCCACACTTCAGTGGTGTCTGAATCACGGCTAATTGTCACAAGTTCACACAGTATGTTAAATTGTCATCGCAAACACTCGATATATTTTTCAGGTTTTACGGTTCACTTAATAATGCACGATCTCCTATTAACAAAGCGGACGCAATGTAATTAATTGTTCCTCCGCGTATCACCGTCTTTCACGCCGAACTTTGCAACGTTTCTCCACCCGCGAACCGGCCACGATACCACAACAACTCGCATGCTCTCTATCGATAATCGTTCGCTCTCTCTCTGATACAGCACTTCTCCTAGCCGAACAAATTTACAAAGCATATAAAACCAGAACATTCATATTCGTACAATATAACATATGAAACAGCAGCAAAATGTTAGAAGAAACAACGTGACGTATTAACAAATACAGATTAGTTGAAATAAATGATACATACGTACTATGACAAGGTAATGCACAAAAGAAAAAAATATTATTGACTTTCGGGGAAACCAATGTCTTTACAAGGGACACATAATGGATTCTTATGCTTCTAGGATTCCGTACCTCAATCAGTAAAACCGTAATCTTTATAGAGTAATTTTGTAGTCCTTCTGTCTGTCTGTCTATCTCTCTGACAGTTCAAAACCCTTCCTCAGGAACGGGTAAACGTATCACGTTAAATTTGTCACGTATTAATGTCTATGGTCTCTCCGCGGGTCAAAAAATTGAAGCTTCTAACTCAATGCCATTAAAAGACACGAGCATTTATCTCACATATTTTAATTCTCTAAAATTCAATCATCAAAACACATAGAATACTTGTCACACGTTTAGAATCATGGAATGGACAAGAAAAAAGGTTTCACAATAAAGTAAAAGGAAAATTCCGAAACTGGTAATTTATAATTATACACAAAAATAAGATTTTCTCATTTGTTATCAGACTCTCTCTGTCCATCCATAAAGACGACTTTTTCTGAGGAATAGTTAGCCGTGTTGTTGTTGTTGTTGTTGATGTGGTATTCACTTCAAAGACTGGTTTGATAGAGCTCTCCATGTTAATCTCACCAGTGCAAACCTCTTCGTTTTCGAGTAATTACTGCAACCTACATTCTTCTGAATCTGCTTAGTGTATTCATCTCTTGGTCTACCTCTACGATTTTTACCCTCCACGCTGCCCTCCAGTACTAAATTAGTGATCCCTTGATGCCCCAGAACATGTCTTACCAACCGATCCCGTCTTCTAGTCAAGTTGTGCCACAAATTCCTCTTCTCCTCAATTCTATTAAGTACCTCCTCATTAGTTACATGATCTACCCCATCTAATCTTCAGCATTCTTCTGTAGCACCACATTTCAAAAGCTTCTGTTCTCTTCTTGTCTAAACTGTGAAACCTTCCCGTCTCCTCTATACCTCTTTTGTTAATGATAACCTTCCCTTTTACAATAAACTATGAAACCTTTCCTTAGGATTTCTATCTCTTGCTTACTAATAAAAAATGAAATCTTCCCTTTGAAATTTATTCTCTATCTCTATCTTCCCAATTGCTGCTTATTAAAAGTTATTTTCTGATTATTTCGACGAAACATAGAATGTGTGGTCGTCGTGGCCCTCAGTCGTTATCTGCAATAACCCAAAACTGTTCTTTACCTTTTTTACTGTTACTGGATCGCCATCTGACTGCTACATTGAACTGCGACATGCATATACTTACTCTGTTTTACTATACTCTATTAGCTGCTGGTAGGTTTTCACAATAAGTGACTGTTTTTATTACCAAAGCTGATGTTATTCTTTAATATCAAAGCCGACGTTCTTATTAATTTGACTGAAATTTCGTAATTCATGTTTAACTTTCTCTGGACAACAATAAAATTTTGCAAAGTCTTACGTTGATGGTTTTTGGGATGGATTATAATTAGAAATGCAATATTGCTGGCTAAAGTTAATTATATTCTGAATGAAATGATTTTACAAACGTTCAAATGAGACTAACTTTTCACAATAATCTTACAACTAGCAATGCGCAAACATACCTTCAGTAGTCTTGAGTTTCTCAATAAATTAAATTCAATAACATTAATTCCTCGTATTATAATAGTTAGCTGATGCCTCTGTATATCCGTTTCTAATCTCTTGTAAATCATAGCTAGTGGCTGGCAGGCCCACCGCTCCTCTCAACCTCTCGCTTCAGACCTCCTACCGACTCGCTTCACTTCTCGCTTACTACTGACTTCCTACGAACGCTAAAGTGCCGCTTCTCCTGCCAACAATGCTTTCTGGTGCAGACAATCCCTGCTACCAGTACAAAATATATCAATGCGCGGTCTTTCCCGCTCTTTTCTTGAAATGTATCCGTGCGCGGTTTCTCCCGCCCTTTTTAAAATTATATCAACAATATTTTGGTGCAGATATTCCCTGCTACCACAATTATTTACAACATGACAAACATTAATTATTCCTACTTAATCCTATTAATAAAAATATAAACATCTTTCATAAATTGTGATTTGACAATAGACAACAGAAATGTACACGTCTTACATAATCCTCCACTGGGTTTCCTTAAAATTTTCCTACATCATTAAATCATTTGGACTTGACGTAAGGAGAAAATTTGATTATAGAAATATGTGTTGTAATAAGTAAGTTAATGAAAAAATATTTCTTTCAACAAAGCGCATACATATACTGTCATAAGAATTTGTTTTCCTAAGTCTAACAAAGAGAATATTCAAAAGAGTATACATCAAAATATACAAATAATATGAGTCAGCAAGCTGGAAGTGTACAACAGGTGGTAAAAGTTATTTATATTTCTAATAGTAATGAATGGCAAAAATTAGAACATAGTTTATGTTTCATTGTAAATTGGCATCTATTAGTACCATATTCAAGGAAGGGAAAAAAGGGAATAGGATAGCACGGTCAAAGCACTGGCAAATGCCTGTGAATGCACTCAAAAGTCCGTTTCTTTCCCTCACATAGCACAACACCAGAATTTGCCATGTGATTCCGTCATCTCTTTGATCCATAGTTTTAGTGTAACAAAACACTAAGTTAACCATTGAATTACCTGAGTTGCCACAGCTACATCAGGTACAAGTTGCAACTCCAATTGTCCAATAGTAGTGATGGTGTGCCTCTTGGTATGCAAGCACCTATTGAAGTACATCATGACTGTAGTGTGCATCTTGGTATGCCGACACCTCATAGAAAACATGGTAGATTGAAGTAACGTGGATCACTATTCAATTTGTTTCTGCTCCATAACCATGGGGATGCACAGGAATTAAGGTACAGGTGCAATAATTTTGTCAAAAGGTTCACGGATATGGCTGATACCGTTATTACCAAATTTTACATAATCTCTTTCCTCTGTGCTCATAAAATTATTTATTTTACGTTTAAAAGGACAACATTTTTCACCTTGTGTGACTGTAGATAAAGTTTATAGTTTCAAACAATTAAATAAAAAAACACATTTTCCATCTGTAGTGAATTCAGCCTACAATACATATTACATTACGTGACAGTCAATAACATAAACAACTATTTCTGTAAGTGGAATTTAGTAGTACATTTAGGCATCAACATTTTAAATAAAATAGACAAGTACCTTTATACAAATTATGTCACTTTCTGTGACTAAATAAATCATAGTCTGGTGCTCATATAAATAATTACATAAAGACACTGTTATATTACTTCACAGGTTGTGAATTGACAATTTTTGAAATATGAAAGCACATTTTGACAAAATATGTCACTTTCTATGATTTTAGTATGTTTGGTAATGTGTTCGTCAGATACAAGTCATATTGTCAGTTGACTATATATTACGTTTGAGTTGTGTAACACACATCGTCGTTGTTATTTAAGAGAAAACATTTGTATTTTACGTAGAGTGCGACTCGGTATGCTGACATTTGGTGGGATCTGTCTTTCCTATGTATGTATCTGATGTAAAAGATATCATGTTCAATGCAGAAAAAATTTTTCGTATAGCAATGTACATATAGTAAGCAATTTAATGTGGTTTCTCCATCCATAGTGCTGCGCTGCGCTGTGTCATCTGTTATCAAAATAAACCATTACTAAATTATATTCCTTACATACTAACATCTTCATTCTCCTCTCCCCTTTGTACCTCGTGCCATCTCTCTGCGTAGCCTGTAATAAAATATTCATTGTTAATAATCATCAGCGCACGGCATGACTTCAATATCTCTCTGTATTACCTATAACAAAATATTCATGGTTTATAATCGTCAGCGCACGACATGACTTCAACATCTCTCTGGATCTGGAAAATCGCGTCAGCTCTCGGCATGACCTGTAAAGCATTTATCCACATTTCTCCATATTCAATACTTATATTATAATTAAAACTACGTTTATTTTGGTGAACTATGACAACAATGCTGCATGCAAGGGTTAAAGAATACATCTGATTGCTACTACTGTATGAAAATTATTTGTACGTGTTATACATTTACTTTTAAAGTAGCCCTGTTAATTTCTTCACTTACCTTACACAATGTGAAATAAATGTCCTGCGAGAACGCTTCTATGACTGATATTAATGTTCAGTGTATTTATCTGGGGCCGAATCGAGGTGACCGGTTGTGCACGTAAATAACCCATTAGTAGCTTACTGTATTCGGGCTTGCTGGAATGTGCCAAAAAGCTCATTGTTATACTCTGTCTATATGTATACCAGTAAGAACGTTTTTCTATTTTAAGAAGTTCTTTATGTTTGACATATGTTGGTTTCCTCTCGATTTTTGTGTTCTGAGTGTCTCAATGTGTGCTACATTAGCGTGCGGAATATTTCGAATTCGGTACGGTCCTGCGTATAGAAGTTAAAATTTTTTCATCGTTTCTTCCCTTTGTGTGTCAGATAATGGGTACGAACTAGTATCTTATCGCCAATCTCGTACTTGCGTAATCTACTTACCTGCTTCTGCTTTCTCTTCCGACGATCTGCAGCTCGTTTAATGTTCGCTAGTGCCATGTTTACTATCTCACAAGGACGAAGTCTACGCTTCTTTGGAAAAGTAATCATTTCAGTAAGTTTATTCGGTGGGTCTTTATTCGTCAGTATTACAGTTGGTAAGAGCATCGTTGACTGATTAGGTATTGCATTTATTACTTCCTGAAGCTGTGAAATGTATTCCTCCCATGTTGTATGCTTTCTGCGGCAACAAATTCTACAAAGTTTCCCGATCTCTTTCATTATTCATTCTGACGGGTTAGAAGAACTGTGATATATTGATATGTGAATTGGCGTTATGTTCTTACTCTCTAACATTTGTTTCCATATGTCTGACCTAAACTGCGGTCCGTTATCTAATATAACCTTCTGTACATGTCCCACTATCGATAGAAAATCTCTTACAAATGCTCTAGATACTGATCTAGCTGTTGCTTTCCTTAATGGAGAAAATGTTACAAATTTGGATGTCAGTTCTACGGCTACTAGAATATAACTATAACCTTTACTTGTTCTGGGGATTTGACCGGAAAGATCTACTGGTGCCATGTGTCTTAACTTAACCGGCATGATGGGATACAGTGGTGGAATATGTGATACTGTAGATAATTTAGCTTTTTGACATATCTTGCAGGATGCTATAACTTTGCGAATGTTTTTCCATATTATTGAAGTGACAATTTTGTCGAAGAATTAGAAAGCATTTCCTAGCTCCGTAATGTGCATAGCTTAGGTGCGTATACCATATCAATTTGTTTCTGATCCCTTCTGGAATGCATAAAAGCCAATTGTTGCTGTCTGGGTACGTGCGAATAAACAGCATATTTTGATGTATAGTGTAATTATGTCTGATTTTTGCGTTGCTCTTGTCTCGCCAAAGCGTTAAAATCTCTTTTAGTGTTTCATCTTTCTGCTGTTCTCTCTCTATGTCCTGTAATGCTGATGATATAAAGTTTTCGAAAGCTACTTGTTTGATATACATAATACTATGGTTGTAGTAGCAGAAGGTGTTTTCTTTCTCTAGTCGTTTATCGTGAATAGATCTCCATAGTGCGTCGGCAACGATATTCTGCGTGCCTGGAATGTGTACAATAGTAAAGTCGAACTCTTGTAGATATAATTTCCAACGGCTTAATCTATCATGCGTAAGTTTTGCTGATAATACAAACTGGATTGCTCGGTGATCAGTATATACTGTGGTCTGTCTTCTGTATAGATAATGACGGAATCTCTTAAATGCCCGTACTACACATAGTGTCTCTAATTCTGTTACAGAATAATTGCGCTCTGCTGGAGAAAGTATCCTGCTTGCAAACACAATATGTTTAACGATTGTCTTACAGTCCTTCTCTACTTCCTGGAAAATATGTACTCCTAGTGCTGTAGTTGAACTATCTGTTGCAATGGAAAATTTTTGTGTTCGGTCAGGATGTGATAACAAAGGTGCCCCTAGTAAAGCTTCTTTCAAATTCTCGAATTCAGCTTCAGCGTCTTCATTCCATGACCAAATTGTGTTTTTACTTGTGAGCTGGTGTAGCAAGGGTGTGTCTAATGCTTTATAATGAATGAATTTTCTAAAATAATTAATGAGGCCTAAAAAGCTCCGAAGTTCCATATTATTTGTTGGCACGTTGATATCTTTCAATGCTAGCAATTTGTCGGAGTCTGGTGCAATACCTGTTTGTGAAATGATATGACCTAGAAATTTCATTGAGGCTTTTCCAAATTCAGATTTACGGAGGTTTATAGTTACACCGTTCTGCTCGAACGTATTCAGTAATTGTTGAAGGATGTGGCTGTGCTGTTCCCAGTTTTCTGCTGCGATTAGAACGTCATCTACATATGTAGTAATTTTGATTTTAAGATCCTGTGGGAGAATTGTATTCATGCCTCGTATAAAGGCTGCAGACGAAATCGTTAGTCCAAACGGAAGTATACAAAATTGGTAACATTCGCCAAAGCAAAGGAATGCTGTATACTTTCGGCAATTTGGATGCAACTGGATTTACCAAAATCCTGATTTGAGATCGAGGGTGGTATATATAGAGGTGCCATTAAAGTTTTACAGTAACTCTTCTAACGTCTGTGGTCGGTCAGTTTCTGTAATGATTATTTTATTAACCTCACGTGAATCTAAAACTAAACGGAGTGATCCACCATTCTTTTCAACGATGTGTAATGGATTTATATATTGGCTTGCTGCTGGTTCAATTATACCCTGATCAGTCATTGCTCGTAACACTTTCTTAACTGCTTCTGTGTATATATGCGGGATTGGATGGTGTTTTGCTTTGAAAGTCTCGTGTGGTTTCACCTGAAATTCGTGCATAAATCCTGTCATTGTTCCTGGAACATTGTTAAAAACTGTTTTATGTTGCACAAGAATATTTTCTAATTCTGTACGTTCTGTGTCGACTTCTGCTATACTGCCTCCAGCCTTGCGTGTAATTGTCTCTAATACATTATACTCCTGTTCCTCTGCCATGTCGTTATTATGTGTATTCGTGTATAGTGTGAGATAACATTCGTTATCTTTAGAATCCGCAATAATCTCGATCCTGTGCATATTTTGTTCTTCTGAGGATACTGTGTTTTGAAATCTCACTACCACTTCACTGTCTTCCTTCTGTAATGTTAGGTATGACGATTTAAAGTCAATCTTTGGGTCGCAATGTACGAGAAAATTCATTCCTAATATTATATCAGTTGTTAAATGTGGAACTATCCAACAATTTCTGTGGAAAAATTTGCTCTGCAAACGTTAATTGTGTCTGTCTTTTGACTTCAATGATTTTTCCTGGAAATGCTCCCTTAACTTTAGTTTTGTGTAACGGGAATACTGGATAATCATTATTGCTATTGCATCTGTTAAATGTGTCTTCGTTAATTACGCACATTGGTGAGCCTGAATCAATTATTGCTAAAATATTTTGTGACTTTAAATTTATCTTTATTATTGGGTGGCATATAGTTTTCTGCATGATCGGTTTTTTCTGTAATAATGTGTCTCGCACGTCGTCGAATGTAATGGCATTCTCTGTCGTTATCTTTCCTCTGTCCTTATCCATAGTTCATTTAGAGATTCATCACAAGCTATCTCTAGCCATAAATGTTCAGACATTTCATTTTGTGTTGGGGAGTGTTGTGTGTTTTCTATGAGCTGTACTGTTCTACCGTTTTGATTATTAGCGGCAGGTGGCGGATGAAATCTTGTGTCTGGTACATTCATACGATAATTTGCTTGTTTTGCATTGTTTGAATTTCTATGAAAATTATCATTGTAGAATGTCTGCGGTCGGTGTTCGTTTTCTCTCATTCTGTCGTCATAACTGTGGTTACACGGCGAGGCACGCGTGTTTCTCTGAAAAGGCTGTCTTTGTTCTTTTTGTGAATTTTGCG
This sequence comes from Schistocerca americana, assembly GCF_021461395.2. Classification (NCBI taxonomy): domain Eukaryota; kingdom Metazoa; phylum Arthropoda; class Insecta; order Orthoptera; family Acrididae; genus Schistocerca; species Schistocerca americana. The sequence goes on along the minus strand of NC_060126.1, from coordinate 457,654,431 downwards.
GCTGACCCATGTAATTGTTTGCACCTGTCGCCTTTTCTTGGCGATAGAGTCATGTGAAAGTTTGACCGGTTCAAGGTTTTCCTGTCGTATATGTGCAATGTTATTTGGATTGCTTTGTTGTTGTCTTGAATTGTAATGTACATTTTATAATGTACATTTTATACTGCTGTTCATTGACTCCCTGTGTGTATTTTCGATTAAAGTTTTCATTTTCGCTGCGAAAGTGTTTATTATGATTGTTATTGCCAAATCGTGTTTGCTCAAAATTATTATTGTTTGTCTGGTTTGCGTTATGTCGTGAAAAGTTCTTATTAACAAACGCATAATCAGCGTGGTGTACCTCTAGCAATTGCAGGATGTCTCTAAATGCGTACACGGTGTCCTTTTGCTGGCCTCTTAATAATGACACTTTCAATGCTCTGGGGAGTTTTGAAATACACAGCTGTATTAATGCTGATTGACTGTATGGCTCATTGAGGTATTGGTTTTGTTCAACCATATACTCGAAAAATTGTGTGATTGTTGGGAAAGTAGAATACTCGAAATTTGGTAGACTAATTAGCAGATCTTAAATGCTACTCTGTGTGGTATCTGACCAATATGCTGCTAGAAATGCTTCCTGGAATGCTTCTACTGAAAAACGCTGTCTAGCAATTGGTCGCATTCTTCTCGCTGGTTTCCCTTCAAGAAAACTAATAATAAATTCTAGCTTATGTTGAACTGGCCATGATGGTTGGAGTGCCGCATCGAATTGTTGGATCCAGTCCAGTGGATGTATTTGCGTCCTGTCGTTTTTAAATGTTTTGAACTTTCTCACTGAAAGGAAATGCTTGTGGTCAAAACCGTCATGTCTTTGTGTGTAATTATTTTCGTAATGTTGTGAATATGAATTTGTGTGTCTTTCTGCCTGGTTAAGATCTCTTACTCTCTGAAGTTTACCGACATTACATGTATTGTGCATCTGAGGCATGTCGTAATGGTGTGTGTTCTGTTGGAATTGATTGTCTGCAGTTGTTTCTTATGTGTCAGCAATCCTTTGCTATAAAGAATTCATTTTCGGATGTAACAATTGTTACGTGATTCTAGGTCTGCGATTGTTTGTTGCACATTTGTAATTTGCGTATCTTTACTATTAGAAATCTCTTGAACTGAGACTGGTGTAGTGTCATCTGATTTACTCTCATTGGTAGTATCTAACAGGCCCATTCTTGTAGTGAGTTTGTTGATCTTTTCTGTCAATTCGTTTCGTAATTTACGATTACTTTTGGTTACTTTCTTAAAATCTGATTTCAAATTTGCTGCGTCTTGATTGATTTCTATGTGCTCTATTTTGTCAGTTAGTGTCTGGACTTCTTCTGTTTATTTATCCCTAATATTCTGGATTTCAGTGTGTGTAGAAATTTTCGCCTCAATTGTATATGACTGGATTTCCGTGAGCCTCTCATGTATTTGAATATTTGTCTCCTTAACCGTTTCGATTTCTTCCGAAATCGAGTGTATGTCATTGTCCACGTAAGTTTTTCCCTGAGCAAACACTTTCTTTTTGTCGTCCTGTCGCTGTTTATTAATTGTTTGTGATAGTTCTTTTTGTTCTTTATTCTGCGATCGCACGAGTTTGCGGTGACGCATCAAACAGTTTTCTGTGTGATTGTTAAAACGTTCATTAATGTGAGCGTTTTGTTTAGAAAAGTTCTCTGTCATTGTTTCTCGTATGCTTACCGCGAATACGTGTAATTCTTGGTTTGATTTTTCAGCGACTGCTTCAATTTCTACTTTGATTTCGTATTTTATATTTTGGTACATTTTGTCTAATTTCTGATCTGTGTGTGTGTGTGCGTTCAGCCTTGATTTCGTTTTTTAGGTCTGCTGATTCTTGTGCCCTTCTGTTAAAGTTTTGATTCATGTCTCTGTCTCATTTGTAGCAAAAATGCCATTATTGGATCCGTTTCGGATTGACTTCTGTGTGTATTTGTATTCGTTGTTAAAGGTTGTACATCTGTGTTCATTTGTACGTCCTCAGACGATTGTAATCGTGTCACCTCTTCCGTGGTTTCGGAATTTTTGTCAATAAAGCTGTGGTATCTGTTACGCAGATTGTGTAGCTATGAACCGTACTAATCTATTTCGGCACGTCATGGAGTCACACTGTTTGACTGCACTATAGTGGTTTCATTACTGAAACTATTATGCCTGCTACGCGTAATTTGTGACTGTGTAGCGTCTGTTGTATTTAAAAACAAATTATTTTGGACTAATGTCTCATTATCAGTTGGCATTTCTGAAGTTGATTGTTCGTCAAAAGAATCCATCTTATTACTGTTCTCGAATTTCTGTTCACCTAATGTTTCACTACCGCGTTTTCCACACGTATTATTTCTGTCTATTCCTGACAAGAATTTGTCGTCACTATTTTCTACACTTTTATCGCTTTAAGAACGAGTAATTATTCTGCGGGACATGTCTATAATTAACACACGCAATAATATATATCACTGTTCAAAGCGGATTTAACACCGGACAAACACTTTTCAACGCAGAATCAATAGACCAAACAGAATTACCGATGGGCTGTGAATTAAAGGTATACAGCTTAGTATAAGCGTTGCGCCACTTAACACCAGTGACAATTGTCAGAGTCAGTATATTCATTTTCACAGTAGATTCACTAAAGAGTCTTACCGATTGGATGTCGCCAAGTGAAACCTTCCCGTCTCCTCTATACCTCTTTTTTATATTGATAACCTTCCCTTTTACAATAAACTATGAAACCTTTCCTTAGGATATCTATCTCTTGCTTAATAATAACAAATGAAATCTTCCCTTTGAAATTTATTCTCTTTCTCTATCTTCCCAATTGCTGCTTATTAAAAGTTATTTTCTGATTATTTCGACGAAATATAGAATGTGTCGTCACCGTGGCCCTCAGTCGTTATCTGCAATAATCCAGAACTTTTCCTTACCTTTTTTACTGTTACTGGATCGCCATCTGACTGCTACATCGAACTGCGACATGAATATAATTACTCTGGAGTAGCTGCATTTATTACCAAAGCTGATGTTATTCTTTAATAGCAAAGCTGTCGTTCTTATTAATTTGACTGAAATTACGTAATTCATAGTTAAACTTTTTCTTGACAACAATAAAATTTTGCGAAGTTTTACGTTGATGGTTTTTGGGATGGATTATAATTAGAAATGCAATATTGCTGGCTAAAGTTAATTATATTCTGAATGAAATGATTTTACAAGCGTTCAAATGGGACTTACTTTTTACAATAATCTTACAACTAGCAATGCGCAAACATACCTTCAGTAGTCTTGAGTTTCTTTGGTTTCCTTTACTGCTTGTTCAGTGTACAGATTGACCAACATCGAAGATAGGTTACAACTCTGTTTCACTCCCTTCTCAACCACTGCTTCCCTTTCACGTCCCACGGCTCTTATAACTGCCGTCTGGTTTCTGTGCGAATTGTAAATAGCCTGAAAGAGAGTATTCCAGTCAACATTGTCAAAAGCTTTCTCTGAGTATACAAATGCTATAAACGTAGGTTTGCCTTTCTTTAACCTATCTTCTAAGATAAGTCGCAGGGTAAGTATTGCCTCGCGTGTTCCCACATTTCTACGGAATCCAAACTGATCTTCCCGGAGGTCGCCTTCTACTAGGTCTTCCATTCGTCTGTAAAGAATTCGTGTTAGTATATTGCGACCGCGACTTATTAAACTAATAGTTCGGTAAGTTTCACACCTGTCAGCACCTGCTTTCTTTGGAATTGGACGTATGCAGCTTGAATTTATGTCATATAATAAGGTCTGTAGTCCATTGGTGGTGTACAAATGTCAAGATATTGAGGTAACGCAGTCAAAAAATACGGCCTTTCATGTCACATATTTTGATACGCGTCCTTGCAGGCTTTCTTGGTATATCCCACTGATGAAATCTTCTCGAGTGATCAGCTGAGTAGTGGCGTCGTCTTGTCGCAATGTTTCCATGAGTTTCGTGCCCTTTGCGCCCTTCACTTCGCTTGAAGATGATGGGTACGAAACTCGTCGAAACGCTGCAAAAAGACAACGTCACCAGTCGGCTTATAAATCGAGAAAATTTCAACATGGTTTGGTACTCGCAGACTTACCAATGAGAACCTATAGAGGGCTATACCTTGACGGAGAATCATCACAGGAAAAGCGAAAGAAAAAATGAGGAAATTGCTACGTTGTTATTAAACAACAAAGTTGAAGTTAACACATGATCGAAAGCTTTGGAATCCCTGGTACTCATATCTTACCAGTATCAATGTTATTAACAGTCAAAAATCGTCGAGATATTCGATTCGCAGAATAGATTAACTGTCTGTATGTGTAATTAAGTATGTGAGGAACCCTCAGTGCGTTAGTCATACTCGCACCCGGTCAGTTGTTTAAATTAATGATATCACAGCAATCATGATACCGTGTAAACTGAAATAACCATTTTTATGAGAGTATATCGTTTTGAAACTATTGTATTTTCTCATTGCTATGCATATTGCCTGTGACAATCATATAGATGAAAATCGGTCGCAAACTTAGGTTCGTTATTAGTAACTCATGGTGAAAACTGAGAAGATTTTTTAGTTCATAGTACTGAATATTATGTACTGTGGGAGTACCTGCAATTATTTTTCTTATTCATTGTAAATTAATGGATTGTTTGTGTATGTTTGATAGTTTCTGCACGAAACCATAAAGCAACTAGAAATTCTAAAAATTTATTTTGGTTTAATTTAGTAATTCTGACAGCTTATATTAAACGTGTTTTATCACAGCATTTGTTTCATATATTCGAATGGTTCTTGAGCTCATTTTTCACAATTATAACAAATTTCCTATACTAAAAATTTCTAGAGTACACTGACACTTAAATAAATGCGTGTAATATGCGTACAAAACAGGAGACGTATTTCTGAAGCTTCTGTTAAGTACCTCTTTTAATGATTAGTTTTCATCCTATTACGTGTTAATAAATGCATAAATCATAAACACAAATTATTTACGGGTTTTCATTGAAAAATGTTACACAGCGTCGCCTGCTGTGAGTATTCTAAACTCTGTCTCTCCAAGACTTTCTCTATTTTTCTGTTGTTACATTCAGTTCTGGGATCGCAGGGGAGGTGTCTCACTAACTTGAGTAACTTGGGTTTCCCACAGGGTTCTGTTATAGCTTTTCTTTCTAGAATCTCTAGAAATTTTACTGAACTTATTTCTGAATCGATCAACACGGAAGTCGTTGACGAAGTACAAAAAGGACACGTGATTCAATTCTCTTCGTTGCCATTCATATCTGAATTTACTTTTCCTTTCACTGCGGAAATTGGGATGCAGCACGTCCACCGCCGAAATATTTCATGCCGGGAAAATTTAAGCCTTTTTCCTCCGCCACGCGTAAATGTGCCCATTTAGGTGGCAAATTCCCGTCCCTTAATCGGCGTAATATTACTCTCGTAACGATGGCCCGGGCAGGACAGAACGAAACGTTACGAGAAAGCAAACTCAGACGGGCAGCGGCGGCGGCGGCTCCACTGAAGAGAAAGAAAACGGAGGAAGAAGCCTCAAGCGAACAGGCGAAAGGGGGCAGCGGGCGTTCGCTTTAATGCGATCAAACGTCGCGGAAAACTGGAAGGCGACGTAAAACATTTCACGCTCGTAAAATCCGGCCAACCTTTAACCGCCTCTAATACCCGATCTGAATTATATCCCGGCGACGCTAGGGGGTGGCGCATCGCTCCAAAAATCTCGAGATCATTACACGTTTTGATGTCGGCCGCCACTTCCTAAGCCTGGGGGGCAAAGGAGCGACGAGCGACTAGCCGTCTTCGGAAAGGGGGTCTGGCTGCCAAGGGGTGTAGGGGGGGGGGGGGGAGAAGGGTGGCTGCCGGTAATGGAAGACGTCGCGCTTCTGTAGTTCGCCCTCGAGACAAAATAACCCGGGGGATCGGCGCCTGCGGGCCGCGGCAGCTAATTTTTAAGCCCCTGTCTTCCCACACTCGTCGCAACCACACCTCCCCCCCCCCTCTCGTGATTGGAAGTCGTTTCCTGTGAAAGGAAGATCGAGAAGGGAAACGAACGCGAAGTTGTCGTTCTGGCGCGAGTGTTGTCGGATAGTGGTGGAAAATTTATAACATTTTTTGCAGTGGCTTCGCTGTGTAAGAGAGTAGCCATAAGGAGCCTGTAGGGATATTTTCTCTCCATTTATGTTTTATTTTATTCATTGTACTTACCGTAGTAATAAATGTCAGTACATACAGATGTTACGAACGTTTCTCTTGACAGGACATCCTCAGCTGTTGATATTAAACATAAATGATAAGAGCCACTAGAGTTATTGCCTAAAAGTAAAGCATTATTGCCTAAAAGTAAAGCACAGCCTGCTTTCCGAATCTGTGTCCCATCTTCAGGTGCATCTGCAAAACCATATATAAATAATAACGCCCATACGGACTGTCAGTATTAACAAAGCCAAACATGACTTAACACTAGGATTCTTAAGAAAAGACCCCATGCACGTACATAAAATGTGAGTCCATAAAAGTCAGCTGCGCGGGGTAACCGTGCGGTCTAAGGATTCTTGTCACGGTTCTAGTGGCTCCCCTCGTCGGAGATTCGAGTCCTCCCTCGGCCATGGGTGTGTGTGTTGTCCTTAGCGTAAATTACTTTAAGTTAGATTAAGTAGTGTGTAAGCCTAGGGAGAGATGCCCTCAGCAGTTTGGTCCTATAGAAACTTACCACAAAATAAAAGTGTCGAATAACACTGGTTATATTACGCTAAAACAGTGTATTGCTGCTGAATGCCGTAAAGCAGCAGACGCTCTCAGTTCCCAGGTCTGCCGGAGAACCCTTCGCAGAGCAGGACCTACATGAAAGCTGTAACAGTATATATTTTGATTTTATGTACGCTGGCTCGGTTCTTTCACTTTGGGGTCTATATTTCTTTATGTACTGCTCCACTAGAGACTTTCCGGTTGGCCTAGGAATTCAGAATGTCACATGTTTATGTCAAGTACCAGGCATGCACTATTTTAACCTACTTTAACCACTATAATTAATCACTCACATTTTATGTACATGCATGAGGTATTTTCTTAACAATTTGAGTAAGGATTCTGTTTAGCTTTTCTAATGCCAGCAGACTGGATGGGCATCATTATTTATACATAATTTGGCAGATTTACCTGAAGAAGGGACACAGGTCTGTAAACTGGGTTGTGTTTTCCTTCTGGGAAATAAAAGAATTTTGCACTTATAGTGGATCTAATTATTGATGATTACGAATACATTTATGTGACAAAGAATTGTTTTCGTAGGACAATCGTAAGTGTACGTGTCCATTTTCACAAAATGAAGAAAGCCGCTACGATTGTTGAACCAGTTTTTATTGTTTACGACATCTTCTGGAATAATGTACTTCCATTTTCCGACATACCCTGTAATGATAGAAATAACATGTTAGAGTTATGGATAAACAGCCATTAATAAATGAAACTTTAGCATAAAGCTGTACCGTAAAATTTAACCCTTAAAGTATATAAGAGAAATTGATTTTCTAATTGTGGTGTGTATCGTGTTGCTTCTAATGAGGGACAGATGTGTGATAGTAAATACGAAGGTTGTCCAGAAAGTAAGTTCCGATCGGTCGCGAAATGGAAACCACTGGGGACATCCGGTAAAGCTTTGCACATATGTGTTGGGCAGTTCCTTCTTCATGCCAATTCCCGGTCATACACTGCAGGTGCAATAAAAACGCTCCTGCAGCGTTTCCGATGAGAAGTGCTTGATCGCTCACAATACTGTCCGTAACTGGCTCCCCCTGAGTCTCATCTCTGCTCACAAGAACCGCTGGCTATGGCGACACAATTTTTCCACAGGCAACGAGCTGCAGCCCAGTGCAGATAACTGGCCGAAAGCACAGGCGGCTGCTTTCTATGACGAGGATGTTGGAAAGTTGATACAACACTATGACAAAACACGAAGCTGGAGGGGCGAATACGTAGAGAAATAGGTGGAAGGTGTACCTAACTGTTGCAACTGGTTTTCACTGTGGTTTCCATTTCGCGACCGATCGGAACTTACTTTCTGGACAACCCTGGTACACTGGGCAAACGGAAAGCAACTTCCATACTACATTTAAGGGACATAAAGCTGTTTCTAATTTTAGATAAGCTTTGACCATGCATTTCACTGATAGAAAGTATGAGTTTACGGTAATTTAGCAAATCTGCAGGCTGCAGGCAAAGGCCACATACTTGGAAAGATAAAAATTCTAAGAAGTCTTCACACTCACGCTTGTGAAACTATTAACGAACGCACATGTATGTATCACAGGAATTCTTTAGCTAATTACCATATTCTTCAAGTTACCACTTAAGACAGGTTTTTTCAATTTATTGTCTGTTCTGGAGCATTTCAAATTTTAAAATGTAATTTTGTGATCTCGACCGATTTTTTCTACAGGATGGTGAGCAACAATCTGAAAAGCTTGTAAGGATGTTGCGGAATAGGTTGTAGTGAGAAATAAGTGTTCAGAAGAAAATTCAATACGTTGCGTCGTTCCCGGGTTAATTAACATTGAAGTTAACCAAGCAGGCAGTTGATGGAGGAAATTCAAACGGCCCGCCAGATACAATTAGTGTCCGTTCTTCTCCTAGCGTAGATGACAGCGCACGAGACCGGGTTGGGTCCTTACTACCGCCCCATGTCTAGTTTGTGTACTATGTTCTTGTTCGGTTTCAGCAAACCAAATGAAGAACAATGTTTGCCGCACCGTCTCTGCCGAACCGCTTGAACTTCCACGCGTAACGACTTCATTCACTAACTTCAATGTTGATTAACTCAGAAACGGAGCCACTTACCCCATTTTTAGCGTCACTTACTTCTGAGGATAACCTACCCTCCAACATTCTTACAAACTTTTCAGACTCTTCTTGACCACCCTGTAAGAAATTAGATAACGTGATGGTTACGATCCTTTATACACACATAAAAAAAATTAAAAAAAAGATTTGCACCACCTCGGTTCCGAGAGTTCCGGAACCTGTGCTGAAAATTGGAACAGAGATTAGCATAAACATCATTTCCACCCTTTTTATTGCTCATGAAAACCATACATTGCATATTGTACCTTCAGAGGTGATGCTGTACACACCGGTACCTCTAATACTCAGTAGCACGTCCTCTTGCATTGATGCACGCCTGTATTCGTCTTGTCATACGATCCACAAGTTCATCTAGGCACTGTTGGTCCAAATTGTCCCACTACTCAACGGCTATTCAGCGTAGATCCCTCAAAGTGGTTGGTGGGTCAAGTCGTACATAAACATCCCTTTTCAATCCATCTCACTCATGTTCGATAGGGTTCATGTCTGGAGAATATGCTGACCAGTCTAGTCGAGTGATGCCGTTATCCTGAAGGAAGTAATACACAAGATGTACACGACGGGGGCGCGAATTCTTGCCCATGGAGAGGCATGCCTCGCCAATATGCTGCCGATATGGTTGCACTATTGGTAGGAGAATGGAATTGACGCATCGTACAGCCGATACAGCACCTTAAGTGACCTCCAGTGGCGTACGTCGGCCCCACATACTGCGACCCCAAAATATTAAAGAACCTCCACCTGGCTGCACTCGCTGTACAGTGTGTCTAAGGCGTTCAGCCTGACCGGGTTACCTCCAAAAATGTTAAGATTGCCTGGATGAAGACATATGCAACACTAATCCTGAGCGGTCCGTTTGGCATGTTGTTGGGCCCATCTGTACCGCGCAGCATGATGTCGTGGCTGCAAATATGGACCTCGCCATGGACGTCGGGAGTGAAGTGCATCATCCAGCCTATTTCGCAAAGTATGAGTCGTAACATGATGCCCTGTGGCTGCACGAAAAGCATTATTCAACATAGTGGTGGTGCTGTCAGCTTTCCTCCGAGCCATAATCCGTACGTAGTGGTCATCCACTGCATTAGTTGTCCTTCGGCGGCGTGAGCGAGGCATGTCATCCACGGTTCCTATCTCTGTATGTCCTCCATGTCCGAACAACATCGCTTTGATTCACTCCGAGACTCCTGGACATTACTCTTGTTGAGAGCCCTTCCTGGCACAAAGTAACATTGCGGACCTGATCGAACTGCAGTTTTGACCGTCTAGGCATGGTTGAACTACAGACAACACGAGCCGTGTACCTCCTTCCTGGTGGAATGACTGGAACTGATCGGCTGTCGGACCCCCTCCGTCTAATAGGCGCTGCTCATGCATGGTTGTTTACATATGTGGTAGGGTTTAGTGACATCTCTGAACAGTCAAAGTGACTGTATCTGTGTTACAATATCCATAGCCGAGGTCTGTCTTCAGGAGTTCTGGGAACCATGGTGATTCAAAATGTTTTTGGTTTGTGTGTTTTGATGTACAGGTTCTTTTCCTCCCTAGTGTTTAGAGTACCCATTTCTGTTTGATTTTTCCGTTCGCAGTTTTAAACCTTCCTCATACCAGAGCTGCATACAACAACTTCGTTTGCGCCTCGTGCGACGCGCGTTCTCAATGGTCTCTCATCTCAGTTTTTTTACGCAATGAAGCGCCAAAGAAACCGGAATAGGTATGTGTTTCCAAATACTGAGGTATTTAAACAGGCGGAATACGATGCTGACGTCGGTAAAGCCTATATAAAACAATAAGTGTCAGGCGCAGTTGTTAGAACGGTTACTGCTGCTATGAGTACAATGGCAGGATATCAAGATTTAAGCGAGTTTGAACGTGGTGTCATAGTCGGCTCACGGGCGATGGGATACAGCATCTCCGAGGTAGCGATGAACTAGGGATTTTCCCGTATCCGCATTTAACGAGTGTACCGTGAATATCAGGAAACCGGGAAAACATCAAATCTTCGACATCGCTGCGACCGGAAAAAGATCCTGCAAGATCGGGACCAACGTTGACTGAAGAGAATCGTTCAACGAAACTGAAGTGTAACCCTTCCGCAAACTGCTGCAGATTTCAGTGATGGGCTATCAATAAGTGTCAGCGTTCGAACCATTCTACGAAACATCATCGATACTCGTGTACTCGTGTACGCTTGATGACTGCGTGACACAAAGCTTTACCGCTAGCCTGGGTCCTCAACTCCGACATTGGTATGTGGATGATTGGAAACATGTTCCCTGGTCGGAAGAGTCCAGTTTCAATTTATGTGGAGCAGATGGACGTGTACGGGTATGTAGACAACCTCCTGAATACATGGACCCTGCATGTCAGCAGGGGACTGTTCAAGCTGTTGGAGGCTCTGTAATGGTGTAGGGCGTGGGAATTTGGAGTCATATGGAACTCCTGATACGTCTAGGTACGACTCTGACACGTGACACGTACGTAAGAATCCTGTCTGATCACCTGCATCTGCTGCGCGGTGTAGCCGCGCGGTCTATGGAGTCTGGCCACGGTTCACTGTTAGAGATTCGAATCCTTCTTCGCGGTTGGGTGTGTGTGTGTTGTCCTTAGCATAATTTAGTTAAAGTTAGTACTGATGATCTCAGCAGTTTGGTCCCATAGGAGTTTACGACAAATTTCCACAATTTTTTTCACCTGCATCCATCCATGTCCATTGTGCATTCCGACGGACCTGACCAATTCCAGCAGGACAATGCGACACACCATACGCCAAGAATTGTTACAGAGCGGCTCTAGGAACACTCTTCTCAGTTTAAACACTTCCGCTGTCCACCAAACTCTCCAGATATTAACGCTATTGAGCACATCACGGATATTTTTCAGTGTGCTGTTCAGAAGAGATCTCCAACCCCTCGTACGCTTACGGATTTGTGTACAGCCCTACAGGATTTATGGCTGGCTGGCTCTAAGCACTATGGGACTTAAAATCTGATGCCATCAGTCCCCTAGACTTAGAACAACTTAAACCTAATAACCTAAGGACAAAATAAATCTCGGGTGAACAGTCTGGTATGAGTGTGAATAGTACACAATATTTCGGCAATCGACCACGTTGCCATAATTAGGTGCGCTGATGTACTGCCCGGCTGTGGGCCGGCGCCATGTATATATAGGACTTTGGGCCAAAGCGTGTATAGGAAGAAGACGCACACCGATTTGTACGTACATGTGGATAGCTGCCACCACCCGGCACAAAAGAATGGCGTGCTCAAAACTCTTGTACACAGAGCTCACACCATCTCCGACAGGGACAGTCTCCAACAAGAATTGGACCATTGTTTCGGAGGAACGGTTACAAGGAAGGGCAAATTCGGAAGGCTCTACATCCCACACCTGCAGCACCTCAGGAGGAGGTGGCCTCGGCTATTATTTCGTTTTGTGGGGCCTTATCCGGAAAAATTGGACGCATTTTACGTAAACACCAAGTGAAAACCATCTTCCGTCCTCTAAGCAAAACCAAGAGCCTTTTTGGTAGTGTCAAGGGCAACCTTGCTCTACGTAAATCAGGGGTTTATCAGATACCTTGCCAATGCGGTAGTGTATACATAGGGCAGACCATTCGTACCATTGAGGACCGATGCCGAGAACATCAACGGCACACTAGACTGCAACAGCCCAGTAAGTCAGCAATCGCTGAGCATTGCCTGTCAGAACTCCACAGCATGGATTATGACCAAACCAAAGTCCTGACACAGAATTCCAAATATGTGACTGTGTCGTCAAAGAAACCATAGAGATCAGAGTAAGGAAGCGACAACTAAATCGTGACAGCGGCTACATCCGAAGCAAGGCGCGGGAACCCGCGGTCTACCGGATTAAGAAGAAAAACGACATTTCCCAGAGCATACCGACTTCGCTGGGGGGGGGGGGGGGGGGGAATAACGAGAGCGGTGCTGGCAGACCCTCCTGAACGAGAAGACCTAGGACGCAGCGCCCAGGCGGCGGGAGAACGGACGCTGTACCTGGACCGAGCGCGGGCCGCGGACCGCACCGACTCATAGGAAGCGCCTGAGGGAGGAGCGAGAGGGGGATTGTCCTATATATACATGGCGCCGGCCCACCGCCGGTCAATACATCAGCGCACCTGATGGTGGCAACGTGGTCGATTGCCGAAATATTGTGTCCTATGCACACTCATACCAGACTGTTCACCCGAGATTTATTTCGTCATAAAATACTCCTGGAGAAATTGAAGAACCACAACCTAAGGACATCTCACACACATCCATGCCCGAGCCAGGATTCGAACCTGCGACCGTAGCAGCAACGCGGTTCCGGACTGAAGCGCCTAGGACCGCTCGGCCACAGCGGCCGGTGCAGGATCCATGGTGTCAATTCCCTGCGGCACTACTTCAGATATTATCCGAGTCCATGATACGTCGTGTTTTCGGCACTTCTGTGAGCTCGCGGGGGCCCTACACGATATTAGGCAGGTGTACCAGTTTCTTTGGCTCGTTAGTGTAGTTTTCGTATTACTACGGTCATTTTCCTCTTTTTATATTTTCTAAATATTTCTTAACTTTTTCGTGACTCTGTCAATAGTCATCCTAAAGGATTTTTGTTTTTGTTTTTGTAACTCCGGAGCTTCAAAAAATGGCTCGGAGCACTATGGGACTTAACTTCTGAGCTCATCAGTCCCCTAGAACTTAGAAGTACTTAAACCTAACTAACCTAAGGATATTACACACATCCACGCCCGAGGCAAGATTCGAACCTGCGACCGTAGCGGTCACGTGGTTCCAGACTGTAGCGCCTACAGCCGCTCGGCCACTCCGGCCGGCTAACTTCGGAGCTTTTCGAAGTTTTATTAAGTGGGATATGGAAGTTTTGTCCCACAAACGAAGTAAAGGAGAGGGAAGCCTTAGTTCTTTCGCGCTTTATGCGAGTAATGCCCGCTCATCAGTCTTCTGTAACATTTTCATTTTTGAATGACTGCTTGTACGTAACGAAATGTAAAATATTGCTTCCATCGATACGGCGTATGCCAAAAGATGGGATCACATTATTCCGAAGTCGGTCGTACACGGTCAAATATTGTTAGTTATGTAACTGTTGTTGTTTTCTTCAACTTGTGAAAATGAACATGTATCTGATTTGGAGAGAAATAAGTACATTATGTTTCTTTTTTTTTTTTTTTTTTTTGTTGAAGCAATTTGCGAAAATAATGATTTTAAGATATGCAGTAGCTGTAACAAATGAAGCTCATTGGTGCAAGCGCAACTCTGCAAATCACTTTCATTGTCAATATTTGTGCTATCATCGCTATTATTTAGTGTCAAAACGCTTTGGCTGCATGGGCATGATTCCATCTGCACTCAGTGACATGAGAAGGTCTTAGTAAAATTCAGCTACCCCTCATTTTTCTTTCAAACGTTAATAAACTACTTATATTGAAAACTCAGTTCAGTATTCACCATTACTAATACAAACACGGCACTGACAGTTGTTGCACAATACGCTCGAAACCAGTGGCCTTACCGCCGCACATACCATCAGCCAAGTGTCACTTACTGAGTCCCAACTGTGAGGAACTACTCTCAATACACTCCTTTGGGACAAGTTGGCTGAAGCGTTCCTCCCACCAACTCACTTAGTAACGGGCCTATCTCACTGCATAGGAGTACAGCAATCATCACGAAATAAAACTAACTTTCGTGTATGGTCATAGCGCCATTGGAAGCCCATTGATACGGCGATCTAATCTACCTAAGGAAAAACCTCTATAAAAATAAACATGGATTCTACAAACAGAGATCCTGCGAAACTCAGCTCCCTCTGATCCTCTGTGAGATACACAATGCCGTAGACAATGGCGCTCAGGCTGATGCCGTGGTCCTTGACTTCAGGAAGGCATTTGACAACATCCCGCACTGCCGTTTAGTGAAACAGTGTGAGCTTACCGAGTATCGGAGCAGATTTTCAAGTGCATTCAAGACCTCCTTGCAGACAGAACTCAAACGTCGCCCTTAAAGGAACAAAATTTGCAATCCACCCCTATGTGTGTTTACAACACATATAAATGGTTCAAATGGCTCTGAGCACTATGGGACTTGACATCGGAGGTCATCGGTCCCCTAGGACTTAGAACTACTTAAACCTAACTAACCTAAGGACATCACACACATCCATGCCCGAGGCAGGATTCGAACCTGCGACCGTAGCAGTTGCACGGTTTCGGACTGAAGCGCCTAGAACCGCTCGGCCACCACGGCCGGCGTTTACAATACATATAAATGATCTATTAGAAAGCGTCGTGTGATCTCTAAGGGCCAGCCGTTGTGGACGAGCGGTTCTAGGCGCTTCAGTCTAGTAACGCGCGACCACTACGGTCGCAGGTTCGAATCTTGCCTCGGGCATGTATGTGTGTGATGTCCTTAGGTTAGTTACGTTTAAGCAGTTTTATGTCCTAGCGGACTGATGACCTCAGATGTTAAGTCCCATAGGGCTCAGAGCCATTTGAACCATTTTTTGATCTCTAAGGCTGTTCACAGATGATGCGGTTATCTATAACAAAGTAGCAACGCGAGAAGATTGTACGATTTGCAGAATGACCTCCACGGAATTGAGTAATGGTGCAGGCTCTGGCAGCTGACTCTGAATAGCTACACTACTGATGACAAACCGCTGGGAACAATGTCTGCAGTAAAATATCTAGGAGCAACTATCCCTAGCGACCTTAAGTGGAATAACCATACAAAACAAATAGTGGGAAAATCAGCTGCCAGACTCAGTTTCATAGGAAGAATCTTAAGGACATGTAATGCATCCATGAAGGAAGTGGCTAATAAGGGGCTTCTTCTACTCATTCTTGAGTATTTTCCATCTGTCTCGGATCCCTACCAGACATGACTGATAAAAAGAGACAGAGAAGATGGATTGAAGAGCGGCACGTTTCGTCATGGAATCGTTTAGTTCGCACGAGAGCGTCACGGAGACGATCAATAAACTCCATTGACAGGCGTTACAAGAGAGGCGTTGTGCATCACGGAGAGTTTTACTACTGAAATTTCGAGAAAGCACTTTCCTGGAAGAGTCAGACAGCATATTACTTCCTCCTACTTACGTCTCGCCGAACGATCATGTGCTGAATATTCGAGAAATTAGCGCAGCAACAGAGGCTTACCGATAGTTATTCTTCCCACGAGTTATTCACGAGTGGAACAGGGTTTTAGGGCTCAGTAGGTGGAACAGAAAGTACCCTCAGCAACACACCGATAAGTGGTTTGTTGAGTATGATGCAGATGTAAAAGTCACCAGACTGTTTATAGTATGCAGTAATATCACTAGGAGCTTCGTAGGAAAATACACTTGCAGGGAAATAACCAAGTTCCGAGAATGTAGTCCCGACTGGCTTCAACACTGGCAGAGAAATTTCTGTCATTAGCGCAGCATAAATCCACAAAACAACGATGAAAGCTGAGAACGGGGGCTTTGGTCCCTACGACGGGCTTTGAGAGCATCCTGA
This sequence comes from Schistocerca americana, assembly GCF_021461395.2. Classification (NCBI taxonomy): domain Eukaryota; kingdom Metazoa; phylum Arthropoda; class Insecta; order Orthoptera; family Acrididae; genus Schistocerca; species Schistocerca americana. The sequence goes on along the minus strand of NC_060126.1, from coordinate 457,638,003 downwards.
GACGATGAGGTGAATAGCACACACCCGGAGGCCGGTAGATGCTCTTGAAGCCAGAAGAATTGGTTCGTGGAGTCCGTGCGCCGGCCTTTATAGCTGCCGATGGCGGAATTTTCGTTAACTATTTCCTTGTGACGATTTTTGCGGACGATAGTAGGTCCCTCGAAAGTGGCGGCCTCTGCCGGCGCTGGTACCGCCGTCTGGTGTCCGGTAGAGACTACGTCGTAGAGCCCGCGACGCTGAGGTGTGCAGGGGCAATGTAGACTGCACGCCTGCCCTAGGAGTCCGAGGGGTTGCCTCTTCCTTTTTGGTAGATCTCCGATATGGGAGTATCAAACGCACTGAGGATGTCGCTCTGTACGTTCAGGGACTGTTCCTCTTGGTGGTGGTACTTTCCGTAATCTTAGAGGAAGTATAGAGGAGTTAGGTCTGGGGAGAACCCAGGCCAAGGGTCTAGGCATCCCTTTCCAATTACTTGTCTCTGCCTGAAGTTATGTACGAGATACGCCTTGGTCCGATGATCAAAGTACGCTGGAGCACAATCGTTCTGAAACCACAAAGTTGAGTGCAGCTGTAAGGGAATGACTCCAGAAGCTCAGGCAAGGCATTGTCCTGAATGTTAAAATACCACGGCCATTCAAACACTCTAGTAACATGTGTGTTCCAATAAGATGATCTCCAAGAATTCCAGCCCAAATGTTCACTGACAATCTCACCTGATAACTTCCCATTGGTGGCTACAAAACTTTATTTCACATTCCCAGCTACATCTTGCTTAAATCAAAACGTTCAATGTTTTATTTTCTGCAATCTCCCAATTTTTTTAAAAAGTCGTTCTGTAACTCCATGTACATTTCCGCAGTCTGCGTGAATACCTTTCTAGCCAACCGTTGATCTTTGGGAATCGACGTCGTACACTCGCGGCTAGTTGCTTTCCATGTGAACCTGCCATAACAGTACGGGGAATTACACTCCTCTCACGTAGCATTGCGTGCACTCTCTCCCACAGCATTATCACACTCAGTGTCATGGAGGCGGGGAAATCTTGTATTTGAGCGAAAATACTAGAACTCTAAAAGCAGTTTTTGCGAGCTGTAGAATGAAGTAGTTATGTAGAAAGATTAGTTGAAGAATGGAAGAGGTAGAGGACGATTTCAAAGTCTTGTCCTCTGAACACAACAGAAGGTGAGATATGGTGGTTAATAGGCTGTGTGATCACCGCAGACAACGATACACGCTTTGCAGAGTGCTCCCATGGCGGGCAGACCACTGCTAAATTCTTGGGGTAGGGCGTTCCATTACTTCAGCAACGTTGTTGCAGCTGCTGAATGGTTATTGGGGCACAAGAACGAGCTGCAGTACGTTTCGCCAACGTATACCACATGTGCTCCATGGGATCTAAATCGGGGCAACGGACAGGCCAGTCCGAATGTCATCTCGTCCAAAACATCCTCCCTTGCGCAGTTCGGTGCGATCGTGGACTGTCATCCACATGTGGAAGGAGTATAGTGTCGCAACATCGTTGACCAATGACTGTATGGTGTTTCAAAAGTCAGGGGGCAGTACTCTCATGCAACATTGTGCCACCTAACACCGTAACATATGGACAACCAGAACGATCAGATTCGACAATATTCCTGGGTGCAATCCGTGTTCACACTCCTCACCATGCGATGGTACGACCAGAATCACTAAGTACACTTATATGGATATGGTTTCTGTTCTTTCGGACATGTCCAAAAGAACAGACACCATATCTATATAAGTATATAGTTCTGGCAACATAGACCATGACCTTCTTCTACGGTGCGGATGCACACATATTCCCCGAACTCTTACGGGACTTGGTAAGAATGTCTTCTACGAGAAATGAGTGTGTTGGGGTGGTACACTACGAATGTAGTGTATGGACATACAAGGTCAGAATGTGGGTCTCGCGGGAGGCGTGCGCGAGATAGTCCCTGCAGTCGCGCTATCCTCTGTGCCCTCGGTGGCTCAGATGGATAGAGCGTCTGCCATGTAGGCAGGAGTTCCCGGATTCGAGTCCTGGTAGGGGCACACATTTTCACCTGTCCACGTTGATATATATCAACGCCCGTTAGCAGCTGAAGGTATTAATATAATTCTAAGAATCACTAAGAATGAATCTGCTCTTACCGCAGAACAGCATGCGAACCTATTCCTTGTCGGTTCATTCCCGATGCATTTGGCAACATCGCAAACGGTGCCGCCGACAGGCGGGTGTCAACGGAACACACCGTACTGATCGTGTGGCAAAGAGTCAACCCTCACGCAGCCACAGTGCCACTGAGGAGTGGAAGATAGTATGCACTGTGCAGTCGTGTTAAACGTGGTCGCAATTACACCCGCCGTTTTACGTGGGTCGCTTCTTGCCTGTTGCACAATGTAGCGAATGTTGACTATGGTCGTTCACCGCCTCTCCTACGGGCAGCAGGGCCTATGGTTCATTAATTTGCACCGAGATGTAAATATATGCCGGCCGCGGTGGTCTCGCGGTTCCGGACTGCGCGCCTAGACTGCTACGGTCGCAGGTTCGAATCCTGCCTCGGGCATGGATGTGTGTGATGTCGTTAGGTTAGTTAGGTTTAAGTAGTTCTGAGTTCTAGGGGACTGATGACCACAGATGTTAAGTCCCATAGTGCTCAGAACCATTTGAACCATTTTTTTTGTAAATATATGATGTTAATTTATTTTCTCGTACTTAAATTTAGCATGGCAATATATATTGCTCAAGCATATGGTAAGACCCTTACCACATAGGCCTAATTTGGTACACTGAATGTGTACAAAAAAGGGCAGCAAACCTGGGAAGGCTTGTTTCAACCACGGGAAGGCGTCATAGAAAAGCGGGAAAAGCAGAATTGCCAGACTCTTGTAGGTAAACGTCGTTTATCCGTTCTGATCACTAAGTTTCAAGAATCAGTATTAAGCATAAGAGGATCTAGAGGTACTCTTCATCCTTCTACTCGTCACTCTTACAAAAATTATAAATACCAGGACAGACTAACTACGGGACTGAGAGAGACATCTAAGCAGTTTTTTTCAGAACTCATACGCGATGGGATGAGAAGAAACAGTAGCTAGTAATACCAACCTCACGTACTTCACAGTGATTGGCAGAGTATGAATGTACATGCAGATGGAGGTACAGTGATTACTGAGGCTAGTTCTCTCTATGTGCAAAAAAGAAAAAAAAAACAATAATTCACACAAGAGTAGAGCTACGCCGAGTGCACCGAATATTCTCGTTGCGGCAGTAGCACAGCGAAGGGTCGATGTTTTCGAGCCGGCCAGTAGGTCCCTCCCGGCGACCACGAGCGCGGCCGCAGCTGTTAATGGTGTTTTAGTGGAGGTGAGCCACCAATACGACAGGCCGGTGGGCCCTGGGCCAGTCCGGGTTTACAATCCAATTACTACAGACCTCACCTCAGCTCACCTCGGGCCTCCCCACCTAACGCGTGGCCCGCCGGCCGTTGGTGGGGCCACTTTGTCTTTTTACAGCCGCACACCGGCCGATCAGTTGGCACGGCGTCGGTGCGAGGGTGCGGAGGGATGCTTCCCATAGTTCCGTCACGCGATAAGCACTTCACTTTCCTGTCGAAAAACGCCACACCTTTCTCTGATACGATGAAGGAGTTTCGTAATTCTCAACTTTCACTGGTCATTAAAAAATACGTTTTCTGTAACATACAACAGCAAACTAACTACTTATTATGTTTTCTGGCTTTTTTAAAATTACAAACATCTGGTTTAAAAAGGCTCAACGTATAGGGCTATTCAGTAACAAGAAACTTTTAAAATATTCTGAACAGCCAACTTTTTATTTCATACACTGTTCTACATATTCTTAACTAACCCAAGCTGTTTGTTTTTTACGTAAAGCTAAAAAAGCAGTTAGACAGAAAAAATCATTATGACACATTTACTTTTATTAAAAGAAAGGAACGAAGATTGAGAGTTATTGTCTCTTCGACTACGTGGTCATGGAGAGCTGGAACACGATGCAAGGGGTAGGGAAGGATGGGATGGAAGTCGGCCGCGCCTTTTACAAAAGAACGATTCCGTATTTTCCTGGAACGATCTAGGGATGCCACGGAAAAACTAAATCTGGATGGCCGGACACGGATTTGAGCCTTCATCCTCCCGAACGCAAGTTGTAATATAATTGGGTTTCGACTGCTCTGTATATAAAATATTTGTCATAAAAGAGAAGAACACCCACCGAGCTGGAAGAATGTCACGATCACATCGCAAATTTTAAGAAAAGAAATATTTTTGTAATGTGAGTCTACACTATGACGCGAGTCCAGCATTAACTGCTTCAAATAAACACTATGACCCGCCGAGTGCAGATCCTAATAAGATGAGAAACATATGAATAAAAAAAAGTAAAATTTGTCTTTTTTATGAATAGTTCTAGAGACTTGATTACCTATTCTGTTTCGTTGCGTGTTAAGGCGTGCAATGTAGCATCGCTACAACTTATATTATTTTAGTGAACCAGCGAATGTAAGTTTTCGAACGAACGATTCAACAAACAGAAAAGTAATAAATTCACTCAAAAGTAAAAGCTCACATCGAATTGGTGGCATTTCCAACAGAGTACTAAAAGCTTGTTCCCAACAAATAAGTAGGATACTCAGCCACGTATGTAGTAGCTCACTGAAACAGGGCATTTTCCCATATATAGTGAAATATACCATTGTTAAACCATTGCATAAAAAGGGGGATAGATCTGATACCTCCCAATCTCACTTCTGACAGTTTTATCCCAAATTCTGAAAAAGTTATATACTCAAGGGTAGCATCATATATTTGAAAAAATGGAGTACTAGCAAAAAGTGAATTTGGTTTTCAGAAAGCCTTTTTTAACAGAAAATGCTATATATGTTTACACTGATCAAATATTAAATGCATTGAATAACCGAACATCACCCATTGGGATATTTTGTGATCTCTCAAAAATTTTTGATTTTGTGATTCATGAAATTCTTCTAGATAAACTTAAGTATTGTGGTATGAGTGGCACAGTGCACAAATGGTTTTATTCATACTGCACTGGAAGAATGCAGAAGGTTGAAATTGACAGTACAGATAGTCTGTAAAAATCAGCAGAGACCTCTAACTGGGGAAGTATCAAGAATGGTGTCCCACAGGGTTCAGTCTTCGTTCCCTTATTGTTCTCAATATATATTAACGACTTGCCACTCTGTATTCATTAAGATGAAAAGCTAGTTCTTTCTGCTGTTGATTCAAGTATAGCAATCATATCCAACGAGCAAGAATAAGCCGAGGAAATTACAAATAATATCTTACAGAAAATTATTAAGTGGTTCTGTACAAATGGACTCTCACTAAATTTTGAGAAAATACAGTTTATGCAATTCTGTAGAGTCAATGGCATAGCACCATTGATAAATATTGAACAGAAATCTGTTGCTAAGGCAGAATAGTCAAATTTTTTGGGTGTGTGCACTGATGAGAAATTTAATTGGAAGAAACGCATTGATGATCTGCTGAAACGGTTAGGTTCAGCTACTTATGATATTAGGGTTATTGCAAATTTTCTTGATAAACATATCAGTAAATTAGCCTAATATGCCTATTTTCATTCACTGCTTTCGTATGGAATCGTATTTTGGGGTAATTCGTCATTAAGAGAGAAAGTATTCATTGCACAAAAGCGTGTAATCAGAATATAGCCGGAACCCACCTAAGATCACCTTGCAGACATTTATTTAAGTACCTCAGGATATACACAGTACCTTCGCAATACATATATTCACAAATGAAATTTGCTATTAATAACCCATCTCAATTCAAAAATAACAGTGAAGTGCATAACTGCAACATTAGAAGAAAGGATGATCTTCACTATTCTGGATTAAATCTCATTATGGCTCAGAATGGGGTGAATTATGCTGCCACAAAAATCTTTGGTCATTTGCCAAATGGTATTAAAAGACTGACAGCAGCCCATCTACATTTAAAAGCAAATTAAAAGAATATCGGAATGTCAACTCCTCCTACTCAACAGCCGAATTTTTAGATATGAAGTAGTAACTGCAAAAAAATTAATTAATTAATTAATTATTTTGTGTAAAGGAAACTTATGTTGAAGTGTCACGTTCCACATCATTACGAAATGTCCTATTCATGATCTATGGAACAAGGATTAATGTGTGTATGTATGTATGAGGAATAACACTGTGTATTAGAATCCTCAAAAGACTAACCTACTTTCAGAAAAAATGTGTTGTTTTATTTACTGAACGCTCTCGCAATTTTTGTGTAAGTCACGTTTAGTATATTTTCTCTCAGCTTATTGAGCTTATTTTCTCTCAGAATTCTTAGGTTAATTGAAAAACATTAACACATAATGGTGACGTGTTGAAGAAACTGTCATTTTCTTCTCCCAAAAAATCGAGACAAAAGCGGGCACCGAAAGTAGACTTTTAAGCTATCGTTAAACGGCTAGATTCCCTGACAAAGAATTCAATTTAGAATTGCATCATCAAATTCCGATCAAAATTGTATGTACCTTTTACAGTTTACGTTTCCTTCCAATTTGAAAGATACGGTTTAGGGAAGAACAAGTTTAAAGTTCATGATTATATTTTTTTGTATTTCAGTTAAATACACCTCTAGTTAGTAACCTCTGGACCATACAGCAATCCTTCCAGATCGAAAAGAAGTTCCCTTCATCTTCCTCGTGCCCATGGTGGTCCTTCGGGTCTTTCTGACAGCTTTTGTTCTCGATATGCTTTTTGTTCGCTTGTGTGGAGAAGTTTTAACGGCTTAACATCTTGGTCCGATGTCAAGTTCGAGCAGGTTCGTAATGTCCGTAATGCCTATTAGGCCGTCATCAAAGTTACATCTGCTACATTGACTACGATGTCGACTATTTTTTCCCGCTGTGAATGACTTTCGGGGACACTTTTACACAAATCGCCTTGTAACTCGGATAACGGAGCTGGTGGTTAAATCGGGATTAACTCTGCAAAAAATAGACATTCTAGAGAAAATTTTAAGCTAGAAAATTGATTTTTTTAAGTTTCGACAGAGAACTATCAATTTAAATGATCTTTCTTCAAAAACCAGGGGTAAGCGTCCATCATGCGCTGGTATATGGTTTCTATTTTTATAATGTCTGGGTGAAACCAGTCACCTTCTTCGCCAGTAACTGCTCCTTTCTGGGAATTAGTCCAGATGTGAATGGAGTAAGAGAAGTTTTAGAGAAATTTGGCACCATATGTCGTTGTATGTCCTTAGGAGGCTTTTAACCAGCCAGTTGAAATTTTTGTCCTTTTTTGTCAAGGAAGCATTTTACTGCCTTCGAAAATGCTGTCCATGCCGGCTGCTTCTTTATATTTAGCTTAATCTAATGTAGCCTTTTTCTGTAGCCTCGACCTGTGGAAATTCCTTCCTTTAGTTTAGCTACACTAAGTTAAGGAAAAAGTTTTGACAGATTCTAAAAAACATGCATCATCCTTACCCATAGTTTCAGTATGAAGCTAAGAAAGACTTAGTATCATACTCAGAAGTATCTGAACGGGCTAAACCGTTTTCCGCCTGATAGGCATGCAGCGCACATAACGAAACTGTCTTGTATCCTCTTTTAGGTTACAGCCGTTTCACTACACCAAATGATTATCACAACAGCCCAGTGGAGGACACTGTTGTGTATGGCAATCTGTCCAGATCAAGATTAATACCACAAGGGCACAGTCTTTAGTAGTTTTAAGTTCAAACTGATTACAATAAGCGACATATCGACTTGAAACTAATGACAAAAATGAATGTACTACAATGGGACCAGGGACTCCTAACTAGTAAAATATAGTCCTTGTTAACTAACCACAAAAGATCTTAAATATCATTTCATTCGCAAATAACCAAGTGTGCACATGTTTAAGCTTCAAATGACGTAACATAAAGTCTGTTTTGGAGTGGATTCTAACTCAACAACTAATCAGATTGTTAACTAAGCACAATCAAATATTAGATATCGTATTTTTTCGCCAGTACTGAGATGACTGAAACTAAGATGACAATACGAAAAAGTTGCTCCTTACTGGGATCGGAATTAGGTACGTGTCGCCGTTGTTTTCTAGCCTCAAATAGACGTTAAATATCGGTTTATTTCAACATTAGAGAGAGGTGCGCATATTTGAATTAGAAATCAAGCAGTTTATTTCAGCAGTGACGGGATGTCCACATATTTGAACTAGAAATAATATGACGGAAATTCTATGCAGAGTGGAAGCCGAACCCCAACATATCGTCCTTGCTGACTACACACAGACGATTACTATCGAATGATTTTTACCGGAATCTAAGAGCGGAATGTTTACACCTCAAAGGAAGTGATGAAACATTCTATGTCTGGGAGTGTAAACTGTCAGCTCTCGTTATTGTTGGCAACTCATGAAGAGTCGTTAAGATCATAACAGTTTATTATCGGCAGTTCGGTTTGCACAAATTACTTCTTGAAATGATATGATGGTAATATTTGCCAAAACAATACTGGAACCCAGCCACATAGCTTTCGCTAAGACCTTCAGAAGTTTGGGTTTTTGAGAAAACAAAGCGAGGATGGAACTGCATATGACGATTAGTTCAAAAGGTGAGATCTGAGCTTATATCTTGTAATGGCACGTTTTATGACGGAAATAACTGTGTGAGATACTGTGTCGTGTGGAGGAACGAAAGACTTTACCATTTGCAAAAGGAAAGCAAACATTATCATTGCATTATCTCCGATTTTATTATCGTAATAATGTTAATGGCTCCTATTTTGTTTTTGCCCTGATCTAGACGAAGGGAAGTTGTTGTGAATATTACATACGACAGCTCGATAGTTACAGTAAAAGTCGTATTCATGGAAGAAATAAACGAGTTCCCATCTCTGATAAATTATTAGGAGAGACACGGACGTAAGTATTGCTATAGAAAGTTGCAGCTACACTACGCCAACGTGGAGTTGAAGAGATAGTAGGGAGATTGGCGAAAGAACCTGCAAATAAATACGGCGACTGTCAACGGACTCAAGAGCAAGCAACAATAAATCTGCTACAGCTCTTTACCAACATACTACCACTCGAAAAAAGCCAGACAAGGTGAGTTTTATTTCAATGGACGTTTCTATACACCATTTGAAAAGCCAGAGTACATGCTAATCTTGTCTTTAAAGTGATAAAATACAATAAAAATAACAGTATAAAAGGTTTACCACTGACGGACTAATCATGAGTCTGGAAATACACATCCCATAGATTGCATTATATTGTATGTGTTGCTATTACACCGAAGAGCCAAAAAAATGTACACTTGCATAACACACTCCTGGAAATTGAAATAAGAACACTGTGAATTCATTGTCCCAGGAAGGGGAAACTTTGTTGACACATTCCTGGGGTCAGATACATCACATGATCACACTGACAGAACCACAGGCACATAGACACAGGCAACAGAGCATGCACAATGTCGGCACTAGTACAGTGTATATCCACCTTTCGCAGCAATGCAGGCTGCTATTCTCCCATGGAGACGATCGTAGAGTTGCTGGATGTAGTCCTGTGGAACGGCTTGCCATGCCATTTCCACCTGGCGCCTCAGTTGGACCAGCGTTCGTGCTGGACGTGCAGACCGCGTGAGACGACGCTTCATCCAGTCCCAAACATGCTCAATGGGGGACAGATCCGGAGATCTTGCTGGCCAGGGTAGTTGACTTACACCTTCTAGAGCACGTTGGGTGGCACGGGATACATGCGGACGTGCATTGTCCTGTTGGAACAGCAAGTTCCCTTGCCGGTCTAGGAATGGTAGAACGATGGGTTCGATGACGGTTTGGATGTACCGTGCACTATTCAGTGTCCCCTCGACGATCACCAGTGGTGTACGGCCAGTGTAGGAGATCGCTCCCCACACCATGATGCCGGGTGTTGGCCCTGTGTGCCTCGGTCGTATGCAGTCCTGATTGTGGCGCTCACCTGCACGGCGCCAAACACGCATACGACCGTCATTGGCACCAAGGCAGAAGCGACTCTCATCGCTGAAGACGACACGTCTCCATTCGTCCCTCCATTCACGCCTGTCGCGACACCACTGGAGGCGGGCAGCACGATGTTGGGGCGTGAGCGGAAGACGGCCTAACGGTGTGCGGGACCGTAGCCCAGCTTCATGGAGACGGTTGCGAATGGTCCTCGCCGATACCCCAGGAGCAACAGTGTCCCTAATTTGCTGGGAAGTGGCGGTGCGGTCCCCTACGGCACTGCGTAGGATCCTACGGTCTTGGCGTGCATCCGTGCGTCGCTGCGGTCCGGTCCCAGGTCGACGGGCACGTGCACCTTCCGCCGACCACTGGCGACAACATCGATGTACTGTGGAGACCTCACGCCCCACGTGTTGAGCAATTCGGCGGTACGTCCACCCGGCCTCCCGCATGCCCACTATACGCCCTCGCTCAAAGTCCGTCAACTGCACATACGGTTCACGTCCACGCTGTCGCGGCATGCTACCAGTGTTAAAGACTGCGATGGAGCTCCGTATGCCACGTCAAACTGGCTGACACTGACGGCGGCGGTGCACAAATGCTGCGCAGCTAGCGCCATTCGACGGCCAACACCGCGGTTCCTGGTGTGTCCGCTGTGCCGTGCGTGTGATCATTGCTTGTACAGCCCTCTCGCAGTGTCCGGAGCAAGTATGGTGGGTCTGACACACCGGTGTCAATGTGTTCTTTTTTCCATTTCCAGGAGTGTATATTGTAGTGCATCAACACTAAGTGGCATGGACATGACTAATGTCTGAAGTAGTGCTGGAAGGAACTGACGCCATGAATCCTGCAGGGCTGTCCATAAATCTATTAGAGTATGAGGGGGTTGCCATCTCTTCTGAAGAGCACTTTGCTGGGCATCCCAGATATGCTCAATAATATTCATGTCTTGGGAGTCTGGTGGCCGACGTAAGTGTTTAAACTCAGAAGAGTGTTCCTGGAGCCACTCTGTAGCAATTCTGTACGTGTGGAGATTCGCGTTGTTCTGCTAGAATTGCCAAAGTCCGTCGGAACGCACAATGTACATGAATGGATGCATGCAGCTGATCAGACAGGATGCTTACGTAGTGTCATCTGTCACAGTCGTATTTAGACGCATCAATAGACGCATCAGGGTTCCCATATCACTCCAACTGCACGCGCCCCATACGATCACAGAACCTCTGCCAACTTGAATACTCCTTGGCTGACTTGCAGGGTCCATGGATTCATCGTACCTCGGAGATGCTGTGTCCCATCGCTCGTGCGCTGACTGCAACACCAATTTCAAAATCACTTAAATCTTGATAACCTGCCATTGTAGCAGCAGTAACCTAACAACTGCACTAGACACTTGTTGTCTTATATACGCGTTACCAACCGCAGCTCAGTATTCTGCCTATTTACATATCTCTCTATTTGCATACGCATGCCTATACCAGTTTCTTTGGCTTTTCAGTGAATAAGGTACTAATATTGTATTTCTTTTGCATATACGATTTCTGGACTATTGTAGTGAAGATATATCTACATGAACAAAAGTTAACATCACAATAATTGTAACATCGGACAACTACGCGGCATCTGTCTTTGCAGAGTCTTCAAAACGGTGTAGAAGGGATTTGTCAGTAGTTGGTTGGGGAGTAGGTCAGACGTAGCCAGTATGAATAATATGTTTGTGTCAGCCACATGTGTGACGTTGTTCCTACACAGCCCAGATTAGATCGTTTCTGGGGTGCCGTTTCAGTCTCAATGAAGCACGTTATTGCAGGGAAAGACTGTTCCTGACTCAATTATAATTGATTTAATAATTTTGAAAGGATTACGACATTCAGAGTAAGAGATTAAAAATTTTATTGTTAAAACAAAACAGCATGCTAGAATGGCGCAACAGACGGAACAAAATGTTCAGCAGGCGGTGAACGTACAGCAGGTTGCGGATCCGTTACAATACTGTCGGCGCGTTATGAGCAGATATTGAACCGCGTTGAAAGCCGAATTTCTGAATAGTCAGCCGGCACTGTAGAGAGGCTTACAGGCCACTAAGACAGCATTACAAAATCAAGTCATAGAATCACAGACGGTACTTAACAGTGCACAGACAGGTTTAGCTGACGAATTCGGAAAATTCTGGGATCAACACAAACATTTGCCAGATGCATTTCATACTTTAAAATTGGAGTTCGAAAATGTAAACACAGGGAAATATGAGTTAACTAACACTGTAGCCGAGTCGTCACTAGCATTAGAAGACGAAGGTCGTTGACAGCGTGATCACGACGCAACTCACACAACAAGTAGAGCAGTTTACGGAGGTTTCCCATCAGTGTTTCGAAGAAGAAGATACCCAACTGACAACTATTATTTAACAGAAGGTTCAGTCAGCGTTAAATGAAGACCTGTCAGACAAAGATTTTACTGAAGAAGAAATTTTCAGAGGTATGCAGGAAGCTCGAACTCGATTAAGCGAACAATTTTGTGAATGGCTTGTAACTACAGATAAACAGATGGAAGATGTCAATCAGCAAATAAACAACTACATCATTCTTGGCAGGATAATTAGTCGGCGATTGTAAATAATGAACGCATGGCAAAGCGAGCAAGTCCAGACCCCGCACAATAATCTTTTAAACAATATGAGTAAATGCGGACACCAACATCACCATACGCGAATGTAATGCCAGATGATGTGAGCGAATGATTATGCAGTGTTACATATGGATGGAAAATTAATCAAGTGTAGACAGTTTCTATCTTTTAATCATCAGAAGAAAACTGTACACCGAATCGTTTTCATCAGGTGGTATAAAGGTATTTCACCTTTGGGCAGTTGAAGCTGTAGAAGTTGCAATACATATGCCGAATTCGAAAATACATCTATTGTAAAGTATTGGTCTGCTGCGATTCAAGAGATAATCCGCAAACAGATTTACAATCCACGGTTAGGTACACTACGCAGATACTTGAAGTGATACCATAATATGATGAAATATTTATTGGTACCAGTATCTGCCGAAACTCTTATTAGAATATTAAAATTTGAAATTCAAAATAAATTATTGCATGTGAGTCATATGAATTATGACAAATTTTTGTCGGCACTGGATGCAGTAAACTTGTTGATGGAAGACGTAAGAGCCAGAGGTAACAATGACAATGGCCAAAATGGTTTTAACAGAAAAAAATTCTTCAAATTGGGATACGAATAAAATGGTTCAAATGGCTCTGAGCACTATGGGACTTAACATCTGTGGTCATCAGTCCCCTAGAACTGAGAACTACTTAAACCTAACTAACCTAAGGACATCACACACATCCATGACCGAGGCAGGATTCGAACCTGCGACCGTAGCAGTCCCGTGGTTCCGGACTGAGCGCCTAGAACCGCTAGACCACCGCGGCCGGCGGATACGAATAACTATCAACAGCAGTCTAATGCTGATGATAATCAACAAGAAGGTTCTCATAATACTATGTACAATAATTTAAGTAGCCCAAGAAATGGAAACCGGAATAACCATGACAATAAATACACGAACAAGAGATATGAAGGGCGCTGAAATCCCGGCTGTCAACAAATTCAGCAATATCACAATGGGATGCGAATTCTAACAATCAACCGAATCCTAACGAAGCTACAAATGATTAGAGAAATCATTCGCCTATTATTACTGACGTAACTGATGAACAAGCTACACACACAAATCAACGTCAGGGAAACTAAACGCGACTAACTTAAGCCCCGAAAGGCTGGTCAGAATAAGTGAATGGGGTTGTGACAGCAATATTAGGATGTTACGCCAACATGGAGCTGACATTGAGGACGAACTATTGCTTGGGGACCAACCCTGTAATATTAAAACGAAAAACATGCCTGAAGTGGCTGATAATTTTAGTATTGCGGTGGTTCAGTGTTTCGACAATCCGAGAAACTGGCGCAAGTGTGAATGCTGTCTCTACAGCTCTTATAAAGCCATTACAAGAACGAACTAATTGGCCGACCTTACCCGTGGCGGCCTGCGAGATTCTTGACGCTGTAGGTGGACGCCCTCCTTCAATTACACTACAAACAATAATTAAAATGGATCTTGCAAATTCAGCTACTGACTGCACACGGTTAGTGGTACGTAATCTAGTTGCGAACTTCATTTTGGGGCATCAATCACTGAGAGAGATGAATGCAATAATATAATTTGACTCCAGTGACCTCATGTTAAGTAAAGACAGAGTTCCTCTAACAGTCAGTTTGGTGTATAGACAAGAAGTACACGGACGCTATTTTCAAGGAATTGAAATAAAAATAGTTACTCGTGATACTGTCAGGAGGCTCACCAACCCATTGATCAATTCTTCTACTTTAAGAATTTCGAAACAAACTAACCAAAAGGTAACTGAATCTATTCCTCAAATGCCACAGCACAAGATAGAATTAAGACAATTGCTACAAGATAATGCTATGATATATGATCAGGCGCCAGGTATAATAAAATGATATTCGTGTCATCTAAGTGTGAGACCGAACAAAACGTACTGTCACAGTTATTACTCCATTCCATAGGTGCTTAAGTCAGCCATTGTCCGAGAAATACAGTGAATGTTTAGCTGGGGCATTATAGAACCATCCAACAGTCAGTATTGCAGTCCATTACTCACAGTACCCAAATGAGATGGGAATGTGCGTTTAGTTCTCGACGCCAGAGAAATAAAAAAAATAATTCTTCCAGTGAAGTCAGAATCTCCAAATATAGAAGAGGTAATCAAAAGTTTCCTGGCGTCAAGGATTTCAACAATACAGATTTAAAATCATCGTTTAGGCAAGTCGCACTAGACAGGGAATCATGAAGGTATACAGCATTCCTTTACTTTTGACACAGTTACCAATTTACAGTATTGCCATTTGGTCTTGATGTTAGCTCAGCTGTTTTTATTTCAGCACTAGACACTGTGTTGGGATACGAGTTACGCGATTTGGTTACACAAAACGATAATATGTTAATTACAACGCCAATTTGGCAGTAACACATTGAGATTCTAAGACGCACCCTGAAAAATTTTCTTCAGTGAGGGGTGGCTGTCGACCTCAAGAAATCTGTATTTGCAATAACGAATATTAACTTCCTTGAACATTTAATTCTGTCGTATGGGGTTTTGCCTACGCGAAATAAGATTAGTGCAATAGAGAATGCACCATCACTACGCAATAAAACGCAATTGAAGTCATTCTTAGGATTAGTCTCATTTTACCATCAAGTCATAAAATCAGTGTGTTTGTTAAATTTAGTAAAGATGACTGTGTCATGGCAATGAGTCCCAGATAGTATTTGACACCATAAAAACCACTCTTGTCATCGCAGAAATACATCATCCAGACATGACAATATATTTTGGATTAATGACAGATGCATCGTCCTGTGGATTAGTAGCCCGCCTGCTTCAGATTCAGTTAGTCGACGGATTACTTACATTTTGGGCGCCCGCATCTCGTGGTCGTGCGGTAGCGTTCTCGCTTCCCACGCCCGGGTTCCCGGGTTCGATTCCCGGCGGGGTCAGGGATTTTCTCTGCCTCGTGATGGCTGGGTGTTGTGTGATGTCCTTAGGTTAGTTAGGTTTAAGTAGTTCTAAGTTCTAGGGGACTGATGACCATAGATGTTAAGTCCGATAGTGCTCAGAGCCATAAACCATAAACATTTTGGGCCATAACTGTTGCAAGTCAAAAGCTTACACACTATGAACGAGCACAGGCGAGTACAGAATTGGGAGCATTGTCAGTGATACAGGCATTTCGAAAGTTTCATTATTTTCTGTCTGGAGCAGATACAAAGGTGTATTGCGATCATCAAGCACTCATCTTTTTGAATTACTGCAAGATTCCTCATCCAAGATTAGCCCTGTGGACTCTCTTCCTTCAGGAATATCATGTTGAGATCATTTATGTGGACAGTAAAGAAAATATTATTGCATATGCCTTGTCAGGACTCGCAGAAGAATTAACAGACACTACTGAAGTATAAGAGCAAACAGAAGACTGAAAAATTTTGCTTATGAAGGATGCGGAAAATCGTCGATCCTATCTTAGAATGTGTAGAGCAGCGAGCTTTTCGTCCTTGGAATAACTTCATCTGTCAGATTCAAACAGGAAGGTCACCAAAGACAGCAGAGCTGAGTTACTTACATGGTAATGTCTCATTTCACGGGAGACATCCTTACTCAAACAGTTGGTGTGTTTGCATTCTACAAGACTGTGTAGAGAAATTAATTTGGCATACACACGTATTATGGGGTCACTGTGGAGTTTAGAGATGATCAAGAAGGTTGGAAAATGTTGTCAAATGCTTACAAACTGTGGACTAGCACACATGACTACGGAATTGGAAGTAAATACTGAGGAAACGTCCAATATAACAAAAGGCTAAACGTTCAAGGCCATAGCGCCTAGGCAATTTTACATCCGATCATCATAGAAGAACCACTGTTGGTTGTGAGTGTTGATGTAATGCAATCCCTCCCTCACTCGAAAGGGAATGGTAAATACATTGCAGGATTTTACGACCTATTTACCAAATATGTAAAATTATATCCTATCAAGATGTGTCCCACACAGTCCATCATCAAAAGACTCGAAAATGATGACATCCTGTCTGTTGGTAAGCCACGCGTATTACTGCCAGACAACGCTGCCAACTTTATGGAATACAGGTGGAGAAGATATTTACGCAAAAGCGGAATCAGGCAAATTTTGATCTCCAGGTTCCCTCTGGAAGCCAAACCAATAGCGAGGTTCTTTCGTGAATTGAATACATTTATCCGCACATATTGCCTCCATATACAAACACTGTGAGAGGATTATTTACAACCATTTGAAGACATACACAATAATTTAATCCACTCATCAACTGAGGATACGCCAACAGAACTTCCGCTGAGTAAAAAGGAAAACAATGAGTGGAGAAACCGTTTACCGAATATGACGGCTATAGAAGTGTCTAGGGATGGTAAGATTCGTCGAGCATTAGGTACTATGGAAGCAAAAGCACAACAAAGGAAGAGACACAATGACTAGCAGCTGAAGAGGACGCAACTACACCCAGTGGGAACAAAGGTCTTACTAAAGTGTCACCCAAACAAAAAGAAAAACAAAAGAAATAGTGTCTTGTGTTCTCAGGACCGCATCAGATTGTATCAATACCAAATCACGGTGCATATGTCCTATGTTACCCCACTAGTAACAAGGTGAAGGAGAGGACTATTTACAACCATTTGAAGAAATACACAACAATTTAATCCACTCATCAACTGAGGATACGCCAACAGAACTTCCGCTGAGTAAAAAGGAAAACAATGAGTGGAGAAACTGTTTACCGAATATGACGGCTATAGAAGTGTCTAGGGATGGCAAGATTCGTCGAGCATTAGGTACTATGGAAGCAAAAGCACAACAAAGGAAGAGACACTATGACTAGCAGCTGAAGAGGACGCAACTACACCCAGTGGGAACAAAGGTCTTACTAAAGTGTCACCCAAACAAAAAGAAAAACAAAAGAAATAGTGTCTTGTGTTCTCAGGACCGCATCAGATTGTATAAATAGCAAATCACTGTGCATGTGTCCTATGTTACCTCACTAGTAACAAGGTGAAGGAGATGTACCCTCAGCATGATTTACAATCATACTCTTCTAAAGATGTGCAATCAGCAACAGAATCATTTTGTTTACGCAAAAGCGGAATCAGGCAAATTTTGATCTCCAGGTTCCATCTGGAAGCCAAACCAATAGCGAGGTTCTTTCGTGAATTGAATACATTTATCCGCACATATTGCCTCCATATGCAAACACTGTGAGAGGACTATTTACAACCATTTGAAGAAATACACAATAATTTAATCCGCTCATCAACTGAGGATACGCCAACAGAACTTCCGCTGAGTAAAAAGGAAAACAATGAGTGGAGAAACTGTTTACCGAATATGACGGCTATAGAAGAGTCTAGGGATGGCAAGATTCGTCGAGCATTAGATACTATGGAAGCAAAAGCACAACGAAGGAAGAGACACTATGACTAGCAGCTGAAGGTGACGCATATACACCCAGTGGGAACAAAGGTCTTTCTAAAGTGTCACCCAAAAGCTTCATTACTTAAAAAGAAAAACAAAAGAAATAGTGTCTTGTGTACTCAAGACCGCATCAGATTGTATCAATACCAAATCACGGTGCATATGTCCTATGTTACCCCACTAGTAACGTGAAGGAGATGTACCCTCAGCATGATTTACAATCATACTCTTCTAAAGACGTGCAATCAGCAACAGAATCATTTTGTTATAATATTTAGTGGTAAGCTTTGCATTACTGTTGGTTCTCAACTGCTTTCATATGTCACTGAAAAACAAAATTGAGATGTACCATCAGTTGAGATATAATTTTGCCATTATATGTATTACTTTGCTCGTGTTCCATGCACATTAATATAAGTGTATGTGACATTTTTGCAGTAATTTTATTACGCAATTTTGTTCTTTTTTTGTACTATTACATTAGCAGTGATAGGTTTTAACTCTTACTGAAGAGAATGCAAGTGGCATGTTCATATGTGACACACGCAGAAAACACACTCAAATACATCTCCACACACTTTAATCTTGGTTGTGTCTATCTGTAGTTAATACAGAGATCCGGGTGATGTCTACTCGTCCTTTCTGGGCATTTCTTGAAACCTATTCATTTTTTCGTTGTTAGGATACACATCCCCATGATATGACTCTGTAGACATGGATATGAAAATGTGTGCACTGAGGTACTGTCGCAATCCATGAAAGTATCCATTGTAATTTTGCACACTTTAGCTTACTTGTGATAAAGAGCGTAAGAACATTCATGTACAAAAATGACTGTGGGACTATCTGTATTCCAAAGACCTTCAGACACTTGTTTTCACAGAACAATTTAGTGATATGGTCTCCTGTGCGGTGGTTTCCAGACACATAATGATGTGTATGAACCTTGTGCAGTGATTAAAATGAACTTTCTATTGAACTGGTGTTTCAGCAACAGAATTCAACTCGTAATTTTGTGATAAGTTGTACTACCGCATAATGTATTGTGATCAGTTACAAATACGAAATCAGTGTAACGGATTGTGATAAAGTCTGTTTGCACGATTTGCAGCTAACTGTCGTGTAGTAATAGGTCATTAAATTTCATGAGTGGTGTGCTACAATTATTAAATAAAGCTGGTGTGCTACAATTATTCAATGAAGCGGTCAGTAGCGACATTCTGAGTTCTCATGATAATCGAAGGAACATTGTGCTCTAAAGTTTGCGCTAATTTCTGTAGACCAGAAGCTACATATTATTTGTCCTCTGAAGATTCTCGAGGGAAAACCTGAATCTGAATCTCTGAGCACCACAGATTCGTCATGTGAGAATGGATTATAGACAACATCTCATTCGTTTCTTACAAGCACCGTTTACAGAAATTCTCTGTCAAAATTCTAATAACCTATTACGGTGACTGTTCCATGTCCCATTATCGAGTTGTTCCCGTACAAACCAGAGGGAAGGTCACGTTCCAAGTCCAAAGCCCATCCTCAACACGTGTTACATCAATTTTGGCCGACTGCCCTGTCAACTTAATCACCGACACGAAGACAGAATCAGAAGGATGTAAAGTTTAATGATTATGATAGCAGATATGTATCTGAGTAAATTGACTAAGGCTAGGACACTGAAAAGTATATCGAACGTTTCTCATCAAACATAATTAGTTCAGTCAATACACACTGACACACACACTGCAATTCTCAATGCTCAAGGCATCGATGCTGTTTTTCCTGTTTTTCTCGTTCACCCATGCTCGAATGAGGATGCAAGTTATAATCCAGGATGTTTTTTTCCAGTGTCGAGAACTGTAATGAAACGTAGTGAACATCACACAACACGTAAGCCTACATCACTACATCAAGTAGAAACGTAGATTAATGCATAATTATTGTCATGACACGCGTTAACAACATTTATTTGGACAGAGTAATGTAAACTTACTAACATATTAAAAGTGATGTGGTGTATATAAAGGAATTTGCGTTCACTAACTGAAATGTCATCTCTGAAGTGTTTGATGCAGGAGTTCCGCATCCACTCCCGACTCACTCTGCTGCAGTCCTGAGGAGGCCATTGTAATATCTCGTTTAGTTACGGAAATGACTGTGTCAGATAATGTGGTGCATGTAGGAACCGAAGACATTATTCCTTGTATAAGAAAAGTTAACATTATCATTGCATTATCTCTGGTTTTTATTATCTGCTGTTAAATGTAATGTTAATGACTCCTGTTTTGTTCTTGCCCTGATATAAACGAATGGAACTTATAATTGTGAATATTACGTATTACAACCCGGTAGTGAAAGTTGTGTTCAATTAAATAATTAACGAGTGTTCACCTCTGATGAATAATTATATGAGATTCGAACCTAAATATTACTCTTTCTAGTCATTCTAATTACTATAGAAAGTTTCAGTTACACTACGTCAACTTAGAGAGACGCTGGGGAGATTGGCGAACAAACATGCAAATAAACACGGCGAATTTCAGTGGACTGAAGAGCACACAACAATAAATCGGCCACACCTCCTTACCAACATACTACCACACGACAAAACACACACAAGGAGAGTTTGATTTCAATGGACATTTGAATAACCCTTTTGAAAACCAAGAATTGAAACTTCTTAGTGTTTACTTGTTTTTATCATGTCAAACAATGACCTACAATTTTCCCTGACAATGACAACTCAGACTTAACTTATTCATTTATTATCCACAGTATACAAGCCCAACGCAATCTGACTGCTGCACAATGACAACATGGCTTCAAATAATTAACACAAAAGAATGGCCTTGAATTGGAAGAAATCCTAACAATAACCCATTCTTAAGTCACTTACCTCACAGAAAATGTTCATAACACGATCTACAGCATGCGGTAGCTACAGCCAGCTAAATAACAGGATTGTAACTACTGTAGGCTCTAACTCTAGGAGGCATATGGTTAACAAAAGAAAGATTTTGTTGAAGAGCAAACAATATATTTACCTTATTCATGTGACATCCAGTTCCAATAATAATATAGTTGTCAATGATTCCACAAACTAAACATTAGCAACTACATCTATCCTCATTTTACAACGCATGTCCTACCAAAACTGAATCTCTACGAAGGACACATGTCCAAGCCGTCAGCTCGTTAACTGATAACTGCTAATGCGTCCAACCATAGTCTCTTACCATGGGCGGAGAGCGCTGTCAGCGATATTAATACAGACCATAGCGCTGCCATCATACACACATATAAACAGGCTACTTACAGAATATATGCTAATATTGTCTATAAATACAACAATACAATAAAAATAACAATATAAATCCAGTTCTGCGCCAATATTTTTAACAACTCAAGTCCAAATATAGTAACAAACAAGTGTTGTGCTGCCTTTCAGGATAACTGATTGATTAGCCAAAATAAAGTTTCTAGTAAAGAAAGTTTACTGCTGACAGAGTTTCTAATTCCCCCAAATTCGGCCACTGCCATGGCTCAGTCGAAATTTACGCTTCTCCAGTCGGTAGTGAAGGGATATCATGTATAATGTGGATCTGAGACCATAGTGAATCCCTACGTTGTTTAACTGGAGAAATTGTAAGTGAAGAGGGTTTATTCGTGCCTCTTAAAAACAGAACCCATAAGTGTGAATCGAACCAACACCATAAGCAGGCTAGGTTAGGACCATTCCAGCTAACCACCCAACTCCACATGTGGTTGGTGCATGACTTAGCTGTAACGAAGGATGGGCCTCTGAAATTAGGAAAATAATAAACTTGCTTAAAAGCAAAAACTCACATGGAATTGATGGCATTACCAGCAAAATACTAAAAGCTTGTTCTCAACAAATAAGTAAGATTCTCAGCCAACTGTGTAATAGCTCTCTGGAACAGGGCATTTTCCCTGATAGACTGAAATATGTTATTGTTATACCTCTGCATAAAACAGGGGATGGATCTGATGTCAACAATTACCGTCCAATCTCCCTTCTAACAGCTTTATCCAAAATTTTTGAGAAAGTAATGTATTCCAGAGTAGCTTCACATGTCTGTAATAATGAAGTACTAACAAAATGTCAGTTTGGTTTCCAGAAAGGTTTTTCAACGGAAAATGCCATATCTGCATTCACCAATCAAATTTTGAATGATCTGAATAACCGAGCACCACCCATTGGGATTTTTTGTGATCTCTCAAAGGCTTTTGATTGTGTAAATCATGAAATTCTGCTAGACAAGCTCAAGTATTGTGGTATCAGTGGGACAGTGCACAAATGATTTAATTTGTACCAAACTGGAAGAGTGCAGAAAGTTGAAATAAGCAGTTCTCATAATATGCAAAGATCAGCACATTCCTCAAACTGGGGAACTATCAAGGGTCGGTCTTGGCTCCTTTGTTGTTCTTAATATATATTAATGCGTTGCCATTCTATATTCATGAAGAGGCAAAGTTAGTTCTCTTTGCTGATGATACAAGTATAGTAATCACACCTGACAAACAAGAATTAACTGATGAAATTGTCAATAAGTCTTTCAGAAAATTACTAAGTGGTTCCTTGTAAACAGACTCTCACTGAATTTTGAAAAAAGACACAGTACATACAGTTCCGTACAGTAAATGGTATGACGCCATTAATAAATATAGACCTTAATCAGAAGCATATAGCTAAGGTAGAATATTCAATATTTTTAGGTGTATCCATTGATGAGAGATTAAATTGGAAGAAACACATTCATGATCTGCTGAAACGTTTGAGTTCAGCTACTTATGCAATAAGGGTCATTGCAAATTTTGGTGATAAACATCTTAGTAAATTAGCTTACTACGCCTATTTTCACTCATTGCTTAAATATGGCATCATATTTTGGGGTAATTCATCACTGAGAAATAAAGTATTTATTGCACAAAAGCATGTAATCAGAATAATAGCTGGATTCCACCCAAGATCATCCTTCAGACATTTATTTAAGGACCTAGGGATATTCACAGTAGCTTCTCAGTATATATACTCTCTTATGAAATTTGTTATTAACAACCAAACCCAATTCAAAAGTAATAGCAGTGTGCATAACTACAATACTAGGAGAAAGGATGATCTTCACTATTCAAGATTAAATCTAACTTTGGCACAGAATGGGGCGAATTATACTGCCACTAAAGTCTTTGGTCACTTACCAAATAGTGTCAAAAGTCTGATAGATAACCAACAAGTATTTAAGAAGAAATTAAAAGATTTTCTGAATGACAACTCCTTCTACTCCATAGAGGAATTTTTAGATATAAATTAAGAAAAAAAATTAAAAAAAACAAAAAAATAAAAACGTTGTTATATTAACTTAATTATGTTGTTAAATGAACTTAATTATGTCATGTACTGGAAAATTTGACTCGTTCCACATCATCACGAAATATCGTATTCATGATCCATGTAACTAGTATTAATCTAATCAGATGAGAATTCTGACTCCTTGGACGTGAACTGCAACCTGCTCAGCACACTCGTTTCGATATCTGATCACATCGCCATCCAATAGCTACCATGGCTGTCCAATGCAGTCTTTCGACTTGATGTTGTAATCATTGATATAATATCACATAACAGACATCTATATGAACTGGCTACACTGTAGAACACGAAAATTTCTGCAGAGGGTGATTCTTTGGCTGTGTGTATTGGTGGTCTAGCGGTAAACATTGCGTAGCATTAGCATGGAGCGAATATATCGAATACTCTTCTCCCTTTAGTTTTATTTTAACTACGTTTAGTTTGATATAACTATGTAGAGAGCAGTGTTGTAACAATTTCTTACGTAGCATATAATATGAAGAACAACGTAGTGTGTTATCCACCACTGCCACTAGTTTTGTTTTTATGGTGACACTGAATGTTGTATATTTGAATGTTAAGAGAAACTTCGTTTTAGCATTAGAAAACAGAGGAGAAAACATAAAACAGTCTACCGTTAATGACACCTGGTTTTCTTTGAATTAAATACAGATTTGCAGGAATCGGAAGCAGCTGAAAACATTTGTACCATCTATGGGTTAAGTGCGTAAAGCCTTAAGATGGCGGAATGTGCTTGGAGCATACATTTCCAGGTTTGGAGTCAATCTGGTAGGAACAATTTCCAGTCGACCTTAGGGCAATGCATTCCAAAAGATTCTTTTCCAGAAAACTCTCACTGGTTAGGCAAATACTATCTCCCATGCACTATTCCTCTACAGGAGGGAGATTTTGAAACAGACAGCATAACCGCGAGACCTAACTTTGGTGCGAAGTCGCTACCACCTAGAATTACAAATACATTTCGTGATGTAATACAATAACAAAAGTGTAAGGAAGGAACGCTAATGATTCCTATTAAAGGGAGACATATGTCTCAAGTTATAAACAATAAAACATTGTTCTGCAACATGGGATGGGTACATGGATTTTGATAGAGTTTATGGCGATCGCCTAATGTTTTAGTTTGAAGCCAAGCAGTTGAGTGTAATACGGACACCAGCAGCTAAAAATCATGAGACAGGACTTGAAATTCTTGTCTGTGACTTGGTAAACAACAGGTGTGTTTCAGGGACTGCACAGCTTTCTTTGGTATTCTGTGCCTTTAGAGTAATGAAATACATTTTATTGACTGGCAACAGATATTTTAATTTCACTCGTGATACAAGCATCATCAAAACACTTTAAAAGATACGCAGTTTTACTCTTCAGACATTGATATGAAGGTCAGATGAACTTCCTTTCATTCTTTTCTGGGTAATAAAGCCTAATGGGAACCCACTTCTTGATAGTTATTTTTTTTTGTTATTTCCAGTATTAATAGTCAAGTTGCTACAGGACCATCATTAATGCGCCCACAAGCGAGCTATGGAGAGAAATTAATGTACTCAGTCTAACAGGGCGCTGGTACAGAGGAGGAAGAGCTTGTTCCCCCCACACATGATTTCACCCTTGGTTACCCTGCCAGGATTCTTCGTGAGCATCCACTGGAGCGCAATGGAGGATGAGAACACTGAATATAGACGTCGCCAGCAGATGTGACAGAGACGGAGAACCGGCAGTTATGCTGCAGGTTCAAAAATAATACACATAGTTCAGTGGCAACGCATTTCATGGGGAAATTTAAGAACCATGAATTACTGAACGTTTAATACGTGGAGAATATGTTTTGTGAGTGGAGTGGCCAGTGAACTAGAAACGTTTGTTCTGTATTTTCGAAAGTTGTGCAGTAAATGTCACCACAACCTCGTTAAATAAAGCATAGGTTAGCAATTCAGGGGATTCATTTTATTTTTATTTATTTTTTATTTACACGTCTAGTTCCGTAGGACCAAATTGAGGGGCAAATCTCCAAGATCATGGAACGTGTCAGTACATGAAATTACAACATGTAAATAATAACAGGAAAAAATTAAATGTTTATGAACCCAAAAATAATCAAACCATAAGTTTAAGGTAAGTGCAATCAACAATATAACATAGGAATCAGCTTAATTTCTGAAGGAACTTCTCAACACAACAGGAGTGAGCCATAAGGAAATTCCAAATACAGATTGGATTTCTGTAGAGTATTAAATTAGTGAAAGCTGCTAAATCTTGGTAATAAAGTGATATTGTTGACAAGAAATGACACTAAGGAATATATATATTGAGAGACCAAAGTCAGAATACGAAGGGGTTTGTAAACTTACACCATTTATTGCCCAAACTGCCCATTTCTAAGCCAAAAATGTCCTTTGACAACGGAAAGAGTTACCCCATAATATAATACCGTACAACATAAGCGAATGAAAATAACTGAAGTGCACTAATTGTCGTGTCGAACGATTACTTACTTCAGATACTGTTCTAATAGTAAAAATGGCAGCTTCAAGTCTTTTTTCTATCTTCCTGAACACCTAGAAACTTAAACTGTTCGGTTTCACTAATCATATGCCCATTCTGCAAAATTAAAACGTTGGATTTTGTTAAATTGTGTGTTAGAAACTGTAAAAACCGAGGCTTACTGTGATTTAGCGTTAGTTTATTTTCTACAAGCCACGAACTTATGTCATGAAATTTGTGTTATGAACTTATTTGTAACAGAGCCAATGCTGCACATAACATCCTCTACTACCAAGAAAAGAGAAATACTTTAGAGTTACCCACAATACTAGAGGGCATATGTTTTATATAAATATGGAATAGGAGAGGACCGAACACTGATCCCTGGGGCGTACACATGTTGACCATTCCCCACTCAGGCCACAAACCACATCGACTTTCAACACTGTGAATAATGACCTTTTGATGTCTATTGTTAAAGGAAGAGCTAAACCAACTGTGGGCTTCTCCCCGTATTCCATAATGGTCCCACTTCTGGAGAAATATTTTGTGATCAACACAATCAGACGCCTTAGTTAAATCAAAAAAATGTGCCTAGCGTTCTAAACATTTTGTTTAATCCATGCAGTACCTCACAGAGAATAGATAATATAGCATTTTCAGTCGTTATACGATTTCTAAAGCGGAACTGTACATTTGACAGAAAATTATGTGATACAAAATGATCAGTTGTCCTTAAATACACAGCCTTTTCAATAATTTTAGCAAACACTGATGGCATAAAAACAGGTTTTGTTCTTTCTTTCTTTCTTTGCTTTTGGTGTGGTAAATATGAAGGTGATGCCCTGGGTTTAACGTTTAATTTAGAAGAAAAGAAAATATATGCCAAGACTAACATTACAAAGTGTATTGAACTGTTTAGAGAGGCGTATAGTGAATGCTATGCTGTGAGAGAATGGAGTGGTGAATGTAGGAATCTATTGCATTCAGTTGACGTAGCCACCATTGAGAGTCGATATGGATGGTTATTTTCAGGCATCGGAAAGGGAACTATTCAGGGAAGAGAGGCCGATTAGAATTGTTACACGATGTTCTACGTGTATAGTATGAGTTAAACAAGTCGCAGGGGAAGATGCGTAGACCAGTTGCACGAATTACGTTGCTCGTCACGACGCTAAAGACAGAATCTGATGCAAGCTCTTTAGGCGACAAATAAGAGGGCCGTTGAGTTTGTGAAGGAAAGCATATGTAACCGGGATGAAATGAGAGCTTTTGACAGATGCAGAAGAGAAAGTGGGAGTGGCATGAAGAGATGGGTACACAGCTTACTGGTAGAAGCATCAGTCATCCGTCAACAGAGCACAGTGGGCATTTTCGAGTAGATGATGTCGACTAGATACCAAGCGATCATGTTATGCTCTATAGGCGACCTCAGTCACGGCAGAGAATTGATATACATGTTCCTGTCTGTTGTTTAAAATCGAGCAACAAGATGGGTCGTCGTGGAGACGAGGCAGATTGGCAGAAAGCAGCTACCGAACGGACTGGTAAAAATAACAACGCGATGACTTAAGTTAAGATATTTGTTGGTGTATCAACACATATTGTCCAACTTGCAACCGTGTAACACAGTATACTTTAAGGTCATAACCGAAAATGACCAGAGATAAATACTTGTAAATGACAATCCTCTTCAAGCCAAGTGGGAATTGCTTCTGTTAGTGAATTCAGGTTCACCTCAATCTGTTTTCGAGAGAGTACTGAAAAGGGAATGGAATTTGGAGTAGGGTACTTTATAAAAGGCCATTGTCCAAAGCTGCATATGAAGCTGCAGTTTCATTGTGCCAGATCATACAAAAACTGCACAGTAGCTGACTGGAGGAGTGTAACGTAGATCGATAAGTCGCGATTTTGGCTCATTTCAAATGATGCGAGGCGTCGAGGATATGGACTTCCAATGGTGAGTTTGAACTATTACGAGTTGAGGTTGAACAACAATTACCTTTTCTTCTCGAATTGCTGGTGAGTATGTTGTGGATACTACTGTCTCCAGCCATGATAACAATCGCCTCTAAAAGGTTATGTCCATATGTTTCCTGACTATGCACACCCAGGAACTTAATAAGAGATGGATCAGATTCCCCGTGGTACACAATACTGGTCGCGACACCGTTACAGAAGCGAAGAAAGAAGCATGTTAAATTTAAAAGAAAGCAAGATCACTAAGTTTGGCGATGTTCTTGCAGAACCTCAAAATTTATCGCGGACTTCAGTGTGAGGCGCTTTAGATAGTTTGACTCGAAATTTGGTAGAAAATCGAAAGAAATTCTGGCTGTATTTAAAATATACCAGTGGAAAGTGATAGTCAAGAACTTCACTGGGTAACAGCAATAGTAACGATACCGACGACAGTGCTACAAAATCAGAGATACTTAACACGGCTTTCCGAAATATCTTCACCAAAAAAGATGCAATAAGCATTCCAGAATTCGAATTAACAACTGCAAACTCAGCAACATGAAGTATTCGTCCAGATTGCATGCCAGTTAGGTTTCTTTTGGAGTATGCCGATGAAACAGCTCCATTTTTTGCAAACATATACAGCCGCTTGCTCGACAGAAGATCTTTACCTAAAGATTGAAAAACTGCACAGGCCACACCAATGAAAAAAACAGAAAATACGAATAACCTGCTGAGTTATAGACCGATATCACTGAAATCGATTTGTAATTTGATTTTGGAACTTATACTACACTCCTGGAAATTGAAATAAGAACACCGTGAATTCATTGTCCCAGGAAGGGGAAACTTTATTGACACATTCCTGGGGTCAGATACATCACATGATCACACTGACAGAACCACAGGCGCATAGACACAGGCAACAGAGCATGCATAATGTCGGCACTAGTACAGTGTATATCCACCTTTCGCAGCAATGCAGGCTGCTATTCTCCCATGGAGACGATCGTAGAGATGCTGGATGTAGTCCTGTGGAACGGCTTGCCATGCCATTTCCACCTGGCGCCTCAGTTGGACCAGCGTTCGTGCTGGACGTGCAGACCGCGTGAGACGACGCTTCATCCAGTCTCAAACATACTCAATGGGGGACAGATCCGGAGATCTTGCTGGCCAGGGTAGTTGACTTACACCTTCTAGAGCACGTTGGGTGGCACGGGATACATGCGGACGTGCATTGTCCTGTTGGAACAGCAAGTTCCCTTGCCGGTCTAGGAATGGTAGAACGATGGGTTCGATGACGGTTTGGATGTACCGTGCACTATTCAGTGTCCCCTCGACGATCACCAGTGGTGTATGGCCAGTGTAGGAGATCGCTCCCCACACCATGATGCCGGGTGTTGGCCCTGTGTGCCTCGGTCGTATGCAGTCCTGATTGTGGCGCTCACCTGCACGGCGCCAAACACGCATACGACCATCATTGGCACCAAGGCAGAAGCGACTCTCATCGCTGAAGACGACAAGTCTCCATTCGTCCCTCCATTCACGCCTGTCGCGACACCACTGGAGGCGGGCTGCACGATGTTGGGGCGTGAGCGGAAGACGGCCTAACGGTGTGCGGGACCGTAGCCCAGCTTCATGGAGACGGTTGCGAATGGTCCTCGCCGATACCCCAGGAGCAACAGTGTCCCTAATTTGCTGGGAAGTGGCGGTGCGGTCCCCTACGGCACTGCGTAGGATCCTACGGTCTTGGCGTGCATCCGTGCGTCGCTGCGGTCCGGTACCAGGTCGACGGGCACGTGCACCTTCCGCCGACCACTGGCGACAACGTCGATGTACTGTGGAGACCTCACGCCCCACGTGTTGAGCAATTCGGCGGTACGTCCACCCGGCCTCCCGCATGCCCACTATACGCCCTCGCTCAAAGTCCGTCAACTGCACATACGGTTCACGTCCACGCTGTCGCGGCATGCTACCAGTGTCAAAGACTGCGATGGAGCTCCGTATGCCACGGCAAACTGGCTGACACTGACGGCGGCGGTGCACAAATGCTGCGCAGCTGGCGCCATTCGACGGCCAACACCGCGGTTCCTGGTGTGTCCGCTGTGCCGTGCGTGTGATCATTGCTTGTACAGCCCTCTCGCAGTGTCCGGAGCAAGTATGGTGGGTCTGACACACCGGTGTCAATGTGTTCTTTTTTCCATTTCCAGGAGTGTATTTTCGAACATTATGAAGTTCCTCGAAAATAATGATCTACTGACACAAAGCCAGTGCGGATTCAGAAAATATGGTTCTTGTGAAACGCAACCGGCTCTCTACTCACATGAAGCTATCGACAGAAGATTTCAAATAGATTCCAGTTTTCTATGTTTCCAGAAGGCTTTTGACATCGTTCCTCACAAGTTTCATCGAATCGTATTGCGTGCCTATGGAGTATCGAGTCAGTTGCGCGACTGAATTCGAATTTCCTACTAACAGGTCGCAGTTCGTACTAATCGACGGGAAGTCATCGAGTGAAATGGAATTGATATATGGTGTTTCCCAAGGAAATATTATAGACTCTCTGGTGCTTTTAATGTTCATAAATGATTTAGCAGACGATTTGAGCGGCCTCTTAGGTTGGCTGCAGATTGTGCTGTTATTTACCGTCTACTGAGTTCGCATTTAATTAACACGACATACAAAATGACGTACAAAAGATATTGGCATGGTGTGAAAATTGGCGTTTGACCCAAAAAATGAAAAGTGTGCAGTCCTCCACATGAGTATTTAGACAATTTCCGTTAAATTTCGAATACACTACAAATCATACAAAATTAAATATTTTAGATTCGTCTAAATGCATATGAATTACAGTTACGATCAAATTGAATTGGAACCGTCTTACAGAAAATACTGCTCTTGAGGGAACTAAAGGCAGCTGTTTGTTGCGAGAACACTTAGAAGTGGCACCAAATATGCTAAAGGGATTGTCTGTTGCACTACACTAGTCCGTACTCTTCTGAAGTATTGCTGAGTGGTATCTCCACCAGGAAGGACTGACGGAGGACATTCAAAAACTCAAAGAAAGGCGGCACATTTTGTATTATCGCGAAATAAAGCAGAGAATATCACGACTATTAAAAGCAATTTCAGGTTTCTATCATTGAAGCAGAGACATTTTTCGTCGCGGCGATATCCTTTTACGAAATTTCGATCAGCTAATTTATCCTCTGGATGTGAAAATACATTTTTGACTCCCACCTACATAGGGAGAAGTGACCATCGTAATTAAACAAGAGAAAGCAGATCTCTTAAGGGAAAATGGAGACGCTCATTTTACCGCTGGGTATTCGAGAGTAGAACGGTCAAGAAATTGTTTGAAAGTCGTTCTGTGACCTCTCTGCCAAGGACATAAGTGTGAATTGCAGAGTATTCGTGTGGACGTAGATGGAGATATGTCACCACGACTGGCGTACTAAATCACCCGACCTTAGTCGTACAGTTCTGTGGGATCTAAAGAGCATGGAATAAGCAGACCAGCACAGGAAAAGATGGCATTTCTGGCCAAGAGATACTGCTACTAAATATAGGTCTTAACGTGAGGCTGAAATTTCTAAGAATTTACGTTTGGAGCACGGGAGTCTGTGAGATATTCAGGAAGTATTCTTTGAGTTCCTTCTGTGTGAGCCAATCAACTCGCAGCCGCCGAACTGAGAATGCCGCGGCATGAGTTTAACAAGGCGCTCTGGTGTCTTCCGCCGAGCGAAGTATAAACTCGTGTTATGTAGTCTGATGACGCGGGTCGCTGCCTGCAGCCTTGCAGTATATTATGATATACTTTTACGCGGTACGTTGTGACCATATTTGTAATATGAATTTGTAATTCGTTCACGGAAATCGTGTAGTATGTTCATTATCATTTTCGTGGTTCGTATTCCGAAACTGAAGGTGCATTGATGGTGCATTGAAGCTTTCGTGTCTTGGGCCTTCCACGTAGGGATCTAGTATTTGTGCTTCCTGGGCAGAGTGTCCTCAGCTCGTGGTCTTGCGGTAGCGTTCTTCCCGGGTTCGATTCCCAGCGGGGTCAGGGATTTTCTCTGCCTCGAGACGACTGGGTATTGTGTGTCTTTCATCATCATTGACGCGCAAGTCGCCGAAGTGGAGTCAGCTAAAAAGGACTTGCAATTTCGGCGGCCGAACACCACGCATGGGGTCTCCCGGCCAACAATACCGTACGATCATTTCATTTCATGGGGAGAGTAGGTTCCGATACTTCGTGCAGAATCGTTTTCAGTTCATCCGGCTCGTAAAGCATTCTCGCCATATTCCCTGTTAATGAACCTTGCTCAACGATTTCCGTCCGGTACTGAATTATCTCTGTTCAGTTTACTCTCATGTTGTGCCAGATGTTTTATGAACTTTAATATTATACGTAGTATAGTGATTTTTCTCTCTTTGGTGACAATTACATAGAGTAATACTCATACCTCTTTTCAAATCATTTTCCTTGTCAACTGCTTTCCTATTTAAAAGAATCACCCGATTCGTAAGCAGCAGGTGGTGGTTAGTGTTTAACGTCCCGTCGACAACGAGGTCATTAGAGACGGAGCGCAAGCTCGGGTTAGGGAAGGATTGGGAAGGAAATCGGCCGTGCCCTTTCAAAGGAACCATCCCGGCATTTGCCTGAAACGATTTAGGGAAATCACGGAAAACCTAAATCAGGATGGCCGGAGACGGGTTTTAACCGTCGTCCTCCCGAATGCGAGTCCAGTGTGCTAACCACTGCGCCACCTCGCTCGGTCGTAAGCAGCAGTCTTCACACGATCCGCAAATGCGTAACTTGCTCTTTGCCTTCAGCACTTAGTGAAATCTTTCATTTTTTTCCCCTGTATTTAAAATTCAAACTATAGTCGCCAATGCGTGTATCGTGCATCACGTTTCTATGGATGATCTTCCATCAGGAAAGGTAGGTGTTCAAGATGGCATAGCTGACAAAGTGGCAGTTCGTTCTAAAAAAACTGATTATATGATACCTTGCAGGCAACGGCAAGGTGAGATCACCGAAGTTAAGCGCTGTCGGGCGTGGTCGGCACTTGGATGGGTGACCATCCAGGCCGCCATGTGCTGTTGCCGTTTTTCGGAGTGCACTCCGCCTCGTGATGCCAATTGAGGCGCTACTCGACCGAATAGTAGCGGCTTCGGTCAAGAGTACCATCTTACGACCGTGAGAGCGGTGTGCTGACCCCACGCCCCTCCTATTCGCATCATTCATTGAGGATGACACGGCGGTCGGATGGTCCCGGTAGGTCACTCGTGGCCTGAAGATGGAGTGCTTTTTTTATATGATACCTTGTATTTCTGAGCATCTCTACAGATTAGGTCCAAATGCTCGCAGAAATGCTCAATGCTATTAGCCCCAGTGCTTCCAGCTTTTCATGTAGAGTTAGATGACTGTTGCAATATTCAGGTTCATGTAACTTCATTATTATTTTGTCATATCCATCGTAAATCGTTACGCAAAGTGTTTACTGTTTAGGCAATTTTCCACTAAATTAGCAGTGAGACTGCGTCGCTAATTTGTGTCGTAGGGTAAACACGGTATCTGAGAGGGCATTTCTTTTGATTGAGAGTATATCCTGACTAAGATTCGTAGGTAATCCGTCTTTCAGACATAACAGGAAGCTAACAAAACATCGATTGGACGTACCTTTCTGTTGCAGCCTGCATCTACAGAAGTAGGCACCTACGCCACGCACGCAGTATCTGCGGTGCACACATTCCCTTACGCACCTCCTCCTTTGGTGCGCAACGAACGAGCCAGCACTTGGCACGGCTACAGCAAGTGTTTACAGAGCGTCAACAACGTATTGAGCGCTTCCCAGCCGGCTCACCGCGTGAATGGTCCGCACCTCTTTCAGTTTCCGCGGCCTCGCATTTCCGAATGCGAATTCCTCAATTGCGATGGAAACAAGTGAATGAGAAGACAACTACGGCTTATTTTGCCGAGCAACAAATGCAGAAAACATCTGGCGCGGGTGATATTTTGAAAGGACTAGTGCTTCGAATTTCTGCCAAAAAAAGGAACTTTTTTCGTTGTTGCAACGCAGAATACATAAAGCAACTGTAAATAATGCGCAAAACAGAAGAGCAACGCGGGCGCTCTCTTAAATGTACTGCTTGACAGGACAAGGGAAAGAAAGGTGCGCATCATTTCTGCGTTGTCGCTATAAAGCCAAACACGCATAAAACACCGCGTAACGGATAAGAGCGGGGGGTTCGCGCTGGAAGAATAACCGCTGGTGTCACGCACAATGGCGATTCATTGTGGAGCATTTGCTGACGGCGGTGCGTTCGCTTCATTGCAAGTGCTCGATGGTTTTCTTAATTATTTCGCTGCACGGTGTTGCTCCCAAGCCGTTAGGACGGAGCGCGAGGACCGAAACGGTGCCGTGCCACAGGAGCAGCGCGTCAGCACAGTTTAAGCGAGTATTAGCATTTCTAATTTGGGACATTAGGATCGACACTTGGTGCAAGGATTGGCCACTAACACTCAAACAAATGTTGCGTACTGTGTATAAATAGGCAGAAAGGCTTGCTTATGTATGATTACAAGACTGGAGACCGATCGTGGAAGCAGCCACATCCATAAAATACACTTCTCAAAAGAATCATGTAAAGTGATTTCGGCGGTCTGCCGTTCTCCAATGGTCAAATATTGAGGACTGAGTACGTTGAAATTATACATTTACCTTTCACAAATTAAGTACAAAATAAAACATCGGTACAAAAATGGTTCAAATGGCTCTAAGCACTATGGGTCTTAACATCTGATCTCATCAGTCCACTAGACTTAGAATTACTTAAACCTAACTAACCTAAGGACATCACACACATCCATGCCCGAGGCAGGATTCGAACCTCCAACAGTATCAGCAGAGCGGTTCCGGACTGAAGCGCCTAGAACCGCTCGGCCACAGCAGCCGGCAAAACATCAGTCCATCCTTGATCGTTTACATAAAAGAACTGAAATGTCCGATAGGTGACGAAGTCATAGTCCTATAATTCTGGGAGCTTTTCATTGGACTTTGATAAAGGCAATAAAGTCTATGCCCTCCGTGAACGTTTATCGTTGCCTGACTCATACGTCGCATGCTCCTTACATGTCCACGGAAGTTATCCTCTAGTATGCATTCCCATTCTTCAATGAGAGCCCATGAGAGTCTTTGGAGAGGCTGTAGTGGAACAAGACGACCACGAACACGTCTATAAAAGCATGTCCCACACATGTACGATACTGAGGACTACGCCTATTTAGGGTGTTTTAGTTTTATTTCTAGACCATGCCCTCTTAGACGTATTATAGATTCAGGTATATCTGCTGAAGAAGGCTCAATGACTTGGTCCGAAACCTAGGTAAAGGTTGACTTCATTACCGCAATCGAGGCTGATAGTTTCTTATATATTATACTGAGGACTCACCGTCCGACGTTCCATTACTTCAACGTCCAAACTTCGCAAGACATCTCTGCTGACGTCCGCCATATAGGCCCCGGCATTAGAAGTAATACAGGGCTATCATCGAAAGCAGCAACCACCTCATGGTCTAGCAGGATCTGTCCTGCTTAATGCCTGGCGGTAAGGCGACGATGAACAACGAGAAGATCCGAATGGCTGTCAACACTGAAGCTCAACACAGAAGCCTCGCCACAACGTCAAAGAAGCTTAGCAATCTATCGATTACCTGGACAACGTTTGCAGGTACCGCTCACCAAGGATCTCCGCATACGAACCTTGCGTCAGAGGATATCTCGCCTGTAAGTAACGCGTTCCGCCAGTGACTAAGTTGACAGTTGACAGTTTATATGGGAGCGACAGAACTGTAGGCGAACTGCGAGATGTTGTCCTTTCAAGTGGGGTACGTGAACCGGACGTCTGGGACGTAAGGTCCTTTTCCCTAACCTGTTCATTACACTCTCATCGGACACAGCGACTCCAGTGGTCCTTCTGAGATGGTCTCGCGGTACACTGGCGTATCAGTATGATTCCGCAGCGTAGAGACGGCCAGATGTCGGTCTCAGGTAAAGTTTCAATGCGTCAATGACGTTGTCCAATCCGCCTTGTGTGCTAACCTGTTTCCCTGCAGCCTGTCCACAAACATGGAACTCTATTGGCATCTGAAGCAACTCGACCGAAAGTCCATCCTTTTTTGGATCGCAAAGAACGCATTTCCAGCTTTCAAAGAAATTCAGCGTCTCATTGTATATCTGTGTACCTCACTAGAAAACACTGCGACACCGGTACTTCCTTCCTTCAGAGGAACCACCTGACAGTGTAATGCGTAACATAACCAATAGTAATTGGAGGCAACATTGAAATAAAAGATCTTAAGCCATGCAATAAGACCATAGGAATCGCCTGTATGATAATAGATTTAACACACTGGACGTTGACCCTCGTTTATTCCTGATTCTTACGAACAAGAGTCTAGGAGTATGGGTCCGGAGGGATTCAAAGTGGAAGGACACCATAAAACTAATCACATGTCAGCCACCTGCGGAGATTCACTGGAAGAATTCTCAGGAAGTGCAGTCTACTCAGAAAGAGGTAGCTTCGAAAATCCTCATTCCTCGATACTTGAATATTGCTTTTCAGACTGGGATCGCACCAGATATTACTAATACAGGTTCACTAAGCACGCACGAAAGCGTCAAGGAGATGCTCTGCCAACTAGAAGGAGGTGCTCTCATCATGATGTGGTTTACTGTCAGAGGTCCGAGAGCGTACGTTCCTAGAAGAGTCAACGAGTATATCCCTTCCTCGTATGTATAACTTACGAAAGGACAACGAAGGTAAAATTAGGGCAAAGTGACAGTAGTACGAAAAGTAACTTCTGCCACACACCGTGCATGGGGGCTTAATTATTAATAATGCAAATATTTTTAGTAACTGTATGTCCGATTACGCAAGTCTCGTAAACGGTTGGCCCTGACTAGTCTTAGTACGCAATCTGACTGCATAGAACAACAACAAAGAATGAAATGAATATTTTCGTTAACACAATTAATTAATTAAGTCCCCAGCAACTATGAAACCTACGAAACCAAAGAACAAGTATAACTGTTCTGTATGTGGAAGTATGACTCAACGCACATCTGGCACGGTTCTTCTTCAACAAGACAAGAATTTTTAAATACCAATTATACTGACGTGATAAAAGAAAATTAGAAATACTATAATTGCGCAAGAAAACCAGAATTACACTCTAATACAAGAACACAAGCCAGATGCTTTGTTGACTGAACCTGTAATGACGCATTAGTCAGGACACTGAAATAATGAGAGAGAAAAAGAAAAAAAATTTTTTTTACCTTCATTTATATTGATGGAAAGCACTCTAAACATTACAATATCTCCACACCGACTTGCTACTACCACCTCTCAACCAGAACTCTCCAATATCACATCTCAGCAAGCACTGCCTACTAGCACATCTCAACAAACACTCTCTACTTCAAGCTCTTAACAAGTACTGACTACTACGAGACCTCGACAGGCACTGCCAGTGGAGGCGGCTGAATAATACTCTTTGGCGCAATCTCTGGCGCTGTGGCTCAGTGTAGCCACCTTTCAACCGAAAGTGGTTGCGCAGTACAGATGCACACTAACCCACGGAAAAAGCGATGCACCCAGAAGAGGATCAGCGAATAAAATGACATGCCATGGGTTGAAAGAGTATATCACGCTATTACAGTGATTATAACGTCAAGTCAAATCTCCAAAAAATTTGGCAGTAGGCCCTCACATATCAATATGGCGTTGCTTCCCCTTTGACCTGGATGCATACACCGATTCGGTTGGGAAGAGTGTCATAAGGCTGCGGTATCCTCTCTTGAGGCAAACTGGCCGACAAATGTAGCCTGATCCTTGACAGTGGCACAGAAACGGAGCTGATTCAACACGTTTTCTATGGGGAACAGATTGGGGATCTTTTTGTCCATGGAAATATCTCAACAACACACACACACACACAGTTAATAGAGATACGTGTCAAGTGCGTACAGCCCTGTCCTATTGAAAAATTCGACCATCGTACTGTCACAAGGGATGTAAAACATGAGGACTAAGGAAGTTAATGAGGTTCCGTTGCGCCATCAGAGTTCCCTCAGTCAGTACCAGCCACGCCCTGAAGATAGGTGCGCCAAGAGGAACACCGTACTAAATCTCCATTAAATAGGAAAAAGTGGAACCTCTGCGCAGGTCACAGCCATGCTCACCGACGGTGGTCATCTAGAGCTGTGTAGAACCGTGATTATTCACTGAATACATTTAAATGGCAGTCATCTTCGGCCTGTGATTCTCAGTCGAGGCACCACTCCAAAGGCAGCCGTGTGTGTAACGGCAGCCTATGTGTGGGACAGTCATTCCCTATTCCAGCCCCTGCTAGTCCCCAGTCAACGATGCCAGGTGACACAGAAGGCTGCAGGCAGTCCATCACTTGTTCTGGGATGGCAGGTGCAAATTTGAAGGGGCTGACGTGTTTGCTGCACAACTCTCCGATCGTCCCTTGTGGTGCTCAGACGTGGCCAACCAGAACCTTGACAATAAGTATTCCTGCCCCCCACATTCCCAAGCAGTCCAACAATCGGCCAATCTCACATCCGAATGCCCCACAATATTGCACGCTTCGATCACCCAGGCGAATGGAGACCTCAGTGAGTCACAATTCAAATTTGTGCTGATAACGCTGTCTCACACGAGTATGTGGCTTCTCCCAGTCCTTCACATTGATCTCTCAACAGATGCTGTTCACGTCCAATTATATATCAAGTTAGTCAGTTAGTTAGTTAGTTCCGTGTTCCATCGATTATTCTCAAGGTAACCGTCATGATGTGGTCTGTGTCAAGTGCATAAGAAAAGCACACAAGAATCAAGTTTTTTTTTTAAGAATTAGGAAAACTTAAAATTTTTATTCCTTAACCTATTCCCTTAAATGGCACAAAATGAATATATATTACCTATAAGTTCGCCCGCCCAGTTGGCCGTGCGGTCTAACGCACGTCTTTCCGGTCGGGAAGGAGCGTCTGGTCCCCGGCACGAATCCGCCCGGCGGACTTGTGTCGAGGTCCTGTGGGCCGGCCAGTCTATGGGTGGTTTTTAGGCGGTTTTCCATCTTCCTCGGCGAATGCGGGCTGGTTTCCCTTATTCCACCTCAGCTAAACTATGACGGCGATTGCTTCGCAAACAAGTTCTTCACCTACGCGTACACCATCATTACTCTACCACGCAAACACAGGGGCTACACTCGTCTGGTAAAAAAATGGAAATGTTGTGTAGCTAGGGCCTCCCGTCGGGTAGACCGTTCGCCTGGTGCAGGTCTTTCGATTTGGCGCCACTTCGGCGACCTACCCGTCGATGGGGATGAAATGATGATAATTAGGACAACACAACACCCAGTCCCTGAGCGGAGAAAATCTCCAACCCAGCCGGGAATCGAACCCGGGCCCTTAGGATTGACAGTCTGTCACGCTGACCACTCAGCTACCGGGGCGGACTCGTCTGGTGTGAGACGTCCCTGAGGGGGTCCACCGGGAGCCCAACCGCATAATAACCCTAGGTTCGGTGTGGGTTGGCGAAGGAGTAACGTGGACTGCGGTAGTCGTCTTGGGGTTGTGGACCACAGCGGCTGCGGCAGGGACGGAGCCTATCCGTCGTTTTTAGGTCCCCGGTTAACATACAATACAATACCTATAAGTTCTTTTATTCCTATTCAAGAATTCATCGGTGCTATAGAAGGAGATATGATTTCAATTTATTTTTGCTGTCTGCCAGACATTTCATTTCATATGGTTGTTTATCGAAAAGTTGTACAGTAGCCTATTTTACCACTTCTGTGCCCAAGACAGGTTAAATAACGTAAATAACGAAAAGTGTGAAGTCATCCACATGAGTGTTAAAAGAAATCAAACTTCGGCTACACGATAAAACAATCAAGTCTAAAGGACGTAAATTCAACTAAATACTAAGGAATTATAGTTACGAACAACTTGTAATGGAAGAAACACACAGAAAATGTTGTTAGAAGGCAAACCAAAGACTATGTGTCATTGGCAGGACACTTATAAAATGTAACAGACCTACAAAAGAGATTGCCCACACTACGCTTGTCCGTCCTCATTTAGAATGCTGCTGCGCGGTGCGGGATCATTAGCTGATAGGACAGACAGAGTACATCGAAAAATTTCAGAGAACAGCAGCACATTTTGTATTATCGCGAAATAGGGGAGAGAGTGTGAGTAAAATGATACAGGATTTGGGATGGACATCATTAAAACGAAGGCGTTTTTGTTGCGGAGGAATCTTCTTACCGCCGGCCGAAATGGCCGAGCGGTTCTAGGCGCTACAGTGTGGAACCGCACGACCGTTACGGTCGCAGGTTCGAATCCTGCCTCGGGCATGGACGTGTGTGATGTCCTTAGTTTAGTTAGGTTTAAGTAGTTCTAAGTTCTAGGGGACTGATGACCTTAGATGTTAAGTCCCATAGTGCTAAGAGCCATTTGAACCATTTTTGAATCTTCTCACGAAATTCCAATCACCAAGTAAATCCTCCGAATGCGAAAATATTTTGTTGACGCCGACCTATATAGGAAGAAACGATCACCTTGATGAAATAAGGTATATCACAGCTCACAAGGAAAGATGAATTTGTTCGTTATTTCCGCTCTCTGTACGAGACTGGAATAATAGGTGGTTCGATGAACCTTCTGATTTGCAGAGTATCCATGTTGATGTAGTGTAAGTCTTTCTATATTCTGGTATTATAATCATGAATGTCACTGTTGTTTTGAAACTGTTCCATGCTGTTGAGCACAAATTTCAATACTGAGTGAATGTAGTTTGAGGATCTTGAATCATCATAATCACACACACTGTGAGGATGTTGTAAGAATCCCTAACCCTTTAAGCAGATGCCTACCAGATGTGCGACTATGAGCCCCACACATTATTCTGACCACTTTCTTTTGAGCAGTGAATACTTTTGCTTGTGTTGAGTTACCCCAAAATGTTTTTCGGTATGACATCAGAGAGTGAAAGTATACAAAGTATGTTAGCTTACTATCTTCTGTATCCTCAAAATTGGCAATTATTCTGATTACAAAAGTTGCTGATCCTAATGGCTTTAGGAGATCCTAAATATGAATTTTCAAATTAAGATCTCATCTATATGTACACCCAAAAACTTAGTAAACTCTACCCTGGCTACTGACTCCTGTTGGTGTATTATATTTATTGTAGGACCTGTATTCCTTGCAGGAAGACAAGGATTTCTGGTCAGATGAGTATTGGGTAATATCAACAGCAGCAGAAAACGGTATAACAGGTGTAGGATTCGTTATGAATAGGAAGGTAGGGCAGAGGGTGTGTTACTGTGAACAGTTCAGTGACCGGGTTGTTCTAATCAGAATCGACAGCAGACCAACACCGACAACGATAGTTCAGGTATACGTGCCGACGTCGCAAGCTGAAGATGAACAGATAGAGAAAGTGTATGAGTATATTGAAAGAGTAATGCAGTGTGTAAAGGGGGACGAAAATCTAATAGTCTTGGGCGACTGGAATGCAGTTGTAGGGGAAGGAGTAGAAGAAAAGGTTACAGGAGAATATGGGCTTGGGACAAGGAATGGAAGAGGAGAAAGACTAATTGAGTTCTGTAACAAGTTTCAGCTATTAATAGCGAATAACCTGTTGAAGAATCACAAGAGGAGGAGATATACTTGGAAAAGGCCGGGAGATACGGGGAGATTTCAATTAGATTACATCATGGTCAGACAGAGATTCCGAAATCAGGTACTGGATTGTAAGGCGTACCCAGGAGCAGATATAGACTCAGATCACAATATAGTAGTGATGAAGAGTAGGCTGAAGTTCAAGATATTAGTCGGGAAGAATCAATACGCAAAGAAGTGGGATACGGAAGTACTAAGGAATGACGAGACACATTTGAAGTTCTCTAACGCTATAGATACAGAAACAAGGAATAGCGCAGTAGGCAGTACAGTTGAAGAGGAAAGGACATCTCTAAAAAGGGCCATCACAACAGTTGGGAAGGAGAACATAGGTACAAAGAAGGTAGCTGCGAAGAAACCATGGCTAACAGAAGAAATACTTCAGTTGATTGATGAAAGGAGGAAGTGCAAACATGTTTCGGGAAAATCAGGAATACAGAAATACAAGTCGCTGAGGAATGAAATAAATAGGAAGTGCAGGGAGCTAATAGCTGCAGGAAAAATGTGAAGACATCGAAAAAGATGATTCTCGGAAGGACAGACTCAGCATACAGGAAAGTCAAAACAACCTTTGGTGACATTAAAAGCAACGGTGGTAACATTAAGAGTGCAACGGGAATTCCACTGTTAAATGCAGAGGAGAGCAGATAGGTGGAAAGAATACATTGGGAGTCTCTATAAGGGTGAAGATTTGTCTGATGTGATAGAAGAAGAAACAGGAGTCGATTTAGAAGAGATAGGGGATCCAGTATTAGAATCGGAATTTAGAAGAGCTTTGGAGGACTTACGGTCAAATAAGGCAGAATGGATAGATAACATTCCATCTGAATTTCTAAAATCATTGGGGGAAGTGGCAACGAAACGACTATTCACGTTGGTGTGTAGAATATATGAGTCTGGCGATATACCATCTGACTTTCGGAAAAGCATCATCGATACAATTCCGAAAACGGCAAGAGCTGCAAGTGCGAGAATTATCGCATAATCAGCTTAACAGCTCATGCATCGAAGCTGCTTACAAGAATAATACACAGAAGAATGGAAAAGAAAATTGAGAATGCGCTAGGTGACGATCAGTTTGGCTTTAGGAAAAGTAAAGGGACGAGAGAGACAATTCTGACGTTACCGTTAATAATGGAAGCAAGGCTAAAGAAAAATCAAGACACTTTCATAGGATTTGTCGACTTGGAAAAAGCGTTCGACAATATAAAATGGTGCAAGCTGTTCGAGATTCTGAAAAAAGTAAGGGTAAGCTATAGGGAGAGACGGGTCATATACAATATGTACAACAACCAAGAGCGAATAATAAAAGTGGACGATCAAGAACGAAGTGCTCGTATTAAGAAGGGTGTAAGTCAAGGCTGTAACCTTTCGCCCCTACTCTTCAATCTGTACATCGAGGAAGCAATGATGGAAATAAAAGAAAGGTTCAGGAGTGGAATTAAAATACAAGGTGAAAGGATATCAATGATACGATTCGCTGATGACATTGCTATCCTGAGTGAAAGTGAAGAAGAATTAAATGATCTGCTGAACGGAATGAACAGTCTAATGAGTACACAGTATGGTTTGAGAGTAAATCGGAGAAAGACGAAGGTAATGAGAAGTAGTAGAAATGAGAACAGCGAGAAACTTAACATCAGGATTGATGGTCACGAAGTCAATGAAGTTAAGGAATTCTGCTACCTAGGCAGTAAAATAACCAATGACGGACGGAGCAAGGAGGACATCAAAAGCAGACTCGCTGTGGCAAAAAAGTCATTTCTGGCCAAGAGAAGTCTACTAATATCAAATACCGGCCTTAATTTGTGGAGGAAATTTCTAAGGATGTACGTCTAGAGTACATCATTGTATGGTGGTGAAACATGGACTGTGGCAAAACCGGAACAGAAGAGAATCGAAGCATTTGAGATGTGGTGCTATAGACGAATGTTGAAAAGTAGGTGGACTGATAAGGTAAGGAATGAGGAGGTTCTACGTAGAATCGGAGAGGAAAGGAATATGTGGAGAACACTGATAAGGAGAAGGGACAGGATGATGGGACATCTGCTAAGACATGAGGGAATGACTTCCATGGTACTAGAGGGAGCTGTAGAGGGCAAAAACTGTAGAGGAAGACAGATATTGGAATACGTCAAGCAAATAATTGAGGACGTAGGTTGCAAGTGCTACTCTGAGATGAAGAGGTTAGCACAGGAAAGGAATTCGTGGCGGGCCGCATCAAACCAGTCAGTAGACTGATGACCAAAAAAAAAAACTAACTAGCCTAGTACAAGATGGCCCTTAAACTTTCATGGTTTGAAGAACCATGCTCATTAGCAAATTACACAAGTATGCATGAGAAATGGTAACTATTCTCATCAATAATTATTAATTAAATAAGGCACAATAAACTATAACTCTTTAAATAATAAAGGTGCTTTTAAAAATAGTCTTTTAACCTACTCAAAATATGGTTGGCTCTGCAAATGCCAACACAACATTAAATTGAGTTCAGACACTTTCACACGGAATGAACACTGATAAAACTTCGTAATTCTGATCAAAGTGCATCAATGCAAGATTTAATAATCTTTTTCACTTCGGGTCAACTGTACTATTTTCAGGCAGCTTTTCAAGTAAGGCAATTTATTTAAGAAAACGGCTGCAGATTGCTTTAAAAAATGAACTGGAAATGGAGTATTTCTCAAACTACAAGACTGAACTTTACACACTATAAATCCACACATTAGAAAGCACGCAGAACTAAATTTGCAGCTGCCGAATAAGCCTTTCGATAATAATTTAGGACACTCGGAATTGAATTCACTAGGATAGGATTCCTGTCCAGATTTGTGATTTGAGATAATCACGGGTGTTAGATAGAGTATTTAGCACCACCGCGATTATTATTAAAATCGACCAAATTTCACAAATACCTGTGAAACGTCCCCTTTGAACAATTATACATGACTGTCCTTAAACTGACACACAATATTTTTAGCGCAACGCAATCTGACTTTCAATAAGCCCTACAAAAGAATGGCCCCTACTAACATTAACCTATACCTTTCACAAATCACTTACCTCACAAAAATCTTCGTTACTCGAACTACTGCAATACAGGGAGCGCCACTACTGCCAGCTAAATAAAAGATTCAAA
The DNA here is from genome assembly GCF_021461395.2 of Schistocerca americana. Lineage (NCBI taxonomy): Eukaryota > Metazoa > Arthropoda > Insecta > Orthoptera > Acrididae > Schistocerca > Schistocerca americana. The sequence goes on along the minus strand of NC_060126.1, from coordinate 457,593,165 downwards.
CTACAGAAGGCACTAACTACTGATAGGCATAGTTAGCAAATGAAAGATTGTAATAGAGAACAAACAATGTATTTGCCTTAATAGTGTTGAAAAATCATAATATACATAGCAGTTCATGACATCCAGTCTTACAAATTTTAAAACTCCGCCATTTCTCTCCCCACATCCACCACTGCTTTCGGCTCACCTCCAACTGCGCAACGCTACGCGCTGTTCACATCCAACTGCCCAACACTACAATGGCAGACAACAATGCAAACTAGCCACAGACTGCACACAGCACAGCCCGTGATTTTCATACAGGGCGCTACGTAACGTTGCCAATCAGAAAACATAAACAGCCTACTTACACCTGGTCCATTTACAGAGTGCCAAATATAAACGATGTAGTGGAAGTCTGATGGTACTGGTGGTTTAATTTTCAGTGGCTGTTAACCTGGCGGGGTTGCATTCACGGCAACATTGTTGGCCACGTCCTATTACACACCTTCTTGGCATCGGAATTATATTTTCATAGAGCCAAAAAACATGCCATGATAATAGTAACAGCAAATGCATCATCCGAGGCCCATACACACTGCTTTTAAGCTCCCCTCTCATCAAAACAACAACAATATAAGCCACAAGCTACTGCTAGCGAACTGTTAACCACAGGACTGCTCAGTCCAGACTCCTCACCCGTCACAACGGACGAGCGGCCACTTGCACGCCAACCACACCTTTTCCACTCGATCAGGCTACTTCCGTGGTTGCGGGGCTCCCCTACATCTTTTATATTCAACCCTACGTTACGTAACTGTGGACTAAGTCGTTTACAGTACCTTATATGACAACCATTCCAGAAGTTCCCAAAATGAGATTTCACTCTGCAGCGGAGTGTACGCTGATAGGAAACTTCCTGGCAGATTAAAATGGTGTGCCGGACCGAGACTCGAACTCGGGACCTTTGCCTTTTGCGAGCAAGTGTTCTACCATCTGAGCTACCCAAGCACGGTTCACGCCCCCTCCTCACAGCTTTACTTCTGCCAGTATCTCGTCTCCTACCTTCCAAAGTTCACATAAGCTCTTCTGCGAACCTTGCAGAACTAAGTTTGGAAGGTAGGAAACGAGATAGTGGCAGAAGCAAAGCTGTGAGGACCTGCCGTGGGTCGTGCTTGGGTAGCTCAGATGGTAGAGCACTTGCCCGCGAAAGGCAAAGGTCCCGAGTTCGAGTCTCAGTCTGGCACACAGTTTTAATCTGTCACGATGTTTCATTCCAGAAGTTATTTAAATCCACAAGCTCAGTTTAAACATCGTTCTAAAAATTCACATAACTGATATATGTATACATAGCCAAATAATTTCCATGACAGATACAACATTGTAGATAAGCAGCACTACAAACTGACATAGAAATATCGATACAGATACAAAACCAATCCGAAAAAAGGTATTACAGGCTCCATAGGAAGTGAACGAGAGATGTCTTGCGGTGCGTTTATGTCTTTTGAAATCAATGAGTACACCCTACCGTTTTATGTGTCAGTCCTTTCCAGCAACAATTCCCTAAGTTTCGCTGTCAGAGAAGAGTGTTCTGCTTGCATCTCGTTCTGACAGTACACAATGGAATACTTAAACTACAGTGTGATACAAGTGCGAGATAGATCTTTTTTATCTTTGTAGTCTGATACACAGAAAAACTAGCTGGTACTTGTTGCGACTGTACAGACTCATTCACAACAGGAGACAAGTGCGAGACAGTGCTACTCCTCGTCTAGCCATTATAGAAGCACCGTCTCCGCAGGAGGTTGCTAATAAGATTGACTTCATACAGAGCGCAGACGTCCCCATTACGCAACACCTTGTGTATTTCTCTTAAAGTTTCTTTCCTCTCCTTGCAGCCATGCCACTTCTCGTATTAATAAAATTAGATAGCCATGACAGACCATTAGAACCGGTGATGACGATAGTCCTCCTCTACATATTCACCCTGCTATGTGACACGTCTTTCCCGACGATGAATAACATGGCCGACATCTTTATTGTAGAAGTATTAATTTTAACTGTTCAGGAAACGTTCAGCGCTCAGAGATAACCTCCCTGACATTAAGGAAAACCTTGCCACGCAATGGCTTCTTCAAATGAGGAAGGAGGCAGAGTCTTGATATGATGTGCAGAGATTATGGGCGGACGGATAGGACTTGTGGGTGGAGGGGGGGGGGAGGTAAAATTTGAAAGCATGAAGGAGTTCCACGTGTAATTCTCCCGTGAAGAATGAGCTAGAGCGTTGTCCTGGAGCGAAAACGCCCATTGGATACCAACCTGCAACAGTTCGCCGGCCGCGGTGGTCTAGCGGTTCTAGACGCACAGTCCGGAACCGCGCGACTGCTACGGTCGCAGGTTCGAATCCTGCCTCGGGCATGGATGTGTGTGATGTCCTTAGGTTAGTTAGGTTTAAGTAGTTCTAAGTTCTAGGGGACTGATGTCCACAGATGTTAAGTCCCATAGTGCTCAGAGCCATTTTTTTGCAACAGTTCCTCTCGACGTTTACCTGTAATCTCGTCCGGACATTTTAGAAATGCGCTCCTATGACGGATTACATAATCTCATAATCTGTTAGCAGAAAACCATGTCAGTACCAACAAACGCTCAACATCAGCTTCCCTGATGATCGACGAGTCTTCGTTATTTTAGCAGGTGATGAATCCACATATGTCCGCTGACTCATTTGTTCCTTTTTGTTGGGCTCGTAGTGACGTCTTCTACATTGGACTGATACAGCTGAAACAACTGCGCTGGAATCTCAGTCCGGTGGGCTTCATGAACTGATGTGAGCAATGCCGAAACCTGGAGGGCGGAAATCTTTGTATTACTCAATATGTCGTCTACATGTCACATAAGATGTTCAAACCTGATTCATTATTGAATTTAAAGAAAAGGAACCCTTACAGGGTCGCTTTGTTGTTTGTCAGTCAGTCCGTCTGCCGGCTGTTAAGACGCTTTCTTCTCAGAAATTGATAGTCGTATCTAGTTAATATTTATGTCACATAGGAACGCCATGGTCCCTTGGCAGTGTAAAAGTAAGTTCAGTCAAAAGATGTGAGCATTTATGTCACATATTTTGATACAAATTTGCACTTCAAAGCCTATAACGTACTTCGCACTGAGCTAGAATCATGAAATTTGGCGAGAGGCAAGGTTTCACAGTATGTGGAAAAATCCAAAAGTTGTTTATTTTTAATTGTGACACACGAAAAAAATATTTTTTTGGTCATTTGTTACACGTCGCTCTGTCTGCTGGATTTGTTGCCCGTAAGTTCCAACAACATACAAGTGTTACGGAGATGCTTCGGGAACTCAAATGGTATTGCCTGGAGTAAAGGCGACGCTCTTTTCGAGAAACACTATTGAGAAAATTTATAGAACCAGCATTTGAAGATGACTGCCGAACGTTTCTACTGCCGCCAACATACATTACGCGTAAGGACTACGAAGATAAGATACGAGAAATAAGGGCTCATATGGAGGCATATAGACAGTCGTTTTTTCCCTTGCTCTATTTGCGAGTGAACAGGTGAACAGGAAAGGAAATGAGTAGTAGTGGTACAACGACTCCCTGCCACGCACCATACTCTGGCTTGCGTAATATCCGTGGAGATGTATATCTAGAGTAAATGTCCGTCTGTTGAGAACCCTTTTTCTTGAGAACAGCTAGACGTATCAAGCTGAAATTTATGTCACGTGCTAATGTCCATGTTCCCTCGTGGGTGTAAAAAAAATTTAAGAGTCTACGTAAAAAAACTCTAAAGATTCGTCCATTTGTGTCACATATACTGTTCTCGCGAACTCAGCCATCAAAACGTGTAGCGTACTTCCGGCTGACCTAGATCATGAAATTTGTCAAAAAGCAAATGTTTCACAGTGGAGGTTAGGGAAAAAGACTGAAAATTGTTGAACTGTAATTATTTCACATAAAAAAATCTTTTATCCATTAGGACTTGCAATTCATTCAGTTCCGTCAGAAGCATATAGGAAAATATTACTGCAAGCAAACATAAAATATGAGCTGTAGTCATGTTTCAGAAAGTAAATAAGAAATATTTTATTAAGTATTCTCTCTCTAGATATATAAACCGAAGTTTCCTGGTCGCTATTTTTCGTAATAGTAGACGGATTTACACGGAACCTCTGGTAACGTAATTTATAAATATTTCGTGGCAAATCGGCTGAACTATGAAGAATTAGTAACCCGCCTCAGCAAAAACGAGGCCATTGCCATCTGCCGGTAATAGCAGACCTTAAACTTAAAATTATAGTCTTTCAATTCCCGGTACCGATATCTTGCTAGTATCGAGATCGATAACAGTAAGAATACGTCGCGATTCTCCACCTGACAGTCGACGAACTATCTATAAACACTGATCAACCAGACCATTTCCATCACCTTAATAGTAGCCGGTATGTTCCACTTTGGCACGGTAACTGCTGCTACTAGTCGTGGCATGGAGGCAATGAGGTCTTGGTAGGTCGCTGCAGTGACTTGGCACCACATCTGTGCACACACGTCACCTAAGTCGCCGCCAGCTTGTCTCTCCATCCCGCTGTACAGGTGTCAAGTAGCTGTTCGCCTGGAAGACGACGGATTCGCGCCCTCCAATCGGCATGAAGTCAGGCCATGCAACGCTCTGCCACTGCACCAACGTCCAATGCCGATGGTCACGTGCATATTTCAGTCGTAGTTGTGAACGTCGTGGTGTTAGCATTGGTACATGCAGGGGGCGTCGGCTAAGGTGGCCCATTGCTAAGAGTGTTCGGTGGACTGTGTGTTCAGACACACTTGTACTCTGCCCATTATTAAAGTCTGATGTTCGTTCCGCCACAGTTCGTCACCTGTCCTCATTTACCAGTCTGCCCAGACTACGGCGTGTAACATTTGTAATGAGACATGGCGGCTCAACCACATGATGTCTGGACGTAGTTTCATCTTGGTTCAAAAGGTTCAAATGGCTCTGAGCACTATGGGACTTAACATCTTTGGTCATCAGTCCCCTAGAACTGAGAACTACTTAAACCTCACTAACCTAAGGACAGCACACAACACCCAGCCATCACGAGGCAGAGAAAATCCCTGACCCCGCCGGGAATCGAACCCGGGAACCCGGCGGGGGATGCGAGAACGCTACCGCACGACCACGAGATGCGGGCTTTCATCTTGGTTTCGTAGCGCGTTGAAGACACTCACCACAGCACTACTCGAACACCCGAGAGTCGTTCAGTTTCCGAAACGCTCGTGCGAAACCTCAAGGCATTCAGAATCTGCCCTCGGTCAAACACAGACAGATCGCGCATCTTCCCCATTCCACACACGGACAGCGCGCTCATTGATACTACACGCACAGTGCGCCTGTCTGAGTGTGAGTAGCAGTCATCCCTCGCCAGGTGACGCTGCTTTCACTTGGACTGGTTTAAATCTGTAGTAGGTCAGTGCTCATAATGTTCTGGCAGATCAGCGTACGTAACTAAAGTTTTACGGAGCCCTCGGTGCTCATGTCCTACTCTCATATATTTTTTTAACTTTGTCCACTATGTCGCGCGTCGAGGCAGTCTTGAGGTTCCTGGTTCTTCTCAAAAAATGACCTTCCGTTTTTTTTTCTTCATACTAACACTTGTCTGACCACACTGAAAGCGTACGCCACACCTAAACTACACCACTGGCCGTTAAAATTGCTACACCAAGAAGAAATGCAGATGATAAACAGATATTCATTGGACAGATATATTATACTAGAACTGATATGTTATTACATTTTCACGCAAATTGGTTGCATAGATCCTGAGAAAGCAGTACTCAGAACAATCACCTCCGGCCGTAATAACGGCCTTGATACGCCTGGGCATTGAGTCAAACAGAGCTTGGATGGCGTGTACAGGTACAAGAGCCCATGCAGCTTCAACACGATACCACAGTTCATTAAGAGTAGTGACCGGCGTATTGTGACGAACCAATTGTTCGGCCACCATTCATCAGACGTTTTTAGTTGGTGAGAGATCTGGAGAATGTGCTGGCCAGGGCAGCAGTCGAACATTTTCTGTATCTAGAACGGCCGGTACAGGACCTGCAACATGCGGTCGTGCATTATATTGCTGAAATGTAGGGTAGACCCAAGGGTCGTAACACATCTGAAATGTAACGTCGACTGTTCGAAGTGCCGTCAATGCGAACAAGAGGTGACCGAGACGTATAACCAATGGCACCCATACCATCACGTCAGTATGGCGATGACGAATACACGCTTCCAATGTGCTTTCACCGCTATGTCGCCAAACGCGGATGGTAACATCATGATGCTGTAAACAGAACCTGGATTCATCCGAAAAAATGACGTTTTGCCATTCGTGCACCCAGCTTCGTCGTTGAGTACACGATCGCAGGCGCTCCTGTCTGTGATGCAGCGTCATGAGTAACCGCAGCCATGGTCTCCGAGCTGATAATCCATGCTGCTACAAACGTCGTCGAACTGTTCATGCAGATGGTTGTTGTCTTGCAAACGTCCCCATCTGTTGACTCAGGGATCGAGACGTGGCTGCACGATCTGTTACAGCCATGCGGATAACATGCCTGTCATCTCGACTGCTAGTGATACGAGGCCATTGAGATCCAGCACGGCGTTCCGTATTACCCTCCTGAACCCACCGATTCCATATTCTGCTAACAGTCATTGGAGCGCGACCAACGCGAGCAGCAATGTCGCGATACGATAAACCGCAATCGCGATGGGCTACAATCCGACATTTATCAAAGTCGGAAACGTGATGCTACACATTCCTCCTCCTTACACGAGCCATCACAACAACGTTTCACCAGGCAACGTCGGTCAACTGCTGTTTGTGTATGAGAAATTGGTTGGAATGTTTCCTCATGTCAGCACGTTGTAGGAGTCGCCACCGGCGCCAACCTTGTGTGAATGCTCTGCAAAGCTAATCATTTGCATATTACAGCATCTTCTTCCAGTCGGTAAAATTTAGCGTCTATAGCACGTCATCTTCGTGGTGTAGCAATTTAAAGGCCAGTAGTGTATATGTCACGTGACTGTGCATTGTTCCTGCGCACTTCCTACCGACTCAGCTTTGATTGTTGCAGCTTTGCTCCCCTTTAAGTGCAAACTTTCCTAGCGGCGTGCTAAGGTGTTTATTTTTTTGGAGTGATAATTAAAGCGTTATGCCTGCGCTTGGTACTTCTGTATCGCATGCGGCAAACGCTTGCAGCACGCTTCCTGGGAGAGTGCGCCCTCTGGCTGGTGCATCATTCACATCTCTTCCGGCCGTCGAAGCCGCTCCAGCCACTCGGCGAATCTGCCTTTCCGTTCGCGCGCTCCGCTCCTCGACTTAATGGCGCATTAGGACGTATTAATATTTATCCCCTCCCACCAAACCCATCAGCCGAACCGCTCTCCCCGCGCTAGCTGGCGTAGCGCTCGCTGCGGAGATCAGAAAAAGAATTTTTCCACCTCACCCCTGCATACTCCACTGACAAAGGAAACGGCTAAGAGCGGCGGCGGCGGTGACGACACATTTGAATAAGGAGCTCAAGCGTCGTGGAGCAGTGACGTCATTGTCACAGAACTGGTGTGTCGCCACGCAGGGTGCAGTTATGAATACTCCATTGCCGGAGATGGGCGAGTGGGGTGTCATCCGGCGCAAGGGTGTGTAATGCATTCCGCAAGTAGCGAATCAAATTCGTGCCTCACGGCGTTGTCAGAGCACCACTGCCGGCAGATTTATTTCATTGCACGTTAGTGCACATGAACAAGAATGGTTCAAAGGGCTCTGAGCACTATGGGACTTAACATCTGAGGTCATCAGTCCCCTAGATCTTACAAGGGAACCTCCCCATAGCACCCCCCCTCAGATTTAGTTATAGGTTGGCACAGTGGATAGGTCTTGAAAAACGGAACACAGACGAATCGAGAAAACAGGAAGAAGTTGTGTGGAACTATGAAAAAAATAAGCAAAATATACAAACTGAGTAGCCCATGCGCAAGATACGCTACATTAAGGATAGTCTGAACCCGGGAACGCCGTGGTTCCGTGGTTAGCGTGAGCAGCTGGGGAACAGGAGGTCCTTGGTTCAAGTCTTTCCTCGAGTGAGAACTTTACTTTCTTTATTTTCGCAAAGTTATGATCTGTCCGTTCGTTCATTGACGTCTCTGTTCAGTGTAATAAGTTTAGTGTCTGTGTTTGCGACCGCACCGCAAAACCGTGCGATTAGTAGACGAAAGGATGTGCCTCTCCAATGGGAAACGAAAACATTTGATCGCAAGGTCATAGATCAACCGATTCCTCCACAGGAAAACACGTCTGATATATTCTATACGACACTGGCGACGGCATGTGCGTCACATGACAGGAATATGTTGTCGAATGGCGAATGGGTAGAAAGATTCTTCTACGTTGGCCGATTTAGGATTTCTTGTGGATATGATAATCACTCCCAAGAAAGTGATGAAAACATAACGGGCGGACAGATAATAACTGTCTAAAAATAAAAAATTGAAATTCTTCACTAGAGAGCAGACTTGAACCAAGGACCTCTGGTTCAACAGCTGCTCACGCTAACCACGGGGCCACGGTTCGACTGAGGGTACACTCTCCTTAATAGTGCATATCTTGCGCATGGACTACTCAGTTTGTATATTTTGCTTATTTTTTAATAGTTCCGCACAACTTCTTCCTGTTTTCTTGATTAATCTGTGTTCACATTTTCAAGGACTATCCACTGTGGAACTTATAACTAAATCTGAGGGGGCTGCGATGGGGAGGTTCCCTTGTTAGAACTACTTAAACCTAACTAACCTAAGGACATTACACACATCCATGCCCGAGGCAGGATTCGAACCTGCGACCGTAACGGTCGCGCGGTTCCAGACTGAAGCGCCTAGGACCGCTCTGCCACACCGGCCGGCTCTTGAACAAGAAACAGAGTCCTATAAATTCAAACTATAACAGAAATTAGTGGTACTCTTCGTTTAAACACCTACTTGCGAACACGTAAGCATTTCTGCAGCTTTATAGGAATCATATAAACGGATTACAGTAAAACCAATTAATAGTGAAAGTATACGGCGTTAATAAGTCCACTACAAACAATAAAAAATAAAAATAAGTCGTTTTTAATACACTCTAAGGAAAACATGAAACAAAAAAATCGACGCACCTTGAAGGAGTTGGCGGACGATGGATGAATGTGTGACACTACAGTGCAGTTTCATCGCGTAGCTGGCAAGTATAACAAACAGGGGACACGTCTACAGCAGGCATAAAGTCTTCTCAAATCTCATTCTGTTTACTCAGTTGGACTGTAACTGTGCTTCGCAGACAGGAGCGTGTACAACGCAGACGTCAGGATTTCAGACAGGACTTATATTTGATATCAAAGACACCTATTGGAGTAATCGGTGAATCGTTCGAGATTTGCAAAGGAGCGGTGGCACTATTCGACGATGTTGACAGGAATGGGTGCACCACGGCCGAACTCAACGCCAAGAAGGAAGCAGTTGACCTACAGAGACGAAAGGTCTTGAGGACCGAGTAGTCATCAGAGAGGCACTCATAGCCACGGGTTCGTCATTATCATCAATCCGATATGGAACTGGTGTTTCAGTGACTACAAGAGCCACTGATAGAGGGCTCACACAAAAGGGTTGAGCTTACTGTGGCCCTTGCGGCGACTACCATTGACCTCTGTACACCAACATGTCCTTTTGGAGTGGTGTCGGGCACATTCGGCACGGAATCTCATTGACTGGAGCACAGTTGTGATCAGTGAGCAGTCTCACTTCGAAATGAGCCCAGTTGGGTGTCTTGAGGCGCCCTGGACACCAGTGGCGTACCAGCCTGACTGTCGCGCGCTGTATGGCCCGACAGTCAGGGCTGTTGGTCTGGGGTTGTACCGACACACGGTACAAAACATTAAACCGTGTGACGAAAAGTCAGACACAAAAAAAAAACAAAATATAACGAAAATTGTAAAAGACTCTGAAAATGTGAGTGCCATTAGCTGCCGTAATAGTAATTTATGATAAAGTGAAATATTAATCGTACGATGAGACTACAAAATAATTGTAAATGTTCTCTCTGCTAATTGAGTTTACTCGCTGGTGAAAGAAACTAAAAAGACCAGCGGTATTACACAGTCTCTGTTCTATTCTCGAAGATAACACACGCTACTGCGGCCACTTCACATTGTAAGTGTAAATTTTTAAATAATATATATGTTAGTTTATGCCGATTGTACATTTTTTCTTTCGTATGCCTAGTGACCTTCATGCAGAAATAAAAATATCATTTCTAAGATTTTCAGCACGCTAGATAAACTACAAGAATGGTCGAACAATGCCCATTCTTGGCAGACATCTTGCATAGAAACAATTTCATTAGAATTTCATTGCGTTTTGTCATCAACGGACGCATTTAAAAGACTTGCTCTTAATTATCAAGAGAAGGAAAGTGAATATTCAGTTTCATGTTGTATTTAAAGTAAAAACTAAGAACATTACCTTCAGATTTCATGTTGTATTTAAAGTAAAAACTAAGAACATTACCTTCAGATCAGATATTGGCCGCTTCTCGGCAAGACGAAGATTATTACGTTATGAAAAAAAGGACGACATACTTCCTTTCTTTACAAGGTTTAGTTTACTTAATTTTCACTACAGCAAAGATATCATGCAGCAATATTTTAATATCCTGACACGAGATACAATCCCTGAGATTATATTTACGTTTACTTTTTCTTTTTGGTATAAACGCTTCACGGAGACATCAGTTTAATAAATTCTAAAAGCGCCTCACGCAATAAATACTATGTTAACAAGGCGGTAAGTCACGCGCTATTAAATAATCAAACAATTGTTTTACGAAAGTATAGATTCAGGTCCCACATATTATCATGATTCTTTCTTATGTCCGCTCCGCCAAATAAGTGCTTCACTCACGCCCTCGCCGGGCATAATTATCAGTAAAGTATACTTAACACGGTGTCCGGACGTGGCCGGTAGTAGCGCAGGGTGCCGTTTCTTTTCGTAACAGGACGGCTCCATTGGAGCACTCCCGCTTTGCTGCCCTTGATGGCTAGCCATCCTGGACTTACATTTCAGCGAGACAATGCCCGCCCGCACACTGCAAGAGTTTCTACTAGGTGTCTTCGTGCTTGCCAGACCGTACCTCTGCCAGTAAAATCGCCGGACTCTCCCCAGCTGTCAATGTGTGGAGCATTACTGGCAGGGCCCTACAGACAGATCGGGATTTCAACGCACCAATTGGACAGAATTTGGTACGATGTCCCTCAGGATGACATCCAACAACTGTACCAATCAACGTCAAGCAGAATATCTGCATAAGAGGCACAGGTGGAGCAACGCGTTATCGACTTGGTAAATCTGTGAAGCTCTTTCTCGTGAATAAATCAAGCATTAGTTCTGAAACTGTAATCGTTTGTTTGTCTCTTTTTTTTTTTAGTGCAGTTTAGTGAAATTTGTCGAAGGAGCATTCTAAACTCCTATGAAGTTTATCTGTGTAGCACTAGTATTGATGGATGTTGATGACACACTCGTCTCCACTGACAATGACAGCAGAAGCGTGGCGTCAGAAACAGCACTCAGGGGTGTTGTACATCAGCAGAACAGGCAGCTTCTGCTTTCTAGTAGGCGAATAGGTGAACGACCACTGTCGACAGTTAGATCTTGTCCGCCGACTGGTGCAAGTTCCCCCAACAAGAATAAGAAGTTATATGGAAGAGACTCATATGTGAAAGGCTTAACATCAGAAGAGAAGACTCTGATAAACAGATGTGAATCTGCTTAGCAAATAGCACATACGAACCTACTGTGACATATCATTTGTCGTCTTTACAATTCGATCCAATTAAAACAGGGTTTTGACCTCCAGATACAATAACTTTACGTAGATTATGAATCAACTAAAATCGACCAACAGAGAATAGGCAACTTCACCATATCAGATATCTAAAAATGGTTCAAATGGCTCTGAGCACTATGGGACTTAACATCTTAGGTCATCAGTCCCCTAGAACTTAGAACTACTTAAACCTAACTAACCTAAGGACATCACACACAGCCATGCCCGAGGCAGGATTCGAACCTGCGACCGTAGCAGTCGCGCGGTGTATCAGATATCTGTTCCATGGGAAACAGAGTAATAGAACGAAGTATATTCCTCTCTACCATCAGTCTATGGTGGGTCGCAAGAGGAACAAAAAGCGTTTGTCATGATTCGAAAAATTTGTCGGCCATTTCCGCCTGGAAGAAGGGTAGTCGAACAGATTCACAAATATAAAGACCTGTATCAGTGAGGTCAATTTGTCGTACAATTTAGTAACACGACCTACACTCAAGTTTTACGTTTCTTTTCTCAAGGCCGTATGTCTCACCTATGAGAAGCAACATCGTTTCAACAAATTACGATAGTATAGACGAAAACCCGCTCTGTGCGCCCGCTAGACCCACAGTGCATTACATAAAGCTACCCACGTTGATGCCGTGTTCCTTGACTTCGATACAGTTCGTACTTTAAATCGGGTTAGCTTTGTTACTGGACTGATGAGCTCCTACTAAATAAAACATAATATTTCATCCTTAGCGAAGATAAATCTTCCGCAGTAAAAGTAGCTTCCAAAGTACCCCAGGGGGACGCTATAGGGCCAGTACTGTTCACAGTTTTTAATAATGACCTCGTGCATAATTTGGGAAGCTGTTTTAGGCTGTTCACGGATGTGTTTCTATGTGGAGAAGTCGCAACACCACTAAAATGTAGTTGAAATACTGCAAGAGCTACAAGAGGAGCACCTCTTGCTACGGGGATTAGCAGTTGACACTCAAAATAAACAAAGGTTACTTCACATAAAATAAGAAAAGAAATGGTAACACTCGCTATCGTATCAGACGATTGATGAACAATAACTGGAGGTAACTGCATTCATGAAATTCATGGGTGTATGCGAACGGAGCAGTTTAAAGAGAAACGACCAAACCGATCTTAAAGTAGAAAAAGCGGATGACAGATTTATTGGAGACATAAGCAGAAAAGATTAGCTCACCCACAAAGGACTAGTACTGATGTATTGCTCATAATTCTTTTCACCCTTTTTCTAGAAGACTGAGCAAAGATTCAAAGAAAACGAACGCGTTTCGTGACGGCTTTATTTAGTAAGTGCGAAAGCAGCACTCCTCTATACAAAAGATTAGTTGTATTTGATTACTGGCAAGAAGAGAAAGTGGAATTATGTTAATGACACGTGCTGAGGCAGGAAGTGGTGTAATCAGTTACTGTTGACTCGTTTCTAACAGGATGATGCATGACCGTGAGAATAAATATCAGTAATTCAATGCCAGTTTTTGATTTGCATTGAAATATTCCTCTAGAAGGTATCAGACTTAGTTACGAGAATTCTGAATAAATGAAGGTTCCTTTTATTGCTCAAGCGGTGAACAGAGTGATCAAAAAGTCAGTATAAATTTGAAAACTGAATAAATCACGGAGTAATATAGATAGAGAGGTACAAATTGACACACATGCTTGGAATGACATGGGGTTTTAATAGAACCAAAAAATACAAAAGTTCAAAAAATGTCCGACAGATGGCGCTTCATCTGATCAGAATACCAATAATTACCATAAAAAAGTAAGACAAAGCAAAGATGATGTTCTTTAAGGGAAATGCTCAATATGTCCACCATCATTTCTCAACAATAGCTGCAGTCGAGGAATAATGCTGTGAACAGCATTGTAAAGCATTTCCGGAGTTATGGTGAGGCATTGGCGTCGGATGTTGTCTTTCAGCATCCCTAGAGATGTCGGTCGATCACGATACACTTGCGACTTCAGGTAACCCCAAAGCCAATAATCGCACCGACTGAGGTCTGGGGACCTGGGAGGCCAAGCATGACGAAAGTGGCGGCTGAGCACACGATCATCACCAAACGATGCGCGCAAGAGATCTTTCACGCGTCTAGCGATATACTTTTTTGAACTTTTGTATTTTTTTGGTTGTAATAAAACCCCATGTCATTCCAAGCATTTGTGTCAGTTTGTACCTCTCTATCTACATTATTCCGTGATTTATTAAGTTTTCTAATTTATACTGACTTTTTGATCACCCGATACATTCGAGGCTGCAGCAATGGCTGCCGATCGATAGCAACATCCAACTTGACACTCACTGTTAAAAGAGGTTCTAAGAAAGTTTAAAAACCAAGGGACAATGATGATATAAAGTACATACGTCATGACTTTAACTCAAGTATAATTTGTCTAATAAATATAATGATAAAATAGGACAGCCGTATTATAGCTGCTCAATCAAACAGAAAAGGCAGCGAGCGAGTGTTATAGAAAGCTGAATAATACTCTTCAGCTGATTTTCAAACAAAATCAGGACCACTATAATAGAATATAGATATTTTACAGATATTTGTAACATTACCTCAGACTTTATTAGGTAGCATGGTAGTGGTTTTTTATATATTGGTCTGTTACCAGATGCTCATCGAACACCAATGGAAGCCGCTGCAAGAGAAGAATTTTGTATTGCGGCATGACTTGCTCTTAAGATTATTGTAACATCCGTTCCTAGAAGAGCTACCCAACAAACGCTTCCTCCTGCATACAACTGTCGAAGATATGATGAAGATAACATTAGAGAGATTCGATTTGACACTGAGGCCGTCCAACAATCATTCTTCGCACTCATCATTCGTGACTTTAAGAGGAAAGGGCCACTGACAGTGATATACGAAATACCTTCCTCCAAACACCGCAGTGTTACTGGTGGATTGCAGCCCCTTCACGCCGGCACTTGCGCGGTAACCATAGCAAAAGTTTTCCTGTTGTCTCTGCGAAAATATTTGATATTTCTATCGGACGATAGCAGGATGTGGTTCTTCGATGTTGTCCGTACGTCTGGGTACAGTTACCCATTAAGTATACTGAAACGGTCGGACTGTCTTGAATGATAGACAGTTTATTGATGAATTTCTACCTGTGCGAGCTGGTTACGGTGGGTTCATTCCATCCACCTCACGTCACAGCACGTTCTTCATGAGGAACTATTTCTTTTAGGTCATCGCTTACAATAGCAAAATTAAAAGTATTACAATATTAGGCACAGAATAAAGGAGTGAGTATTCTCGACCACACTACAAATGATTGGCGGTCAGTGATTAGATTCAAAATTACACTATCCAATTGTGACAATATAACTGAAAATGTTTGTTGACTATGTCGACCACGCCGATAACGAGAACGGCAATGAAAACCTCGAATTAGCTCTCGCTTCCAAGATAAAGAAGGCGTTTTTATTTATAATTATGTTCTGTTAGCAGTCATCGTCAGTCCTTTCCGGTAAAGGCTTCCCTATTCCGCTGATGATAGACAGAGTGATGAAGCTTCAGACAACAACAGCTGTGTGTATTTTGTCGCTATTTTTAACCCTGGCTTGTAGCAACACGGGGAAGGAAAGAGGAAGGGAGTAGCAGAGCATGTTTCATTTAAGCGTACTTCCGGCCTATAACAACCTGTGTTCTGTTCTCGTGCTGGAGAAACGAGTTACTGGTGTGTAGTTAGGGGGTGTGGTCATTGTAATTCCTGTGATTCAATATGCCTCACAAATGCGTAAACAGTGCTGAAAATTTTGGTAAATTTGCGGACAGACTACACTGGAATCGCAAAGGAGGCCAGTAACGCCATATATTAGGAATGCGTACAGTAATGCCATATATTAGGAATGCGTACAGACTGTACTTTGACTGTCGTGTCTGGGACCGGGACAAGAACTGGGTTCCTCATGTATGTTGCATATCTTGTATCTGGGGTCTCCATTCGCAGTTGAATCGTAGATGATCTTCCATGGGCTTTGCTATACCCGCGATCTAGCGAGAACCATCAGACCCTGTGAATGATTGTCAGTTTTGTATTACTACTCCATTAACACATGGTATTTACAAGAAGAAAAAGTCTTTCTTGACATATCCTAACATAAAGGCGGCCATGCGGCCAGTGCGTCAGGAGACGGACTACCTGTTCCTGTCCGGCCCGATGGTGAAAGTGATGGGGAGGTAGTGAAACTAATGCTGCACCGTCACCTTCAGAACCCAGTTCTTGAAAGATCCTGATTTTGTGTGAAACGATGAGTGTACAGACCTTCACAAAATAACTCAATGTGAGCCTAATGACATAGTGAGCGAACTGGAATTGCCGAAAGCTAAAAATGAACTGTTAGCGTCAAGACTACAACAGTGGACTTGTCTTGATAATACCATAAATGTGACTGCGTTCCGTATCCCCCATATGTCATTCCTCCCATTTTTGGAAAGTTAAAAGAACCTCGTATTTTGCAGTGATGTACAGGGACTAAAGACTGCTTAGGACATTGACTATAAAAGTGATCAGTGGGGGTTATTCATCGACTCAAAGTAATTCTGACGTGTGTGCTACTGCAAAATGACGAATTGTTATCTCCGATTCCGATTCGGTATACACGTTATGTGAAAGAAACAAATGATAACTTTAATCAATTGTTATTGCGCTTGAATTATGACAAGTTTAAATGGGCTCTGAAAGTCATAGGCATATTACTTGGGCCACTCCAAATTCTGTTACTTCCTGTGCCTTTGGGATAGCCGTGCCAAAAACACTTAATTATAAAAAGAAAGATAGACCTAAGCATCAATCACTTCAACCGGGATCTCAAAATGTTGTGTCGAGTCCAAGAATATATTTCCCTCTGCTCTTCATATAAAATTGAGCCCAATGAAGAACTTCGTTAAGGTCATGGACAAAAATGGGGAAGCATTTCTCCATTTACGCGTGAATTTTACACGTGTTAGTGAGGCATATCTGGGTCCCCCGGAAATGCTTTCTTTTATTTTAAAGAAAGGATTTCTTTGGGACCCAGATATGCAGACTGTACAAACATGAGCATTTCAGCATCATCCTGACAGGTGATGAAGAGTTAGCTTGGGATGCATTTGTCCACTGGTGAACAAACTTTCTCGGAAATAAGAGGGCAGAAAACTGTAAGGATCTTGTGGCAAATCTTCTGCGCTGCTACAGTAAACTGGGGTGTAACATGTCCTCAAAGTTACATTTCGTAGATTCCCGCTTGGACTTCTTTCCTGACAACTGTGATGCTCCAACCGACGATCAGGGAGAGCGCTTCCATCAGCAGATTTCGGACGTTGGAAATGAGGTACCGGAGAAAGTTAGCCGATTGCTACTGGACATTAATCAGGGAATCATCAGCAGAGAACTGTAAACGCCAGGCAAAGCGATTGGGCCTATAGTGAGTTTCCTCCGAAGTATAAATACATCCATATGATTATATAGCCAATAACGTAAAGTAACTTCGAAACAAGAGCTTACATTTTCGCCATCGGAACATGAAAAAACATAAAGATCAGCTGTTTTCATGCTGGTTACAGAAAAAATAAAACTTTTGTTGACTAGTGTTATCAGGAGTTATCCAGTTGAAGTTTGTTGAGAACACTAACAAAATTAATTGGAAACGTTTTTAGTCTATTTATGACATAAAAAGCGTCTCTGCATCTCTTATCAAGTAAGTGTGATAATAAGTCTTAATACTGCTATTAACCTTATAGCGTCACACTAATTTTATAGCACCGTATTTATTGCACGTATACTGCAAGATACATAGGAGTGTCATACCACTACTATACGAAGTTTTAATCACGATCATCAGTGTGATTCCAAACAATGTGTGTACTCATTTTGGGACGAGAAATATATAGCAGATGTAAAAACAAAGAACTGTGTGTCGCCGACAGTGAGAAAAGCACAAAAGATGGAGGACACAGCTGTTAGCAAAATGTTTCGTATGGAACTCTGTAACGCCGGGGCCTACGGTTCTAGTTGACGGATCACTATTGCATTCTTCCAAATGACTACTGAGGATGAGTTTCTTTCTAACGGAGCTATCCACTGAGAGTAGCAGGGAATCCAAATTTTACATATTTTAAGCAGGCGATGGCACATTGTTCAATTATTCTTAGTTGTTGTTGTTGTTGTGGTCTTCAGTCCAAAAACTTTGATGCAGCTCTCCATGCTACTCTTTCCTGTGCAAACTTCTTCATCTCCGAGTAACTACTGCAATCTACGTTCTTCTGAATCTGCTTAGTGTATTCATCTCTTGGTCTACCTCTACGATTTTTACCCTTCACGCTTCCCTCCAGTACTAAATTCGTGACCCCTTGATGCCTCGGAATATGTCCTGCCAACCGATCCCGTCTTATAGTCAAATTTTGTAACAAATTCCTCTTCTCCCCAATTCTGTTCAGTACCTTTTCATTAGTTACGTGATCTACCCATCTAATCTTCAGCATTCTTCTGTAGCACCACATTACAAAATCTACTGTTCTCTTCTTGTCTGAACTATTTATCGCCATGTTTCACTTCCATACATGGCTAAACTCCATACAAATACTTTCAGAAAAGACTCCCTAACATTTAAATCTACACTCGATGTTATCAAATTTCTCTTCTTCAGAAACGATTTCCTTGCCATAGCCAGTGTACATTTTATATCCTCACTACTTCGACCATCATCAGTTATTTTGTTCCACAAATAGCAAACCTCATCTACTATTTGGAATGTCTCACGGCTACAATCCTGTCTAACTCCCTTCTCAACCACTGCTTCCCATTCATGCCTCTCTACTCTTATAACTGCCGTCTGGTTTCTGTACAAAGTGTAATTAGGATTTCGCTGCCTGTATTTTACCCCTGGCACCTTCAGAATTTTAAAGGGAGTATTCCAGTCAACATTGTCAAAAACTTTCTCCATCTCCACAAATGCTAAAAACGTAGGTTTGCCTTTCCTTAATCTATCTTCTAAGACAAGTCGTTGCGTCTATATTGCCTCACGTGTTCCAACATTTCTACGGAATCCAAACTGATCTTTGCTGATGTCGGCTTCTACCAGTCTTTCCAATCGTCGGTAAATCATTCGTGTTAAGTATTTTGCAGTCGTGACTGATTAAACTGATAGTTCGGTAATTTTCACGCCTGGCGACACCTGCTTATTTTTTACTGTTTTAAAATTATGATTTGGCATAGTAGTAGCTGTATAAAACTATCTGTACAGATGGAACAACGGACCATCTTCCGAAATCTGTATGAGTTCCTGATGATGGTCTGTTGTTTGACAGAAACTGGTAGTTTCAATGTGGTGACTTGCAGCAAGTGTATGAAATCACGATTTTTCGGAAAGAGGCATTATTATTTGAAAAATAGAGTCACTCTAGCGCTAAAGTGTAAATGCACTTACAGTAAACAAGAAAGCCGCGAAGAACCCGAAGAACCGAACCGGTGATAGCTGTCACCTAGAGTTCTCTCTCTCTCTCTCTCTCTCTCTCTCTCTCTCTCTCTGTGTGTGTGTGTGTGTCTGTGTGTTTACTGTGGTGAAACAGAAACGTGACAGGTCACAGACTATACACGTCGTGATACCTCTGAATATGACTCAAAGCAGAATGACAAAAGAGAAAGGAAAGAAGCTGTCGGAAAATGCCTCAAATTCTGAGAGCTATCGTGAAATTAAAGGGTGGCGGGATTTACAGAACAGAGCTGTTAGCAGTGATAGAGGCAGACAAGGGTCGGTAAATGTGGAATATTACACAGTAGTATTAGTACAGGGCGTAAAATAAAACACGAAAAACCGAAAAAAAGGAATTCCCCCGTTATGTGCGGATGTCGAGGACCGTCGGTACGCTTTGTGTAAATCGGCATTCATTTCATCTCAAGTGTTAATATTTCACGGAACGTGGTCCGAGGAAATTCGTTGAATATCAAATACGGACCACCGTTTCCATGATTCTCACCTGTTAAACAGAACTTCCGTTCAAACAGTCGACAGGGAATGTCCCTCGCTGCGGCACTGTGTTTGCACTACGGAGAGATCACATCTCAGACAGGAAAGAATACAAAAAAGTGGAGGGTTGGGGGAGGGGTGGGTGATGCGGAGTAAATCCGCACCCCGTGTTGCTTTAGCGGGACATCACGGACAGTCACATCACGAGGGGTGGCCGTCGTGTCGACGGATTCGAGATATTCCCCCCACAAACATGAAGTCACAAAAGTTATTTTTGGAAATTTGTGATTCTTTTTTCCAAGCCTCAAGCTAACGTCCCTCGACAACGCAAAGTAAGTTTCAGTCTTAAACATGCATAGATTTTTCGACGCCGTATAACTTTCAAATTTTTTTTGTTTACCCTCTTTATTTGGTCGTAAAAGCCGTATACATCATTACAGTTTTAACGGGATAGTTTCATCTCCAATATCGAAATTACAGAATGTTGCTTGTGGATGCTCCACCTGCAGCCTTAAGTTATAAACTTTTTACTGTTTTTTTTCACCGTAGTACGGTGACGGCGAGTCCTGCGAGGAAAATAGCACCACACAAGCGCTGGCTTCGCCTGTCCATCGTCGCATTAGGCTTCGGCCCGGTGCTCAGGCAGCAGCGGTAGCAATAGCAGCAGCAGCTATAGGTTTGTTCATCCGTGAATCATTTGCATCAGGATATTGGACATGTCATGGTATGGGAGTTTAGAAGAACAAAAAATATTATATACAAGCAATTACATTGAAAGGCAGCTGCCAGTCCAGCTATCGCATGATTTTATAGTTTTATCAAATTCTCCAGTGTGTACTCTGCCAGTATTTTCTTACATTTTTATCATGCTAGAGAGGAAGATCACCTTGAGATATACAGCACATCACGTGCCTTTAACAAGCCTTGCTAAATATGGATGATTGCTAGAGTGTGTGCACGGCAGTGTAAATGCAAACTTCAGGTGAACTTTCTTAGTTCGCTTTGTGGTATAGGCTTGGGAATGGCAGTTCAGTTTAATTTTCGAATCTGACTCAAGGCGCTGGTCTGTCGGTGCATCGTCTGCGAGCGGTAGTAATGCATCAAAGGAATGGAGAGCTACTTGCTTTTTGCGTTTCTGATAGGGTCTACGATAAAAATATGGTGTCAAATTATGCATCAGAACCCTAAACTGTTTCGATATCACCTCACATCACTTTGTGACAAAGTTCCTATTTTATTGGGATTCAGATAGAGTGGGCATTTCATCATTGGTTAATATTGTGATGACTAATGACATGATCCGTTCCAGTTGCTCCATGGCACCTGTGAATAGAGCCTCACGTTGGTTCCTATAAGAACATGTAGGCAGTGATGTCTGCTCACCGCAGTCAGAGCCAAGGGGATTTCTTTCTCTTTATGGCGAAGTGTCTGATGCAGTGTTCACGCTCAGCCATCATAAGCAAATCGCGGCGGCTTTGGGCTTTGCTAATTGCTGCACTTGTCGCGACAGCAGGAGCGCACTGGCTATGCTAACGATATTATGGAGTTAAAACATTTCACTTACTTAACGTAATATGCAGGACATGCGTTGGGTAAAAATTAAATTTGTAACATTCCATCACATTAAAATGCGTTCAGTTATATTTGAGCCAATATTTATTGTTGCTTATCTGTCTAATGTTAATAGTGTTGATTCAGATTGTGCGTGAACACGACAACACAGTCACACACACACACATACACACACACACACACATACACGCACACACGCACGCACGCACACAGTCCCTGATTCCAGTGAGAGGGACGACTGCTGTCTGTTGAATAACACATAATTTTATCTATGAACTGCTACATTTTCATAATACTTGAGTATACATGAAGCAAATACAGACCTTTACCATGTCAAAAGTCGGTAATATCCTACTAATTCGTGTTAATGCTTTATTAAGAGAGACTGCCATTGTTACGTTTCTGTAGTAAATTGAATTAAATTTGTATTAGTACAGTGAATATTTTAACTGCGTTTTCCATTAGTTTATTGAACACAACAGTAAACATCAAAGAGAAATTAATCAGCAACAGTATATTCTTTCATCAATATCTAAAACAATCTGACAATGCTAAAGTAGTTTACAAATTCTACGCCTGTAGAAACCTACTGGTTCTAACGATGTCATTAAAGCAGTGCAGTTTGAAGAGCATTTTCGCCTAGAGATGAACTGCCTCGGCGGTTGATCGATCAAGAGCGGGAAAGGTAAAATTTTAGGAATATGCGATCAGAGGGACAAGTGCCTGAGATATGACTTCCTATCAATCTCCTGGATAGTTTTGTTTCTCAAATCAACAGAGTGCGTTATCATGCAGTATCATACGTGATGTAGTTTTGTCGGTCGATTTTCTTGCACTGCGACAGAAAGGTTCTCAATTGTTGGCAAGAAGCTCCAGGTACGGTAGACACACGCTTGGGGAAGAATTCGTAGTGCAAAACACACTTTGGAGCTATCAGGTGGAAAATACTGTATTAACACTACTCTTTGCTCGAGTTTTCATCCTTTGGTAAGGCTCAGCCTTTCATTTCTTCTTAGGAAGTTAACGATAAAGGTATCATAACTCGTCACCAATAACAGCATTGCATAGGAATGCTCAATGAGCGACCTGATGACGCTCAAGCAAAAATGCAATAATAGTCACTCCGTTGATCTTTGTCATTTAGAATTAGAGCATGCAGTACTCCTACACCAGACCTCTGAACCTTGCTGTTGAATGAAAACGTCGCATGATGGTTAAATGGTAATTCATCACTTGTGTCAGTAGTCGAGGCTTGCCTAATGTGGAAACTTATTTGTGCGAGAACGATCTTTATGAAACAAGAATATCTTTCTCTGGCGCATTTTTTACAAAAGCACTCGCTCCACACACAGTTCAGACCTTTAGAATTGCCTCGTCTGCATTCACCCCTCTATTATACAAAAAGAAAAATACGGTGTAGCAGATGTTACGCCTTTTTCCACTTGCGACCCAATTTTACAACGCTTAACCGTAGTTCATGATTTTCAGGTATGCAAAATCCAATGCTTAACTGCAAGATGATAACTGGAACTTCAAATTCGAAAATGACAGCTGATACACACACCGACAACGTCGCGCCGCGTGTACCTGGGCGTCGCCCGATTTCAGGCGGCGGGTGGCGTCTGGCCGGTGGCCGGTAGCCACTGCAGCGCGAGGAAAAGCTCGAGCATAAGCTGTTCTGATCGCGACGCAGCCACGAGCTGTCCTGCGGAATTGTTTCTGGAAGTATTTGTTATTACTGGTGGGTATAATGTGAAGCGAATTATCTTTTATGTTCAACCAGACTCATAGCTTCAGACGAGGGCAAAATGTCAAAAAAAAAAAATAGTTTCGGTTGGACGCGAGCACGACGATTAGTACTGAACCACGGGCTCACACAACGCGACAACATCTCAGAAGTAGACAACACTTCCGCACATTGTTCAGATGGCCAGACTTAGCATCAGGGGCGGTCGGTCTTATTGGCCACCTTAAGTGAACGACTCGGACTTAGTCTCTGTGGAGACCAGGCGACGGTCAGTTTTTATGTCTAAGACAGGTCTTAGGTGCCCGTTTCCACGCGGGACTCATCAATGAAGACAATCCTTCTACAATCAATTGGATTCCATGCCGAAGACATATCTGGCATAGTCCCAGACAGTGGTGATGTACCAGCTTGACTACCACCCATTGTAGGGCCCGAAAAGCAGGAGTGGTTGTGTGGGGTGCCATTTAGTTTCGTAGCAAGACCTCTTATGTTGTCATCCGCGTCATCCACAGTGGTGCGTCGACGATATTCTACGCTTTTTTGTTGCCCTTCATGGCAAGCTATCTTGGGCTTACATTTCAACAAGATAATTCGGCAAGAGTTACTACTGTTGTCTTTGTGCTTGCCATACTCCACTATGGCCAGCAAGGTCGCCACATCTCTTTCCAGTTCAGAATGTTGAAGCATTATGGCCAGGACCCTCTAACTAGCTCGGGCTTCTGACGAACTAACGCGTCCGCTGGACATAATTGCCCACATTATCCCTCAGGAGGACATCCAACAATTCTATCAATTAATGCTAAGCCGAATAACTACTGGCATAGGGACCAGCGTTGGACCAACGTGTTACCAGCTTGCTCAATTTGTGAAGCTCTTTCTCTTGAATAAATTATTCATTATTTCTGAAACTGCAGTCATTTGTCTGTCTGCACTTACACATCACATCAACCCATTTCCGTCCCATTTAGATAGTTCCTTCGTGGTGCGTCTTTCTTATTTCTTTTCTTTATTTTTATTTTATTTATCCATTTAGTTATTCATATTAGTTTGTTTATTTATGTATTTACTTTTGAGAGTGTATTTCCACAGGGTGCGATACGTAACAATGCATATGCTTTCAAGCTCGCTATCTACCAATGTTGCGAGATTGTGTGTGTTACAACTGTAATATCAATTTCACCATGTCACTGCCTCTTGCGTCCAGGGCTGTGAGAGTGAAATTGTCAAAGGCAACAAGCAGTAGAACGGCTGTGAATCTTGAACAAGAACACACTTAGATTAGCATCTACGAAATTTGCTACTGAATAGCCTTTCAAATAATACAGGGGAAACGCGTATAGCACGAAAAAGTCATTTAGTTATAAACAGACTAATCCGATGTGATAATTATTTGCATCGTAGAAAACGCAACTAAGGGCAACAGGACAACAAAAGTCAAATACATTGGTGCGCATTGTTATGACAGCTATCGTTTCACATGCTCTCTGTGTTAGTTTCCTGTTTCTGATGGTTTAACGATGTGCATTGCCAGAACTCCTAAAAAAATTTTTGAAGTTGACTGTTGTTAGCCGACGAAAAAGAGGCGATAGGAACGTGATCAGTACTAACAAATATCAATAAATGAGATAAGTAACGCTCTGAGTGCTGTACTCTTACGCTAGCGATAAGGATTAAACAACTACCGCAATTTGAAATTATTCATACTCTGTAGTTCCTGGTCACACCTGGTCGGAACTAGATACACCTCAGCTTCTGCATCTGAAACTGCTGCTCTGAAATCGGGAATCAGAGAAGTTTTGTTTGAAATAACGAAGTTGACGCCTTTCTTAACTTTTAGGAATCCTTTGCTGCTATCTCTGTGAGAAACGGAACTTCTCGTCTTACTGTATGCCTTTTACAAAAATTTGAGGGATAAAAGTTAAACGGAACAACACGAATTCATCTGCAACATAACTAATCACTTGCGGAAGTAAATTTGCCAACTGTTACTTATGTTTTAATGTTTGACCTTTTGAAGGACATTATGTTTTATATTTTAATGTATGACTTGAGCCAGTCAGCTCTTAAATCACTGTACATCTTTGACGATATGTTCTTCATGTAATTACCTTACCTTCTGATGAAGTCACCCTTACAGGTGACGAAACCTGCTCAAGGTATATTGAAAACCTGTGCAACCGGTTGGCTGATTTTTACATATTTTTCAAATTTGTGTATACGGTTGCTGCAAACGTCAGTCATGTTTAAAGTTGTTCGCAACTGATAGTTCCTGAATAGCGCCAAAACATCTCTTGCAGAAAGAAAGTGGAAGAAATAATGTTTTTCTCCAGCTGGCGCCAATTCCATAGTCAGTAATTATAACCACGTAACGACAGGGGGGGGGGGGGGGGGTAAACTGAAGTGGCTCGGAGAGCAGAGGTCCGGGGTACAAAGAAACTCAACAGAGGAATGGAAATACAGTACTACCACGACTATAGCAGATGTTGAAAGTGACTGCCATACATCTCTTGGCACTTCTGGGCCCAGAACAGAAAGTTGCAGGAGGCGAATCGAAGCTGGACTGCTGGAATATCTGCAGTCTCGTACGAAATGTTCAGCTGCAGTTCTTGAAGAGTATGAGGATTGTTGTGATAGACGTCAGACTTGAGGGCTCTCCCACAACAAGTAATTTCACTCTGACATATCAGGCGGCCCGGTAGCCAGGTAGGGCTACGATCAGAGTGCTGACAGATCTGTCATGCGTGAAGATTTTATAAATGTGATCCAAGGTTCGGCCGGCTGTGCGGCAGTTGATCCATTCTATTGGAAGTTGATGTTGATGTGACTGTAACCATACATTCATGTCCAGTCGTATCCAGTAATCCAGGCTGCCTGTAGAAGCCTTCAAATTCTTATGCGCAGATTTATTTGTGGACAGAGACTTATTTTAAGTGTTGGTAAGTTATTTTCTAATGATCCAGTTGAGAGTTCGTCTGTGTTACGTGCCTCGTTGCTGAACCTGTCATAGTCTTCAAGAACTGCAGCTGAACATTTCGTATAATACTGCAGAAATTCCCGGCAGTCGAGCTTCGATTCACCTTCTACAACTTGTTGACCGGGGCCGAGAAGTGCCAAGAGATGAATGGCGGTCACTTTCAACATCTGCTATAGTCGAGTTAGTACTGTATTTCCATTCCTCTGCTGCATATCTTTGCACCACAGAACTCTGTTCTCCGGGCTACTTCTGTTTACCCCACCCTGTACCTACGTGCTTATAATTACTGACTATGGAATTAGTACCAGCTAGAGAAAAACATTATTTCTACATCTACATCTACATCCATACTCCGCCAGCCACCTGACGGTGTGTGGCGGAGGGTACCTTGAGTACCTCTGTCGGTTCTCCCTTCTACTCCAGTCTCGTATTGTTCGTGGAAAGAAGGATTTTCGGGATTGTCGGGATGCCTCTGTGTTGGCTCTAATCTCTCTGATTTTATCCTCATGGTGCCGGCCGCGGTGGTCTAGCGGTTCAGGCGCTCAGTCCGGAAACGCGCGACTGCTACGGTCGCAGGTTCGAATCCTGCCTCGGGCATGGATGTGTGTGATGTCCTTAGGTTAGTTAGGTTTAAGTAATTCTAAGTTCTCGGGGACTGATGACCATAGATGTTAAGTACATAGTGCTCAGAGCCATTTTTTTATCCTCATGGTCTCTTCGCGAGATATACGTAGGAGGGAGCAATATACTGCTTGACTCCTGGGTGAAGCTATGTTCTAAACTTCAACAAAAGCCCGTACCGAGCTACTGAGCGTCTCTCCTGCAGAGTCTTCCACTAGAGTTTATCATCTCCGTAACGCTTTCGCGATTACTAAATGACCCTGTTACGAAGCTCTCCTGCTCTCCGTTGGATCTTCTCTATCTCTTCTATCATCCCTAACTGGTACGGATCCCACACTGCTGAGCAGTATTCACGCACTGGTCGAACAAGCGTACTGGATCCTACTTCCTTTGTTTTCGCATTGCATTTCCTTAGGATTCTTCCAGTGAATCCCAGTCTTATCTGCTTTACCGACGATCAACTTTATATGATGATTCCATTTTAAATCACTCCTAATGCGTACTCCCAGATAATTTATGAAATTAACTGATTCCAGTTGCTGACCTGCTATATTGTAGATAAATGATAAGGGATCTTCATTTCTATGTATTCCCCTTTCCTTCAGCAAGAGATGTTTTGGCGCTATTGGGCAACTATCAGTTGGCAAATTTACTTCTGTAAGGGATTTGGTATGTTGCAGATGAATTCATGTTGTTCCGTTTAACTTTTATCCCTCAAATTTTTGTAAAAGGCATACGGTAAAACGGAAAGTTCCGTTTCTCACACAGATAGCAACAAAAGATTCCTAAAAGTGTGCTTTTTGGAGCTGTTGCCGATTTCCTCACGGCAGTACCCACATGCAGTCGTTTCAGCACTGTTTTTCCATTATATTCACTTTCGTCTCAGAGGGAGCAGTTGTTTCGATATTTTCGTAAGCTATCTGTCGCCGTTACAATATATCAGGCAGTCAGATATGATGCCCACGCTCATTTCAGGCATTTGATTCACAATTAGAAGCTCCTTGAATGAAATTGCTCTGATCGATTCACACACTACCTCGATAACGAACTCATTCATCGCGTTACGCTCAAAAACAACACTTGCAGACTGATTGCTGCGTGTCCTAATTACGTATTCAGCAGAAGTTGCCATTTAAACCACGTGCGACATTGCCGCTCGCGTTCATGACGCGTGGCCGCTCATGTGAGAAACACCCGAGCAGGATAATACACCGTTATTCACTGCGTGTACTGGAACACCTCACGCTGACGCTCTTCGCATTCTTCCTGGCCGACTTTCTGCACACGAGGGCGAATAATGGAGCACCCGCTGCTAACCGCTCGATTAACTTCACGTTCGAAGCATTCGCATAAACGCTGCTCAGCTAGCGGGCGATTGAATGGCGGACTGTCGCGGGTAGGGAACAGCGGGAAAAACATTGTTGGTGCAGCGGTGGCGAGGGGTGGGTATTTTACGTCGGAATGCACTTCCCCATTCACCCGCGTTTTTTTTCCAGACGGGTTAATCCGCTGCAGACACGTATCCAACTACACAATTGCCCCTGAAGGGGTGCAAAGCGTGCTGCCATTTCGAGTACATACATCACTTTATTCGGCGTCTCATTTCAAAAATAACAAATGCTATTCGTGTTACGTATTAACGTAGGATGAAGGTATCAGTTCTCTCGACAACTGATAAGTGACCACGACTGAGGACGAAATGCAAAGAATGTTGCTACTGCGCAAAGTACAGGGTGGCGCACGAAATGTGTTACCAATTGTTTCTTTCACAATTTACGACGCACATCAGATATCCCGCTGGGATCTCTACAGCAGTACCAGGCTTGGAAAAGCAAATGAGTTACGAAATGACGTGTAATTCACGATACTGCCGCTAGGAGACTAGTAAGCAGCAATGGCTGACAATGGAAGACTGACGGTACAGCAACGATCGGCAATTGTGTTGCTTTTTCATGAAACGAGAAGCCTTGTTGCGACTCAGAGGCGTTTTTGATAACAGTTTAACACACGATGTACGAGTTGCTGCACAGAGAAGTCCCGGGAAATCGTGTAGAAAGGTAGCAGTGCAACTGGGAATATCCAGACGCTCCGTTAATCGCATTCTTAAAAGTGACCTCTATATGTACCCATACAAGATTACCTGTACACAGAAGCTCACTGAAGAACACAAGCACCAGAGACTATTGTTTGCTCAGTGGGCGGAGGATAGGGAAGAAACTCTCAACAACGTTTGGTTTTCAGACGAGGTGCATTTTCATTTAGACGGTGTGGTTAACAAACAGAATGTATGCTTTTGGGCCACTGAAAACCCACAAGTGCTTCATGAACGACAACATTATACTCCAAGGATCACAGCGTGGGCAGCAATTTCCAGTCACGGACCCTTTTTCTTTTAAGAAACTGTGAACAGCGAGCGTTATTTGAGCATAGCTTCATTCCACAGCTTCTTGCTACTGCCTTGCCCTTCAACACGCAGTGGTTCATGCAAGATGGAGCAAGGCCACATACTGCAAACACTGTGTTGGAGTTTTTACACGAGCGTTTCGACATGCGGAACATTTCACTCAGGTTTCCAGGTCGCTTCAATGACGGACAAAATTGGCGCCACAATAGTCCAGACCTCAATCCATGTGACTTTTTTATTTGGGGGTACCTAAAGGAAAAAAATTTCCCGAAACGTCCACGTGATTTATTGGAGCTCAGAAGACTTATTCTCCAAGCTTGCAGTGAAATTAAGGAAGACATGTGCCGCAGGGTAATCATTAACTTCAGAGTTAGTTTGAAGGAAGTTAGGAAGCGAAATGTTGGACATATTGAGCACATGCTGAGTTAGAACAAATCTCCATGGACGGCTCTTCATTATAGTATATGTTCTTTTCAGATTGTATTGACAATAAAGTTTATATTCAAAAACAAAATGGTAACATATTTCGTGCGCCACCCTGTATTTTTGCCGTTCGTATTTTCAAATACTTACTAGTAAGTGATGTAATTAATATCGTAGCTTACTCAGGAAAGTATCTTCATTGTTCTCGGTTACTTTTTTCTCTGCACGTGCGTCGCACATCTTCTACTTGATGTTACGCTATATACACATCGGTCTTCACCTGCCCCCGTATGTTTTACGATCAGCTCCTTCATCAGTCAAAGTGATATGATCGATCGCCTGAACTTTCAAAGAAGGGTCATTGGAGTTTCCATATTACAATTAGCTTCAATATTTACATGAAAAATGGATTAATGTGTCATTTAACTCCCTTCACACTGATTCGCTGAAGCCTAATACATATAACTAGCATAACCTTTTCCCATGAAACATGAAACTGATTTAACAGATCATTCATTAGTGAACTTCAAATTCAGATTGATTTTTAAAGACATAGACTTTAATGTCTCTAATGGTTATTTAATAATTTTACTTAAACGTAATCTATGAACCTGTATTCATAATCTACTCTCCTTATCGATCTGAATAATCTTCAGCACTCCGTAAGTCACAGCTTGCACAAAATTCTAAATCTCTTTCCGACATTATTTTGTTATAGTTCTTGGAGTGTAACATTATTATCAATATTCCTACTTTTAATAAGATTATTTTAGATATATCTTTCACATTCATCTACAGAAAATTCTACATTTACATCTACGTCTACAGGATTACTCTGCTATTCACAATAAAGTGCCTGGCACAGGGTTCAATGAACCACATTCATGCTGTCTCTCTACCGTTCCACTCTCGAACGGTACGCGGGAAAAATGAGCACTTAAATTTTTCTGTGCGAGCCCTAATTTCTCTTATTTTATCGTGATGATAATTTCTCCCTATGTAGGTTGGTGCCAATAGAATGTTTTCGCAATCGAAGGAGAAAACTGGTGATTGAAATTTCATGAGAAGATCCCGTCGCAACGAAAAACATCTTTGTTTTAATGATTGGCAGTCCAACTCACGTATCATGTCTGTGACACTATCTCCCCTATTTCGCGATAACACAAAACGAGCTGCCCTTCTTTGTACTTTTTCGATGTCATCCGTCAGTCCCACCTGATGCGGATCCCACACCGCACAG
Source organism: Schistocerca americana (assembly GCF_021461395.2). Taxonomy (NCBI): domain Eukaryota; kingdom Metazoa; phylum Arthropoda; class Insecta; order Orthoptera; family Acrididae; genus Schistocerca; species Schistocerca americana. The sequence goes on along the minus strand of NC_060126.1, from coordinate 457,562,308 downwards.
CAATACTCCAGAATAGGGCGGAGATAGTTCAAATGGCTCTGAGCTCTATGGGACTTAACTTCTGAGGTCATCAGTCCCCTAGAACTTAGAACTACTTAAACCGAACTAACCTAAGGACATCACACACATCCATGCCCGAGGCAGGATTCGAACCTGCGACTGTAGCGGTCGCGCAGCTCCAGACTGTAGCGCGTAGAACCGCTCGGCCACTCCGGCCCGCTAGGGCGGAGAAGCGTAGTGTAAGCAGTCTCTTTGGTAGACCTGTTGCACCTTCTAAGTGTTCTGCCAATGAATCGCAGTCTTTGGTTTGCTCTACCCACAATATTATCTGTGTTATCGTTCCAATTTAGGTTATTTGTAATTGTAATCCCTAAGTATTTAGTTGAATTTACTGCTCTCAGATTTGTGTGACTTACCGCGTAATCGAAATTTTGCTGATTTCTTTTAGCACTCATATGAATAACTTCGCACTTTTCTTTATTCAGGGTCAATTGCCACTTTTCGCACCAAAATTAATGTGACTGATAATTTTCAGTTTTATTAATTTAATGTTCTGGGTTTTGCTGTCTGATGTTACTGTTTTTGCAAACATTATAACCTGTACTATCTCTTTTATTGTTTTAAATAATAATTGATAAAGTGAAAGCAATGTAATATGACACAGCTTATTAAGAAATTGGCGCTTCAGACTGGAGATTAGTTTTTATAATTTAAAGTTTTACTTTGTGTTTTGTTGCTGCCCAAGGTGAACTCAAAGACCCGGTAATAATGCATCTTGTTAGACTTGTGCCTTTCTAATCGGTTGTGGATTTGAAGAAGGGATCTGTGCGTGAGGAGATTTTGAGAGAGACACAGGCAAACCAAACATTACTCTGAAATTATTTCATTTTAAAAAAATTTTTGGCATGGGGCTCTTTATCATGGAACTGACTTGATTATTCAGTTGGAACGAAAGCTTTCTCCAGAAAATTCGACTCGTGCGACGAAACATGGAAGACAGAGAACCAAATGAAAGGACGAAATTTGTATAAATCAAAGTGACAGAAGAGACGGTGAAATGTATTCTTCTTGGAGAAAACGTTGCTGCTTCACTTTCTTCTGGATGAACGCTCAAGAGCTTGCCCATGAACTTAAGCAACAAAGATCGTCAAAATGGAGCCTAGTTATGTCCGTTCGGCCTGTAGCCACACAACACATAAACCACTATCTGTCGCCTACATCCATACCACACATAGTTGCTCAGAATCACACATCATAACGCATCACCCGATAGTGAAATGAACTAGTGGACGCAAGCAGAAGTCTATCTTCCAGTGTTTCACCATTCCGAAAATAGTGACTGATGTCCAGGGAAGTGAACCTGAGATGATCATTAATAGGATACTAAAATTGTTGTATTCTTTTTCATCCTTGTTAGTGGTAGAAAGTTATTAACTGCTGTGGCAACAAATTTCGTAATTTACCTTTGTTCAAAATATATTATGTCCCAAAATATTATACTCTCATCGAAACTCTTAATCATAGCTGATGTAAATGTAAAGGTTTTGAAGTTACATACATTATGGTGTTTCCACAGCAGTTCATGGTCAACAAACCCTTAGAACAAAGTAACATACGAAATGCATTGTTTGTAATGGAACAGCATCGAAGGACTGCTCAATTCGCTCTCTTACATCATCCAATGTTTAGGTTTTACAGCGCACTCTGTGTTCTTAACAGTGCTCCAAAGATAGAAGGATAAAAGTATTAAATCCTATAATCCAGCAGGATACTGCACTCCAGTCTTCCTCCTATCCATCTCGAAGGGAAAATGCGATTGAGAAATTCACTCACATCAAGTTGGAAGTGAGGTGGCAGCCCATCTTGATGTAAGTAATAATCTCCATTTTACCTGCGTCATTCTTTCCAAAGCAATAAAGTCCGACTGATCCTCTAGAGACAAATCACATGAGACCGATACTCATGGTTGATTAAACTCCTTTCTACATTGCGTGTGGATTTTCAGCATCCCAGAACAAGAATCTACGGCGGTTAGTTGTTCTGTTAAGTTTGAAGGTGACTTCACCCTGCCAAATAATTAGATACTGAAGACGTTCATCACGGATTCCACAAAATTCAGTGAACACTGGTTTTCCTGAACCCAGTCTCACGAGTGCATAGCTTTAGAGTCCTTTTCGGGGTTTGATTGTGTACATTAATCACCTCATTCACGCTCAGATTGTCTGTTGAAAGAGTCCTTCTTCCTCTGTCTTCTTTACATCACCCACACTGTTCCATTGACTTCAGACTGGTCGCACATTCTCGCAACCGTTAGTCGTATAGGTGGTGGTGTTCCAAATTCAAATCTCTGTCATTGTCGAACCTCAATTACGCCTCCTTTTTTCCAGCAATTCAGCACTCATTTCTTTTCTTCAAATGATAATTCCCTGTTTATTTCCAATCCTGCAACAAGTGGGACATTTACAAAGCTTTTCACTGCCTTCAGAATTATGCCAATCTACTTTAATTAAAGAGAGTCTGTCTTAAGGAGCGTATATTTTGGGAGACACTTTAAGCAAATTTGTTGTATAAAAAGTATTTATTACTTTTTTATTACATTTCTGCATCTGGCGCACCTAGTCCACTTAATTTTGCCGATTGCAAATGTTGCAGTAAGTATATTATTTGCTGTTAAGAAATGTACTGAAGGCAATTTAGCGTCACTACGACCGTTGTGGGTGGCGAACTACAATTGTAATTTGAATTGGAAGTATTGTGGGTATAAAATGCTACCAGATTTTTTTTAAATTTTGATACGATTTATTTTCTGTACCAGTAACTAGTTTTCAGGCTGATCATCAGATGGAGACGTTAAAGAAACATTATCTTATGGTGCTGGTAGAAATGATGAAAATTTGATTTACGAAACAAACGATTGTGTTTTAGGATAATTACAATACACTTCCTCCTGATATCCACGGTAAATTCAATTTAATGCTGTACATTTTTCAGGTTATACACGCATTCGAATGCACACACGCACAATATTTAGCTGCACTTGGTTTCGGTAAATTCAATTTAATGCTGTACATTTTTCAGGTTATACACGCATTCGAATGCACACACGCACAATATTTAGCTGCACTTGGTTTCAAGCTTATTCACAGGAAGTAAACATAGAAAGTAATTACTAAAAATATGAATGTGGTAGATATCACACATAGTCACATCGCTGTCTTTGACTTAAGATGCATTGCTCTATTGAGTAAACTTGTACAACCATAAATAATTGATATACGTGAACACTGCCAGTTCCAGGTGTGTTCATACACTGACAATATTCATGTTACATGGATCAGAAAGTTATAAAAATGATCAACAAATAGCAAGAAATATTTGCCACGTAATTAAAGAGTGCGCGTGTTACTGTAACATGTGACGAAGATTTTCTTCGCGAAGCCATAACAACATAAATAATACAGGGCAAAACTGTTGTGAGTAAGCAGAGTGACACAGTTGTTACATAAATAAAAGATTAATAATTTATTAAGGAGAATGATTGTGCTTTACTATTGTCTTCTTTGAAGGCGCTTTTGTACCAGGATGTCTGGGTAACTTTGGAACAAAAAGTTCTCCGTTGATGTCAGTTTCATCGATAAGAATTGTTCGAGATGATTTTAGTTTGTGAATGCAAATGTTCGAAGATATCGATCTGTAACCGTTTGTCTGCAGTGTTTAGCACAGAAAAGTTGATGCAACGAACAAGTGTTCATCAGGGGTATCGAGTTACGGAAAGCTGGACTTGATTAAGATTTTGAGTCGGTTGACATTCATACGTTCCTTATAGTGTGCTGCAAAATTTATTCCTGTTTGACCTATGTTGAAGCAAGAGGAAGAGCATGTGAGATGATATCTGCTTGACCTTTCATGCTGCTCTCCAGTAGATTTATTGTGAATAATTTTGTTTAGTAGTTTATATATTGCACGGAAGGTCATTTTTATATTATGTGGTCTGAAGACATTTGCAAGTTTTTTTTTTAATTTAAGTATGTTAATTTCATTACATGTGTCTGCTTCACTGATGGGGATGCAGAGTATACGGTTCACAACTGACCTGAAGAAAGTGGTTTAATGTTGCTTCACGTGGGATAAGGTGTTGATAATGGTAATAACAATGACAGCGAGTTTCCTATATATTTATCTGGTAGGTATGTTTGATTTTATAAATGGTCATATCGAGGAAATTCATTTTTTCTGTTGTCTGATGTTCAACTGTGTATCTGATCTCTGTTTCTATTTTATTTATCAGCTTATTTATTCATTTATTTGAACCACTGACAGATGGTATTGCGTTTTCGACATTTATTTTATAATGTGTAATTTTATCTGTAAATTGTGGATGGCTTAAAAAGAATTCCTGTTCTGTGCTTTGTATAAATACGTTAACAAGCAAGCCCAAGGGTTGTTAACCATTGCTGGACCACTGTTTTGTCTATAAAATTTGCCATTGAACTAAAAATAGTTATTTGAGACGAGTAACTCAAGTAATGCGGCATTGTGTAGTTTTTTGTACTTGATTAAATTCCGTTCTACTAATAAGAGAGTGTCATTAAAGGGGATATGTTTTTAGATGTTTGCTACTTTCAAAGATGCCAAAGGCGCTATATCTGGCACTGTTTTATCCCTATATACATATATATATATATATATATATATATATATATATATATATATAGCTACTGACTAACCAAAGAATTTTTCAACTGGAAAGCTGTTTTCAGAAGCTAATTTTTTGTTGATAACCTCACGGAATTTCCTGGTAATTTTATGTCCTGGACTGTTTATTGCATTTTCAGTGGAATCAATGGGATATATGTTACAACCAGTTTTATGATTTTATTGCCACAGTACAGTGGCCTTCATTATTAGAAAAACCCTGGTTATTCTTCAGGAATTAGCTACAATAGTAACTTCTGAGATCAGAAAACTGAGTCAAGCTAAGGACCTTGGTTAGGAGAGCTAGTGGGGCATAGTGAGTGAGCTAAGCACTTAAAGTGGGGCCGAGTCTGTTACGAACTAGCTGTCTTGAATTGACGTGGAAGACAAAACTTCGAATGACAGAGGGCTAAGCATGCTCGCGGGAAAGTACGTTGAAGAATTAACAGTGCACATAACTGGGATGAAACTGGCTCAGTGGATCCAGTATCAATCTTCATTCGCTAGAAATTTTGAGTAAAATACCATTATGTGAGGCCGTTGTATAGAATTCCCTATGGACAAAACTACAAGCTCGAGTTTACGACTACCTGCAGCTTGTCTCCAACGTATCAAGGCAACGTATCTGCTTCCATTTGTATTGTGTTAGGACATGGACTGGTGACAATATTAATTATATTAATGTATTTTAAAAATTGAATTCCATGGCTTTGCAGTTTACATGAGATTTGAATTCTGCAACTGACGCAGAAAGTATCAATGTAATGTCATTCTATTAACTAACTTATTACGTTTAATGCAAGAGTGTTCAGAAGTTTTAATTATTACTATTTTCAAAATCATAATGTTTCAATAGCTTATTTAATATCATCTTGGTCACTAGTGTGTATGTAAGTCTGTGCTTTCCGTTTATACATCATCGTAAAATAGTTATGTTTCAACCTTTCCATGCGTTGTAATTCAACTATACACTGAGACGTGCGCTATTGTGAGGCGCGTTAATACAAAACATCCAATATAAATTTTACCTGATTATGTTCCATTCATTAACGAAATTATTTAACAATAAGGTCAGAAATGATCTAAAAAGTTTCGTACTTTTAAAGCATAGTACTGGAATTATCAAGGAGGCAAGTTTCGAACTGTTGTAAGCATTGTTTATCCTACTTCGGGTAACTACCCTTTCTTTTTAACGAAATATGTGTCATGCCTTTAGCTCACTAATTTAAAGCAGCATGCATCATTACTTACTGGCGACCGTTTTGTACTGTATAATTGTAATCCATGTAGAGTAGCAGTTCCTCAGATTACCCACTTTAATGCACTCTCTATCCTTGTGTGGATGATAGGACTAACACAGCTTTATCAACTCCTTCAGACAAAACACACCACTATCATTCATAACTAAATTAAATAGGCTAACTAGTACGTGTCAGAAATAGGCACGTACGTTATATGCCAGTTAAAATGCCAAAAATGAATACGAGGCAGTTCTCAGCAACTGGGCAAAGATTTAAGTATTCCGTGTGTCCGAAGAAGGAGAATGATGGCGGGTGAGTGGCAGTGACACATAGCAGTTGCAGCCCGTGCCCTAAGCCCAGACCTCGATAGTGTTCTGATAGGGCTAGGCGGCACTGCGTTCGTTTCTCTCCGGCTCGCCCGGGGCGGACACCCCTCGCCGCCACCCCCGCGGATGACGTCCCACCCCCGAGGATAATGTTTAATCAAGCCACAGGCCTGATATCATTACATCACCACCCGTGCCGCCTGGGCCGCAACCTCCCCCGTCGTATCTCTCACCCCTTTCCACCCCCTGGAGCGGCACGGACAGCCTTAAAAAACTTCAGTAATTTTTAATTAGTTTTATCGGCGAAGGTTTTTCCCTTAAATTATGTTTTCCGCTCTCATCTTGCGTAGTCCCGTCTTTATCTCCGCGCCACGCTGTCTCACATAGGGGATGGGGGAGGCAGGACTGGGTTTCGCGTCGAGTAGGAACGGTTTATAAGCCGGCGAAATTTTAATTATTCCTTATCGAAAAGTAATCTTCATTTCAATTATTTATAGTTATTTTAATCGTTGCTCTTCTGAGATGAAAAATAAACGTGGGGCTCGGAGGGGCCTAGTGGTTCCCTGGTGGTCGTCGCTGCCGCGGGACAACTAATTTTTAATTTTTTTACTAGTCGTTTTCTTTCATTCTTTTTCTTCTTCTCCCTCACTCGTTCGTACCTCCTATTCTCTAACTTTCTCTCTCTTTCTCTCTCTCTCTTTCTCTATTTCTCCATCCCCCCACCACTCCATCTCTCTCTCTTTGCCTCTCTTCCATCACTTCTCTATACAATCCAATGTTTTTTCGCGACTGTCCTTCTTTTCTCTCCTACCCCAATCTCGCTGCATTTAAAAGAACAGACTCTGATGGCAAAAGATGTAGGGCCGTGCAGAAAAGGGGACGAAAATGGCGGCAAATTTATAGCCGCCAGAGATACTGACTTGCGATAAGGCAAGGAGAAATGTAACGGGTTCTCGTTACCAAATCCACCCAGTTCGCTCTGACTCCCATACTCAACGGGGAATAAAAAGCTGCCTCACTTTCTCTCCGCTTCGCCATTCTTTTCTTTTTTTTTTATTTCCTCCGTCTCGCTTTGTTCCATTCCGCCGCACAAGTTAAGAACGAATACTTTTAACGGTAGCGGTGACCATTAAAATATTGATACCGCCAGTATACAGCGCTGTTTTACGCAAGCTATTAAAAAAAAGTAGAGAGAGAGATTCGGTCCGGGCGGCTGCCCAGACAGGACGGCGAGGTTTTTCTTGGCCGAGGAGAAAAGAGCCTGTAATTCCCGCAATTATTTGCGCGCGCTAAGAAAGTTCAGATTTAATCGTCACGAGATCGCCGCCCCGGGGAACCCCTTAATTGCTGGCGATAATTGCGTCGTCTGTTGCGCCCGCGTCGAGATAGGCCCTCTGTCGTGTCGCACCGCCTTTCTTTGCGTCTCTCAGATGAAATTCCAGATAAGCGCCGGAGGAGCCAAGCCAAGCCGCCTCACAGGTGGATTTCCGCCGGAAAATGGACGGCCGTTGCTTTGGACGCCAAAGGTTTCCCAAATAATGGCACCTGCCGAATACTAGAGATCGCGTCTGTTTCGGCCGTTCATTCCGAGCGATACCGGTCCTCATTTAGTAGCCACAAAAAATGCACGAATCATTTACGCACAGGTGTACAGGCGTCTATTTATCATGAGCTCTGTACATCGTATCAAGAAATGTAGCAAGTAGTTGTTCTTGTTGTCTTCATTCCCACTGGTTTGATGCAACTTTGCTTGCTAGTGTATTCTGTGAAGCCTTCTGAGCTTTCCACAGACTACTTCCATTTGAAAGTGCCTGATGCCTGCTATATTTGAGCAGTTCCTCTAGTACGCAGTTGACGATTCACTGATGCTTCTCCATGTGTCCTATCTACTGATTCCCCCCTCCTATTTTTGTAAGGTTGTGCCAAAAATTTCTTCTTCCGTCATTCGATTGAGTACCCGTGGACTAGGGGTAGCGACTTTGACTCCTAATCAAACGTCTTCGGTCCCGGGTTAGATCCCCGCCAGTGCCTAAATTTTGATAAATAATCAGCATTGGCGCCCGAAGACTTCCGGCATAACAAGTCAGCTTCATTCTGTCAACGGCCTTGTCAAAGAGGGCGGAGGAGCGGATAGAGGTTCAAGCCACTCTCTTGTCCTAGGGGTGGGAATTTGGCCCTAAAGGCGGAAGAATCGGCAATGATCAACGACATGAGGATGCAGAAGGCAATGGAAACCACTGCATTAAAGACACGTAACGTGTATCCACAGGACATGTGGCCTGTAATTGAAGAAGTGTCATGATGATCTCTCCATTGGCAAAAGATTCCGGAATAGTCCCCCATTCGGATCACCGGGAGGGGACTGCCAAGGGGGAGGTTACCATGAGAAAAAGATTGAATAATCAACGAAAGGATAACGTTCTACGAGTCGGGGCGTGGAATGTCAGAAGCTTGAACGTGGTAGGGAAACTAGAAAATCTGAAAAGGGAAATGCAAAGGCTCAATCTAGATATAGTAGGGGTAAGTGAAGTGAAGTGGAAGGAAAACAAGGATTTCTGGTTATATGAGTATAATATCAACAACAGCAGAAAATGGTATAACAGGTGTAGGATTCGTTATGAATAGGAAGGTAGGGCAGAGGGTGCGTTACTGTGAACAGTTCAGTGACCGGGTTGTTCTAATCAGAATCGACAGCAGACCAACACAGACAACGACAGTCCAGGTATACATGCCGACGTCGCAAGCTGAAGATGAACAGATAGAGAAAGTGTATGAGGATATTGAAAGGGTAATGCAGTATGTAAAGGGGGACGAAAATCTAATAGTCATGGGCGACTGGAATGCAGTTGTAGGGGAAGGAGTAGAAGAAAAGGTTACAGGAGAATATGGGTTTGGGACAAGGAATGGAAGAGGAGAAAGACTAATTGAGTTCTGTAACAAGTTTCAGCTAGTAATAGCGAATACCCTGTTCAGGAATCACAAGAGGAGGAGGTATACTTGGAAAAGGCCGGGAGGTACGGGAAGATTTCAATTAGATTACATCATGATCAGACAGAGATTCCGAAATCAGATACTGGATTGTAAGGCGTACCCAGGAGCAGATATAGACTCAGATCATAATATAGTAGTGATGAAGAGTAGGCTGAAGTTCAAGACATTAGTCAGGAAGAATCAATACGCAAAGAAGTGGGATACGGAAGTACTAAGGAATGACGAGATACGTTTGAAGTTCTCTAACGCTATAGATACAGCAATAAGGAATAGCGCAGTAGGCAGTACAGTTGAAGAGGAATGGACATCTCTAAAAAGGGCCATCACAGAAGTTGGGAACGAAAACGTAGGTACAAAGAAGGTAGCTGCGAAGAAACCATGGCTAACAGAAGAAATACTTCAGTTGATTGATGAAAGGAAGAAGTACAAACACGTTCCGAGAAAATCAGGAATACAGAAATACAAGTCGCTGAGAAATGAAATAAATAGGAAGTGCAGGGAAGCTAAGACGAAATGGCTGCAGGAAAATTTGAAGACATCGAAAAAGATATGATTGTCGGAAGGACAGACTCAGCATACAGGAAAGTCAAAACAACCTTTGGTGACATTAAAAGCAACGGTGGTAACATTAAGTGTGCAACGGGAATTCCACTGTTAAATGGAGAGGAGAGAGTAAACAGGTGGAAAGAATACATTGAAAGCCTCTATGAGGGTGAAGATTTGTCTGATGTGATAGAAGAAGAAACAGGAGTCGATTTAGAAGAGATAGGGGATCCAGTATTAGAATCGGAATTTAGAAGAGCTTTGGAGGACTTACGGTCAAATAAGGCAGAATGGATAGATAACATTCCATCAGAATTTCTAAAATCATTGGGGGAAGTGGCAACGAAACGACTATTCACGTTGGTGTGTAGTATATATGAGTCTGGCGATATACCATCTGACTTTCGGAAAAGCATCATCGATACAATTCCGAAGACGGCAAGAGCTGACAAGTGCGAGAATTATCGCACAATCAGCTTAACAGCTCATGCATCGAAGCTGCTTACAAGAATAATATACAGAAGAATGGAAAAAAAATTGAGAATGCGCTAGGTGACGATTAGTTTCGCTTTAGGAAAAGTAAAGGGACGAGAGAGGCAATTCTGACATTACGGCTAATAATGGAAGCAAGGCTAAAGAAAAATCAAGACACTTTCATAGGATTTGTCGACCCGGAAAAAGCGTTCGACAATATAAAATGGTGGAAGCTGTTCGAGATTCTGAAAAAAGTAGGGGTAAGCTATAGGGAGAGACGGGTCATATACAATATGTACAACAACCAAGAGGGAATAATAAGAGTGGACGATCAAGAACGAAATGCTCGTATTAAGAAGGGTGTAAGACAAGACTGTAGCCTTTCGCCCCTACTCTTCAGTCTGTACATCGAGGAAGCAATGATGGAAATAAAAGAAAGGTTCAGGAGTGGAATTAAAATACAAGATGAAAGGATATCAATGATACGATTCGCTGATCACATTTGCTATCCTGAGTGAAAGTGAAGAAGAATTAAATGATCTGCTTAACGGAATGAACAGTCTAATGAGTACACAGTATGGTTTGAGAGTGAATCGGAGAAAGACGAAGGTAATGAGAAGTAGTAGAAATGAGAACAGCGAGAAACTTAACATCAGGATTGATGGTCACGAAGTCAATGAAGTTAAGGAATTCTGCTACCTGCGCAGTAAAATAACCAATGACAGACGGAACAAGGAGGACATCAAAAGTAGACTCGCTATGGCAAAAAGACATTTCTGGCCAAGAGAAGTCTACTAATATCAAATACCGGCCTTAATTTGAGGAAGAAATTTCTGAGGATGTACGTCTGGAGTACAGCATTGTATGGTAGTGAAACATGGACTTTGGGAAAACTGGAACAGAAGAGAATCGAAGCATTTGAGATGTGGTGCTATAGACGAATGTTGAAAATTAGGTGGACTGATAAGGTAAGGAATGAGGAGGTTCTACGCAGAATCGGAGAGGAAAGGAATATGTGGAAAACACTAATAAGGAGAAGGGACAGGATGATAGGACATCTGCTAAGACATGAGGGAATGACTTCCATGGTACTAAGGGGGCTGTAGAGGGCAAAAACTGTAGAGGAAGACAGGGATTGGAATACGTCAAGCAAATAATTGAGGACGTAGGTTGCAAGTGCTACTCTGAGATGAAGAGGTTAGCACAGGAAAGGAATTCGTGGCGGGCCGCATCAAGCCAGTCAGTAGACTGATGACCCGAAAAAAAAACAAAAAAAAACATCATCAGTAGTTTGAGCTATATTCTGCATTAATCTGTGGCATTATATTACAAAAGCCCCCATTCTCTTCTTGTCTCAACCTCTTACCGTCTATGTTTCACTTCCGTACAAGGTTACATTACAGAAAAATTTCTTCTGAAGACACTTCCTAACACTATAAGCCTGCAACTCGTTTCGGAACTGCCCTTGAGAGTTCGTATAACATCGCCATCATTGTATATTCTCTGAAATGACACAGAATGTGACCCATTAATAAGACTATCTAACTTAGTAGATCCCTTCGGAGATGCCAGAACTACGCAAAGCGCAACGGAACGCGGATGTTATTCGGAAGTAACGCAATTGAGTAATGAACTAGAACATTAAATGCAAACCCCTTACCTCATAGCTCTGTTTTCTTTTCTTTCTGTTTTGTTACATTTCCTGGTTTTTTTCGGAACGTGCCCAAACAGCCATCTCAACACAGGAAATGTTACACTACAGTTTGTGACAGTTCAGAATATGCATCAGTTTAAATCGTACCCTGGTACGAAATTATAGCGCACAGTTTCAAATGAGTTTAACTCGTTCCATTTCGGCACGATTTGTACAATGAAAGATATTTTGGTAGCGTTACTTGCACTACATAAGAACCGGAAAATATGGTGTTCGTGTGGTGAATATAATAATTTACGATGACGTCGTCTCCGCCGCCGCATAACTGGAAGAACCGCCTTATCTCTGCCGTACCTGCATTGCTGACAACTCCGTACGGAAAATATATTCAAAGACTGCAAGCAAGCTTAGTGTAGCCCCTAGAAAACTGCACACAAGAGAATGGAGCACGTTCCGTATTAAACAAAATCTATTCAGATATGGAGGTGAGGCAGACGTAGTGGAATTTGTGAACAAAGTACGAGTAAGTGATAATGAATCTGCGAAGTTCAAATGCATGAAGAATTCAGTACAAGACGTGGACAGGTCCGACAGGCAAAATCAACCGTTATGGTTACGAATAAATGTCTAATCTGAACATCCAGTATCCCTTGGAAACACCATAAAATAATGAAAATAGTGTGATAAAAATTTCGCAAATCGTTTAGAAAGAGGTTTGCGAGTAAGAGAATATCTTTTGAATCAGCTGAATTAACAGATGGTTAGCCTGGATACAGATACCGGTCACCACGTATTCTAAAGCAGTTGAAACGATGAATAAAGGCAAAATAACTAACCACAGCGAGTCAATATACACTCGAAAGTACAAGACGTTAGAAAATTTTAACACTCGCGCGATTTTCAGTCACGCTAAAGTAATCTGGATGTTCACAGCATGCTACAGTCACCATTCTGCTAAAACATGGATGTAGAATGCATCGCTGTCTGATGCTTATGCTCTCGTCAAAAGACGAGACGGAAGTACTTTTGTGTTTCAAACTACACGAGACGAACAAGCGGACTATGCGCACCTAGAGCATGAGTCAAGGCTCTTGCGTTACTACAAGACGTTCCTGCCCTTTCCTGTTCGGCAAAAACACACTGTTCCTTCGGACCGCGACGGTTTGTAAGTGAGTCGATAAGTGGCTTAAGTACAATGCGGATGCGCTACGCATGAAAGGAGCTCGCCACAAGGGGACATCCGAACACTTAAATTTATATTCAATTGTTGCAAATTTCCGTTCATAAGAACATTTTTTCTGTTTGCCAGTCTGCATTTTATATCCTCTGCAATTTGGCCATCATCAATTATTTTCCTGTCGCAGACGCGAGACTCTTTCACTACTTTCAGTGTCTTATTCCCTAAATTCCCGTAGCATTGCCTGATTTCATTGGACTACATTCTATCACCTTGTCTTACTTTTGTTAATTTTTCATCTTATAATGCTTTTTCGAAGCGCCGTCCATACAGCTGAACTGTTTTTCGAAATCCTTTGCCCTCTCTAACAGAATTACTGTGTCATCAACGAACTTCAGACATTTAGTTTCTTCTCCCTGAACTTTATTTGTCTTTCCAAATATATCTTTCGATTTCTTAACAGTTTGCCAGATATACAGATGGAACAACAGTGAGGATAGGCTACCCTTTCTCGATCTCATCACAGTTACTGCTTGCCCTTCATGTCGTTCGACTCTCATGATTGCAACGCAGTTTCTGTCAAAATCGTAGATAACATTTCGGTTCCCGTATTTTATCCCTGCTACCTTCTGATTTTTCAGTCAACATCTTGAAACGTTACTTGTAATCTAGAAGTGCTATAAACGTAGGTTTGCCTTTTGTTTACTTTTCTATGATAAATCGTGGAATCAAAACTACCTCCCGTATTCATACATTTCTCTGGAACCTAAAATGATCTTCCTCGATATTGTTCCATTCTCTTTAAAACAGTTCAGGTCAAGCAACTGAAACTTCCACATTTATACGTTAGTTTTACTAGTTTTACTCTCTGAGTATAAACCTTTACATCTAGGTTGGCCCCTCTGCACAGCAGCCTACATGCAACAACAGGACTCTGTCTGAAATATCCCACAGTTACAATGAAACGAAACGATCGTGTGGCATTATTGGCCATTGGACACCACGTGGGGCGGTCGTGCTATCTGATACAAGTCTTCCTATTGGGCCCCACTTCGGCAGTTTCAGATACGCTCGATAATAGTCTAATATAAAGACTTAAACCGGTCGCGTGAACCTTCGTCTTTATATTGAAGTTCATTACGTCAACATGTCTAACACTTTTAACAGAACATTAACACAACTAACTACGGCACATTTAATTCACTGGTAAAAAGACAGATCTCTCATAGTAAGTCTGCGTACAACATCATACAACTAGAGCAGAAATATAAATGTAGTTTGAGCATTATGAGTATAACTGAGTTCCAATAAGGTTACGAGTTCGTTTATTTAATTTTACGTGTCCAGAAAATGAAATTATTACAATACTGATAGACCATTGATAGTGTACACAAATAGACTAATTATATAGAGTGTAACAGTTTTAGAGAAAATGTAGTAAAATACACATAAAAAGTAATAACAACAAAAGTACATGGGTTAATTCGTAGAACAAGAATGTAAAAAAATACTGACGTGGAAGGCAAAAAAGATCCGTATAATAGGAATCGCGGACCGAGGGTTCCGCACAAACTTAATTATGGATACAGACTGTTCACCCACCGCGTGAATCAAGATTCTCGACGATATTTGTTTGTTACTGATGTCAGTACTGGCAAGATATCAAAATATGTGACATAACCTGCCGTGTCCTTTGAGTGTATTGACGTCGAAGCTTAAATGTTTTACACCACCAAGGGACCAAAGATTTTCGTATGTAACATAAATTTCAATTTGATACATCTCACCGCTCTTGAGAAAAAGTGGTCTTAACAGAAGGACAAGCAGCAAGTCGAATAATAAATGACATAATACGATAGTTTTTTCGTGTGGTATAATCACAAATTAACAATTTTCTGGTTTTTTCCGTTACTATCACTGTGAAATCCTGCTTCTTGCCAAATTTGACAATCCTAAGTAAACGGAAAGTGTCCTATAGATACTTGCTAGTAAGTTTGCTAGTGTCAAAAGATGTGAAATAATTGGCCTTCTCTTTTGATTGCATTGACTTCTACACCGCGACGGAACTGTACGTGACATGTACTTCAAATTGATACGTCGACCTATTTCTCAGAAAAAAGATGATTTAACAGTCGGACTGACAGACAGACAAATGGGAACCAAAGTGATTCTGGAAGGGTTGATGTACGAAATCTTAAAATCATGAACATCGAGATAATTCCCTTCATGTTGTGTGAAGAGCCAGTATTCGGCAGTTTTGAATGTTGTTTCGTTAGCGGCAGCTCACTGGTTGTACATGTATCCTGTAGGTTTCTGCAGACTAGCAGATGCTGTTGGTACTGCAGGTCACCATACAGGCAAATTTCATCAGCACTGCTGAAGCCCCAGCTCATGAGGTTGACACTTCGGTTCTCTGTTCAGCGTCTTCTGTATCACATAAGGCAGGTGTGAACCTGTGACTGGCTCCTCTTCGACACCCTTTCCGTGTGCTTCAGACAAGGAATCCCACCATAGCTCCACTTGCCGCAATCTGGGAGATGAAGAAATTATGCTTATCCATTACGGGTATTTTAGAACCGTGACCGTATATTGAATGTAAATAAGTTATACAGAACTGTAATCAGTCACTTTTTTTGAATAATAATGCTTTATTCCATGAACCGGTTTTCGAACCTTTTCAGGTTCATCTTCAGATGGTTTCGGGAGGATCCGGGAAGTTACATCATTACTGGTAGTAGCATAATGCTGGGTGCTGGTACTATGGCAGAAAGATGGGACACACTTTAGTGTATCGCCATGACTATAGCTTACTGGTAGTAGAATAATGCTGGGTGCTGGTTCTATAGCAGAAAGATGGGTCACACTTTAATGTATCGCCATGACTATAGCTTATCTACCGACAGATGGAGCATTATGCTACTACCAGTAATGATGTAACTTCCCGGATCCTCCCGAAACCATCTGAAGATGAACCTGAAAAGGTTCGAAAGTCGGTTCAAGGATGGAGAAATTGCTGTAGATGTCTGTATGAAATGGTTTCCTGATCTGAGTCTAGGTCGCTGAAGCTCGCGACCAAACCAGAGACATCCGGGATCAGTTTCCTGTTTCTTTTTCTCCACTTCAGAAGTTTAATTTGCTGTGGCTACCTAGAAGTGCGATGTCCATAATTTGGTATGGTATACTGGCAGCCTATCACAATGCGTCCAGTCTAGTTCAGATGTATATTAACCCGTTTCGCATGCCAGTCTGTCACGCAACGTCTCAAAGCAACTTTTGAAAATACCCTTAACGACAGTTCCACATTTTTCTTGCATTGCTCACTTGTATGAGCTTCTCCAAGCATATTTTATCTGATAACGATTACTTGAAACCCATCGTAAATTAAGTATTTAGCGACCGAGACGTTTTCAAGGAATTCCTACACGCGAAGTCTGAATAGACGCACACCTTAAAAATGGAAGACATTTCTTGTTTTGCGGGATGAGAAAGTATCTCCTGTTCTTCAGTAGCGTCGTGTAAACTGTGCTAAGTGGTAATCCTTTGACCAACCTTTTGTGGCTCTTTGTATCATAAGCTGTTGTGAGGTCAACGAAAGCAATGCCTTTTACATGGCAGTTAACAATTACCAAGACTGAATATCATTACGACTGTTCACTTCATCTGCAGTCCACTAAACCTGTATGAAATGTGAGCTTCACGACATCTTTACTGGGAGTGAGGGCCAGCAGGTCTCCAGTGAAATTGACGTAACAGTGGGCAGATGGTGCCTCATGCTAGGTGAGTTCTTGTGAAGAAGGCCAGGCATTCGCAGACCAGCACCCTCCCCCCACCCCCCTCAACCAACCACTTCACATTATTTGCATGTTATTTATTAATATTTCCTTGCATTACATTCCCCTTAGCTATTGTTAGACAGTCTTTTTTCTATATAAAGCTACTATTTCTCTCTTGAGAATTTATTTGGAATTATCGGTGGCGTACGTCAATCCTCTCATTCCCTGAGAAAGTATTTGGCGCACTCTTTGAGATTCTCATACAAGCCCTTCTACGCCAATGGTTTGACCTCCTATATGGGCTACTTTAGAGAATCTGCGATATTTTTGACCTGCAAACCTGCAACATCTCTAGTACACAGCTACACGACGCAATGAACAAAGTCCCAAGCACATTCATTTTTAAAAACTGGTCGGGAGGATTGTATTTTTACAGTGTGCGACGATGTTAAGAGTGACAGAATCAGAAGGTGGCCGAAAGTCCGAAACTTGTGTGGACAAAAATGAAGTTTAAGTGGCACCGGGGAACGTGTTTTCGAAGATGACTGCAATGGAAGCTGTAGGCAGAAATCTAAAAACGATTTTTCTGATTTCTATGTATCACAACTGGTAGGATGTAATTTCTTTGTGGGATCGCATAGCATAATAATTCAGTGTGAAACTGAATGCTGTTGGTTTCATGTTCCGCTCATACTTCGCATGACTTTTATGGAATTAGTTGATTTACAGACCGCATATACTTCATTTCTATTGCTTCATAAAACACAAATGCATCAGTAAATACGTAACTTTGCCTGCTATACTACGTATGCTACCAGAATTAAGTCGAGCATTTGTCTATAGATCAGTGGGAATTACTCAAAGAAACGATTTCCGATTAGATTTAAAATGAGTCTTGCTACCTGTCAAACATTTTCTGCTGATTGGAAAATGAGCATAGATTTACGTGGTTGCATACTGGAATCTTCCCTTGGACACAAACAGCTTTATTTATGAAAAAATTAATTAGTGGGTATATCTGTTGCAATGTGCAGTAACAGTACCTAGCTATCTGATGTGGTGCCTACAAGGTGTAAGGTTCTCATGGGATTTCTGCCATTGTAAATAACGTACCTTTACCGACCTGGAACAAAAATAAATGAGCGCATTGTACAAGTTGTGAATAAGATCTATGAATCTGTGTTTAAATTTATCTGTAGTTTGCTTGCTCGCCTCCCAGTTGTGCGGCGTTGGAGCGTTCTTATTTGAGCCATTGTAGGGAGCAGTTGAGGTTTTAGAGAAGGGGATTTGGTATTTGTGAACCTAAGAGAGATTATCTGGAATACTTTATTATGGAGTTGAAAACTTGCTTTCAAACATATATAATGGATTCTGTTGATGGAGAAGATTTCTGGACTAATTTTTCAGGGTGCGGGACAATGAAATGCTTATATGTCAGAACTATTAATTAAAGGAATCCTTTGTCCCTCAAC
The DNA here is from genome assembly GCF_021461395.2 of Schistocerca americana. Classification (NCBI taxonomy): domain Eukaryota; kingdom Metazoa; phylum Arthropoda; class Insecta; order Orthoptera; family Acrididae; genus Schistocerca; species Schistocerca americana. The sequence continues at coordinate 457,543,962 of NC_060126.1, read as the reverse complement.
TAACCAATAAAAAAATCATGATTATTACTAATTTGATCTTATTGTTTTCATTATGTCACAAATTACAAAGTTGGTTAAAATGTCTGCAATTTTAGGAGTGGTAGAATTTGGTGAGTGCTAGGATCATTTTATGGTTTACAGTTTTTTGAGAATAAACAGTTTAACTCTTCAAGGACGACTTCCTTGAAAGTAAAACCCTCCTCCAAGGTTCTTAGTGAGGTTTTGAATACTCTGTCGTGCGTGCATTGCACCTTACGCCAAACTAAAACACAGATCCTTCCTGACAAGCAAAAAATTAATTTTGTGGTTAGTAGTTTATATTTTCTTTAGCTGCTGCCTCTCCTGATTTCCATTTACGTTAGAGAACTTCAGTACACCAGACACAAAACATCCTGAGCATGAGGTAAGTTACCCTTATTTCAGAGCAAAACTAACCATGCATTCTTATGAGGAAGCAGTTCGTAATCAGAATTATCATCTGTTTCGCTAAGCAAGCAGATTAATTTACGGTTAACATTATAGGTAATCTCAAACAGCTATGTTTTCTTCTGAGTACAGTAGTATTTTATTTTTGTGGACATTTAGAGTTAGAAATTGTACTTCATGTCACGCAACTTTCGTAGTGTAACTCAGTATTGAGTTTCAGTTAAATAGTTTACACTGAGTACACAATTAGTTACTTTGGCATTCAATTAGATTAGTTTTCATTATTTCAAAGTCTGCATTCCATTAAATTTAAAGTTTTGTTTAACGACAGTGTTCACAAGGGCAACACAGGGCAAACCAACGCACAGCGTTGCTCAGCGGTTCAATACGATATCTAAAGTTAGCATTACACGAGGAAACAAGTGTCTGCAAAAGGAATATTCGTTATTTTCATTTACATGTGGGTTTTTACGGAAAGCTTACAAAGGTGACTCCGGCCACGTACAGCATTTTTACCTCAATGCTCACTTTTTTGCAGACGCCGTTAGTTCTCCGTGCTTTAACGAAAAAGTTCCCCCCCCCCCCCCTCCAAAAAAAAAAAAAAATTAAGACATGAGACGTTAAGATTTTGACTTTCTTATTTGTCAGTCCAGTAATTATGAGGAGCACCAGCCCTTGTGATTATCTCTCTGTGGAGCTCATTTACAAGTCACTTACGATGAAAAACTTACGTACACCCGGAAACTGTAGTGTTCTAAACCTATTGACTCGTACCTGTGCATCAGCTTCATTAATTCTTAGTGCACTATTATTTGCTTCAGATGCATGAATATTTTCCGTTTTTCCGAGTAGGATGTTTACTTCAACTGATGGTGTAACATAGTCTCTCGACCGTAAAGTGTCTTCTTATGTGGCTGTTGTCTACGAGAGGCCTGTTCCTTTAGACAGAAGACTTCCTTCGCCTGGAAATGACGTGCTTGTCCTCCTAATTGGACAGTCCCTACGGCGTAAGAGACCACCCATTCACCCGTCTTTATGGTATCATCGTACCCGTGGTATGCTGCAACTGCTACGTCATGGCTCCTATGCCATGACAGCGGCACACAGTTAAGCCAAGGTCACGTAGTTCCAAGGATAATTTACAGCAAAGATGTACCTACCATAAACCTATAACATATACACTTATCGGCTTTTGGCAAGATCAATTTGTACTATCGAGGGAGGACCAATTGTCACTTTATATGCTGTGGCACAATTTGTATGAATGTTTCACCTCAAAATTTTATGTGTATTTCATCACATATGGGTATGTATATTGCAACACACACTCCATACAAATGTTATTAATATGAAATTAACTCTACATCAGTGGACATAAACCATGTTAAAAATTATTAGATTGTATGATTTATAGCTAATTCAACAGCACGATGCATACATACGTGCTCCGATCCACGTCCTTACGCATGCACTGCTCGGTATCGACACTGTGCGTGGGACACCATGGTGCGTTGGAGTAACTGCGAGGGCAGAGGGTGACGGCTCCGCACATCACGAAGTATGCTTATCCGAACAGGAAGACGCGTGAGGGCAGTAGACTTTATTACACCGAACTACAAATTATTTATTTTCTTAGTTCAACGCTGCTTAATAATTTTAGAAAGCCATCCACGACGTTGAATTAGAAAAAATTCCCCTCACTTCTACACACATCAAAAAAGTTTTGCAGCAACCCGGTTCCTCGAACTCCTGAAGTTAAGCGTTGACTATGGATAGTGTATCACAGACACAGTCCCTTTGACTCTTCGGAGATCTCATTAAACCCTCCCAAAGATGTAAACAATCACGGATGAGCAGCACCTGTTAGACGGAGGGAGTCAGACAGCCGAACAGCTCTAGTCTTTCCACTAGCAAGGAGGTACACGGCTCGTGTTGTCTGTAGTTCAACCATGCCCAGACGGTTAATAACGCGGCTAGATCGCATCCCCATTGTTACTTTGTGCTAGGTAGGGCTCTCAACAATGGAAGTGTCCAGGCGTCTCGGAGTGAACCAAAGCGATGTTGTTCAGATATGGAGGAGATTCAGAGAGACAGGAACTGTCGATGGCATACCTCGCTCAGGCCGCCCAAGGGCTACTACTGCATTGGATGACCGCTACCTAAGGATTATGGCCCGTAGGAGCCCTGACAGCAACGCCACTATGTTAAATAATGCCTTTCGTGTTACGACTCAAACTGTGTGCAATAGGCTGCATGATGCTCAACTTTACTTCCGATGTCCATGGCGAGGTCCATCTCTGCAAACACGACACCATGCAGAGCAGTACAGTTGGGCCCAACGACGTGCAGCACGGACGGCTCAGGATCGGCATCCCGTTCTCTTCATCGATGAGTGTCGCATATGCCTTCAACCAAACTATCGTCGTAGACGTGTTTGGAGAAAACTCGGTCAGGCTGAACGCCTTAGACGCACTGTCCAGCGAGTGCAGCAAGGTGAGGGTTTCCTGATATTTTGGGGTGGCATTATGTGGGGCCGGCGAACGCCGCTGATGGTCATGGAAAGTGCCGTAATTGCTGGACGATACGTGAATGCCATCCTCAGACCAATAGTGTAACCATATCGGCAGCATATGGGAGAGGGATTCGTCTCCATGGACGACAATTCGCGCCCCTTCGTGCACATCTCCTGAATGACTTCCTTCAGGACGACGTCGCTCGACTAGACTGGCCAGTATGTTCTCCAGACATAAACCCTATCGAACATGCCTGGGATAGATTGAAAAGGGCTGTTTATGGACTATGTAACCCACCAACCACTCTGAGCCATCTACGCTGAATCGCCGTTGAGGAGTGGGACAATCTGGACCGACAGCGTCTTGATGAACTTGTGGATAGCATGCGACGACGAATACAGTCAGGCATCAATGCGAGAGGACGTGCTACTGGGTATTAGAGGTACCGGTGTGTACAGCAATGTGGACCACCACCACTGAAGGTCTCGCTGTATGGTGGTACAACATGAAAAGTGGTTTTCATGAGCAATAAAAAGGGCGGAAATGATGCTTATGTTGATCTCTACTCTAATTTTCTTTACAGGTTCCGGAATTCTTGGAACCGAGGGGATGCAAAACTTTTTTTGTGTGTGTGCATATAAATAACACAACACGCAGCTAATTGATATACACACATTCTATCCCGTGGCTGAACTGGGTGGCGAGAAGATGGACATCTAGCCTCCCCTTTATTAATCGCGGCAAATCCGTAAATGGTCACGCCTCCTTAGCTGATGTGGGACAAATGTATATGTAATTGTTAAGGCTTTCGTGGCCACTTGTTGACGAACTGCCTTTTGGCTTCTGTCTCGGGTTCTTCGGCCGACGTTCATCTAATGATTTTTCTGACGTTTCGCCAGCACGAGTGGCTGGCATTGTCAAAGCTTCACCCTCCATTGCCGCTGGTGAACTGAAGCCGAGCTCGCGGCCGCAGATTATACACTCCTGGAAATTGAAATAAGAACACCGTGAATTCATTGTCCCAGGAAGGGGAAACTTTATTGACACATTCCTGGGGTCAGATACATCACATGATCACACTGACAGAACCACAGGCACATAGACACAGGTAACAGAGCATGCACAATGTCGGCACTAGTACAGTGTATATCCACCTTTCGCAGCAATGCAGGCTGCTATTCTCCCATGGAGACGATCGTAGAGATGCTGGATGTAGTCCTGTGGAACGGCTTGCCATGCCATTTCCACCTGGCGCCTCAGTTGGACCAGCGTTCGTGCTGGACGTGCAGACCGCGTGAGACGACGCTTCATCCAGTCCCAAACATGCTCAATGGGGGACAGATCCGGAGATCTTGCTAGCCAGGGTAGTTGACTTACACCTTCTAGAGCAAGTTGGGTGGCACGGGATACATGCGGACGTGCATTGTCCTGTTGGAACAGCAAGTTCCCTTGCCGGTCTAGGAATGGTAGAACGATGGGTTCGATGACGGTTTGGATGTACTGTGCACTATTCAGTGTCCCCTCGACGATCACCAGTGGTGTACGGCCAGTGTAGGAGATCGCTCCCCACACCATGATGCCGGGTGTTGGCCCTGTGTGCCTCGGTCGTATGCAGTCCTGATTGTGGCGCTCACCTGCACGGCGCCAAACACGCATACGACCATCATTGGCACCAAGGCAGAAGCGACTCTCATCGCTGAAGACGACACGTCTCCATTCGTCCCTCCATTCACGCCTGTCGCGACACCACTGGAGGCGGGCTGCACGATGTTGGGGCGTGAGCGGAAGACGGCCTAATGGTGTGCGGGACCGTAGCCCAGTTTCATGGAGATACCCCAGGAGCAACAGTGTCCCTAATTTGCTGGGAAGTGGCGGTGCGGTCCCCTACGGCACTGCGTAGGATCCTACGGTCTTGGCGTGCATCCGTGCGTCGCTGCGGTCCGGTCCCAGGTCGACGGGCACGTGCACCTTCCTCCGACCACTAGCGACAACAGCGATGTACTGTGGAGACCTCACGCCCCACGTGTTGAGCAATTCGGCGGTACGTCCACCCGGCCTCCCGCATGCCCACTATACGCCCTCGCTCAAAGTCCGTCAGCTGCACATACGGTTCACGTCCACGCTGTCGCGGCATGCTACCAGTGTTAAAGACTGCGATGGAGCTCCGTATGCCACGGTAAACTGGCTGACACTGACGGCGGCGGTGCGCAAATGCTGCGCAGCTAGCGCCATTCGACGGCCAACACCGCGGTTCCTGGTGTGTCCGCTGTGCCGTGCGTGTGATCATTGCTTGTACAGCCCTCTCGCAGTGTCCGGAGCAAGTATGGTGGGTCTGACACACCGGTGTCAATGTGTTCTTTTTTCCATTTCCAGGAGTGTATATACCTGGTGCGCCAACGTCCGAGGGCTTCTCCGCGGTCATTTCCGGTGCGTTTCTCCTCTTGCTAACTGCGACGGTCGTTCGCTGCAGTACGGGAAGCCAGGATCCGTTTACCTTAAGGCTTTCCTCTTTCTTGTTGAAACTGTTCACGTGTTTTTGTATTTCTACAGCTTCTCTAAACAAGCACGTGTGATAGTGCTTCTCTACGGTCAGAACTTCCATGTCGGCGAATTCTATTACGTGGTCGGTCTCATTCAGTGCGTGCTCTGCCACGGCCGATTTCTCGACCTGCCCCAACCTGCAATATCGCTTATGCTCTTTGATCCTGGTGTTAATTGATCGTCCAGTCATTCCGACATAAACTTTTCCACATGTGCATGGTATACGGTATATTCCCGACATTGCAAGTGGGTCTCTTTTCTCCTTCGTCGATCTAAGACACTCTTTGATCTTCCTTGTCGGTTTGAAAATCGTCTTTACGCCATGTTTGCGCAATATACGGTCGATTCTGTCCGTCACTCTGGGAATGTATGGCAGAAAGGCCGTACCCGACATTTCTTTTTCTGGTTCCTTACTTCGCCGAGTGTTTGGCTCTGTTACACTTCTAATGTAATTTGTGGAGTACCCATTGCTCCTCAGAGCAGTTTCGAGGTGTTGCATTTCTCGTTTGAGGTGTTGCGGCTCACATATTCGTCCTGCTCTCGTTACGAGCGTACTAATCATGCCTCTTTTCTGGCTCGGGTGGTGGTTTGACAGTTTGTGCAGGTATCGGTCCGTGTGTGTCGGTTTTCGATACACGCTGTGTCCCAGGTTTTTGCCGTCCCTTGTGACCAGCACATCTAGAAATGGCAGTTTCTTGTCTTTTTCTACTTCCATGGTAAATGTTATGTTGGCATGGAGGCTGTTCAAGTGCCTTAGGAAGCGACAGTCAGATATCGATACGTTGTGTCACTGTTTTTTATTATGAAATTACAGTGACAGTTTCATCACAACACTTACCTCTTTCTGCGATCCTTAGATCGCATGTCTGTTGTTTTGGCCGATATAAGGGCGTCATGCCTTTGTGATTGCGATTACTTTAGGATACGAGGCAAAGGTCGAGGAACGGAGGAAGAAAGGGCAGAGGGCTAGCCGAATACCCAAAATTAGTAAATGAATAAGGAATATAAAAGAACCGTGAGGCGGTTGGGTATACCGAGCTATTGCAAGCAAAAAGAACCTAAGCAATATGGCAACAGAAACTGGAGGACTTTAAATACTGAGGGATGTCAATCACGAATGACAAGACTAATTGACACAGTATTTGAAGGGCTTCATTGTGTTTCTTCTCGTTAAACGGAGAAGACTATGACAGGACAAAGGTTTAGTAAATGCCAGTCGTGATCAGAACAGCGTTCTGTATAGCTGTGAGTGCATTTTGTTGGAGCGAAGTGAGTTCCAACATGGGCAAAATGTTGGTGCTTCCGTAACCAAGGTGGCCGAAGTGTTTTGGGTTTCAAGGGGCACCGTGTCCAAGTTGTATATCAGATACAGGGAAATCGGAGAAACACCCGAAAAGTCGTCATGTGGAATAAAGTGCATGTAGAGCGATCGTGAGAGACGGTCACTGAAGAGAGTTGTGACGAAGAACAAGAGGCCGACAGCTTAAAATGCACTGTAGAACTGAATTTCGCACTCGCGTATTCTGCCAGCAGCAAAACATGACGGGGGCTCCATAAGCAGGGAATTCCAGGGCGAGCTGTAATTCGAAACCCACACACCTGTTATGCAAATTCCCATAACAGTAAAACTTGGCGCCGAATCCATAAAGTCTGAAGTGCGGAACAATGGAAGAAAGTAGTTTGGTCGGATTAGTCTTGTTTCACACTGGTTCTAACTTCTGGCCAAGTTTACGCCCCATGCACGAAAGATGGATTCGGCGACGATTTCAGCAGCCATCTCCTGATATTCCATGGGCCACAATAATGCTAAGGATTATGTGAGCATTTTAGCTAATACGCTCAATTCCAATGTACAATGTTTGTTCCCCAATGGTGACGCTGAGTTCTAAAGCGACACGGTCCCTGTTCACAGAGTTCACATATTTTAGAATTGGTTTTGTGAGTACGACGGTGGAGTGTCGCACCTTCTAGGCCACCACATTCCTTAGGGATTTAATAGTCCAAGGCAGCAGTATTTTACAGTAGCCCATACGAGAATGAAAGACAAGTATGTAAATTCTTCGGCCGCGCGGGAAGGAGAGCCGGTCCCCGGAAAGAATCCGCCCGGCGGATTTGTGTCGAGGTCCGGTGAGCCGGCCTGTCTGTGGATGGCTTTCAGGCGGTTTTCCATCTGCCTCGGCAAATGGGGGCTGGTTCCCCTTATTGCGCCTCAGCTACACTTGTCGGCAATTGCTACGCAAACAAGTTCTCCACGTACGCGTACGCCACCATTACTCTACCACGCAAACATAGGGGTTACACTCGTCTGGTGTGAGACGTTCCGTGGGGCGGTCCACCGGGGGCCGAACCGCACAATAACCCTGGGTTCGGTGTGGGGCGGCGGAGGGGTGAAGTGGACTGCGGCAGTGGTCGTGAGGTTGCGGACCACGTGCGGGCTCTAGGACCCCGATTAACATAACATAACATAAGTAAATTCTTCGCTCTACAATATTTCATAGTAACGTCTTGGCGTAAAGCATCTATATCTGCTGCGTGGACCGGTGGTGCAAGGCCCACATCAGTTCAGAACTGGATAGCGATGGGTGGCGTGAGGAGGTGGAGAGCCGTTGGCAACTCAAGTAAACAAGTTCAAAGATTAAGACATCTTATTTTAACTCATATAACCACAATTGTGACGTCACTGCTCGATGACCGTGCACCCCTCAGCATGGCTAGGATGGCCCACGTTGAACGAATGCTGTTTCCAGCCTTCCCTCGGGTGCGTCTACTCGCCCAGCATTGCTGACTCCATTAGCGACAGCTACAGCACGGTGCAGGGACTCCTCTCTGCGAGTGGCGTCTTGTGGAGCATCGCCGCCCTCAAGGACACTGTAGAGTGCAGAGCCCCGGGCTGTAGAGTGCGGAGCCCCGGGCTGCTGCCTTCCAGGAAAGGCATCTGGCGGCTGCTGTGTGCCACCGGAGGAGTCCCAGCTGTGGTGAACATTGAGTGCTTTGAAAGGGTACAGTACCGCCCGACATTGAAGATAGGTACAACATACTTCATTATTTTTGTCAGAACAACACATTTTTTTTGTAAAGTAACTCAATTTCAATTAATACAGCGAAGCCAGATACCAGTGTGGGAAAGAATGACAATTTATTTATTTAATTGATCACATGTGCACTCCCACAAAGTAAATCCCTACATCCAGTTCGGTGAGATCTGTGAAATGAATGAGTGTATGGTCGTCTGCTAACCGCAGATAGTGAATGTGAATATATGATCATCTTTGAGTCGATCCTTTGGCCACCTTTGGTGGGACCAAAGAGATGAAATTTGCCTGAGCTTTGAGCGCCTGAAATGTGGCTGACCAATGCGGTAGAAAGGTGCTCCCCCTACTTCAGCAGAGGTGGAGAGGATCTCGAGAACGGCCATGTTTCAGCACTCTGCCGCTGGATCTTGTGCTGTTAAGACCTGTTTTAGTTGTGTTTCGTAATGATGAAAGAGTGGAGACATGGTATGCATGTGGAATATAATTTCTCTATTTTAGGAACTTTTGTGGGGAGAATTAAATGTCAGGCAGGTAATATTAAAGGGATTGTAGTAATCTTCAGAAGTGACCAACGGTCACAATGAAACCAAGTTGAAATACTTCCGTGTGCTTCAGTTAAGCTGAATTACTAGCGTGTGTACAATAAGTTGAAATATTTAAGAAATAGCGTGTGTACCATAAGTTGAAATATTTAAGAAATGGCGTGTGCAGGACTTGAAATTAGAGACGAGTACTTCCACGTGGTGGGTACTGTGTGAGTCTCAATCTGTGTATGAGACACAGGATAAAGAGAAGTACTCGTCCATGGTATCAGTTGAGGACTCGCGTGTGTGATGAATATGTTCTTAATGTTACTTTGCGTGATATGATTCCGTGTGACGCTAGATTTAAACTCTGAGAGAGAAGCAAGGTGAGTCGGCCGTCTATCCAGCAACGCCACTTGGCTTGCATTGCACAGGAAGACGTGGAAATATCTCCAGAGTTCATAGTAGGAAAGTAGAATTACGAAGTGGGGCTGTGTCATGTGAAACTGGGATAAATATTAATTGAAGTGGGAAAGCTGAAAGTGATAATGTTGTGACCATTCTCTGTGTAGTATTTCATGTTGTAGTGTGGTGTATGTCGTGTAATTTGGGTATGTGTGGTTTGCATGGGAGAGTAGCGAGGTAGTTTCAAAAGATTAGTGGGTTATGCTTGTTCCTTCGGTACCCTCGGTCTGGAGGAAATTTTAGTGATGATGATTGTGAGAGTCGAAGTGTGAGGTATAATAAAATATCCACCATCCTATCCAGAAAGTACACTGTAGCGTTAAAAATAATTACGAGACCATAATATAGAGATTCACCATTGTAAAGCCATGCCCACTGGGCGGAATTTCTCATGTGTTATTGTTGTAGGTTATAGAATTTGTGTGTTTAGGTTAGAGAATTTATTGGAATAAATAAGATAGTGAAAAGAAAAAGATTGGTGGACTTTTCCTTCGAATTGTATGTTGTCATAATGTCCCGAGTTTATAATGTGTGCGCCATTCCTATTCAGTGCGGTGGCCACGTGTTGACAAAAGCCGTTAAATAAAAGACAAAAAGAAAATGTGGTATTGCCAGTGCGTAGTGCACAGTCAGAGTTCTGTAAATTACTGATAGATGCGTGTTTCCGTTGCGCATTATTCATACAGGAGGTTGATTAGTGACTTAATTGTGAGAGTACTAGAGTTCATGTTACTCGATAAACAAGAATGAATCCACTCGCTTGGCAGACCACTCATCTTGCAGGCCTGACTGCTTGATGCCACAGTATGAGCAAGGCATGTGGGTGCCTCTCAGCTTATACAAGGAACCCGTTGAGTGTGAGGTCGCAAAAGCTCAATGGTATTTACGGCGTTCGATACCCCACATATTGCCTACCACGCAACCAAAATTCTTTTTCTTCTTTTTTTTGTTTGTCTTGTTTGTTTGAGTCATCAATCTCCTGAGTGATTTGATGCTATTTGACACGAATTCCTCTCCTATGTCAACCTTTTAATCTCAGAGTAGCATTTGCATTCTACGTCCTGAGTTATTTGCTGGATGTATTCCAATCTCTGTCTTCCTCTACAGTTTTTACCCTCTACAGCTGAAATTACCTCTTTAATTATTTTTATCAAACACTGATCTACAGAATTATCCCTGACAAAGACAACTCAAACTTAACCTACTTATTTATTACCCACAATATACAAGCCCAACGCAATCTAACTCCTACAACCATCAAGAAGAAACACAAAGTATATCTATTTAAAGAAGCAGATAAATATCCTCTTAACTCGTTTTTAAGAGAAAGACTGCACTCCTTCCGATCTGATCACTTAAGTGTAGAAAAGTTGTGGAATGATTTAAGAGAGATAGTATCGACAGCTATTGAGAGATATATACCACGTAAATTAATAAGTGATGGTACTGATCCCCCATGGTACACAAAACGGGTCAGATGGCTGTTGCAGAAGCAGAGACAAAAGGATGCCAAATTTAAAAGAACGCAAAATCCCCAAGACAGGCAAAGTTTTGCAAAAGTTCGAAATATACGCGTACTTCAATGCGAGATGCTTTCAGTAATTTCCACAACGAAAGTCTGTCTCGAAATCTGGCAGAAAACCCAAAGAGGTTCTGGTCATTAATAAAGCACACCAGTGGCAAGACTCAATCAGTACCTACACTGCGCGATAAGAACGGTGAAGTGACTGATGACAGTGCCACTAAAGCAAAGTTATTAAACTCGTTTTACCGAAACTCCTTCACCAAAGAAGACGAAGTAAATATTCCGGAATTCCTATAAAGAACAACTGCCAAGATGAGAAATATAGAAAAAGGTATCCTCGGTGTCGCAAAGCAGCTTAAATCACTTAATAAAAGCAAGGCTTCCGGTTCCGAATGCATACCAGTCAGTTTGCTCTCAGAGTACAATAGCTCCATACTTAGCAATTATATACAACCGCTCGCTCACAGAAAGATCCGTACCTAAACACTGGAAAATTGCTCAAGTTATACTAATACCCAAAAAGGGAAGTAAGAGTAACCCGTTGAAATACAGGCCCATATCACTAACGTCGATTTGCAGTAGGGTTTTGGAAAATATACTGTATTCGAACATTATGAAGTACCTCGAAGAAAACGATATCCTGACACGTAGTCAGCATGGATTCAGGAAATATCGTTCTTGCGAAACACAACTAGCTCTTTATACCCATGAAGTAATAAGTGATATCGACAGGGGATGTAAACTGATTCCATATTTTTAGATTTCCAGAAGGCTTTCGACACCGTTCCTAAGCGTCTTCTAACCAAACTGCGTGCCTACGGAATATCGCCTCAGTTGTGCGACTAGATTCGTGATTTACTGTCAGAAAAGTCACAGTTAGTAGTAATAGACGGAAAGAAAGTGAGTGAAACAGAAATAATTTCCGGTGTTCCCCGGGTAAGTGTTATAGGCCCTCTATTGTTCCTGATCTATATTAACGACATAGGAAGCAATCTCAGTAGCCGTCTTAGATTGTATGCAGATGATGCTGTCATTTACCGTCTTGGAAAGTCGTTAGATGACCAAAACTATTTGCATAATGATTTAGATAAGATATCTGTACGGTGCGAAAAGTGGCAATTGACCCTGAGTAAAGACAGGTGTGAAGTTATTCACGTGAGTAGTAAAAGAAATCCACTAAATTTCGATTACTCGATAAGTCAGACAAATATGAAGGCTCCAAATTCAACTAAATACTTAGGGATTACAATTACAAATACCCTAAAATGGAACGATCACATAGCTAAAGTTGTGCGTAGAGCCAACCAAAGTCTGCGATTCATTGGAAGAACACTTAGAAGGTGCAACAGGTCTATTAAAGAGACTGCTTACACCATGCTTGTCCGCCTTGTTCTGGAGTATTGCTGTGCGGTGTGGGATCCGCATTAGGTAAGACTGACGGATGACATCGAAAAAGTACAAAGAAGGGGAGATAGTGCCACAGACACGATACGTGAATTGGAGTGGCAATCATTAAAACAAAGGCGTTTCTCGTTGTGACAGGATCTTCTCTTGAAATTTCAGTCACCAGTTTTCTCCTCCGATTGTGAAAACATTCTGTTGGCACCCACCTACATAGGGAGAAATGATCATCGTGATGAAATAAGAGAAATCAGTGCTCGCGCAGAAAAATTTAAGTGCTCGTTTTTCCAGCGCACCGTTCGAGAGTGGAACGGTGGACAGACAGCTCGAAGGTGGTTCATGTAACCCTCTCCCGAGCACTTTATGTGAGTGTTATTGTGAATGACACAGTAATCACGTAGATGTAGAGGTAGATGTAGATATTGACAACGTGACTTCCAGTAATTAACACAAAAGAGTGGCCCCTAAACTGCAAGAAATCATAAGAATAATGCAAATCAAAAAAATATGAATTTAAAGAAATATAAAACTACCTCCAACTCTGTTAATTGCCTAAACTCATTTCAGTCACGAATCTCAAGATTGCAAACCCCATTCCTTTTCATGTCACTTACCTCACAGAAAATCTTCATAACACTGACTACAACAATTACAAGAAGTAGCAGCTACAGCCAGCTAAATAAAAAGATCCTAAATACAATAGACTCTAACCACTAGGAGGCATATGGTTAGAGACAGAAAGATTTTGTTGAAGAGCAAACAATGTGTTTAGGAAATTTTACCTTGATCATGTGACATCCAGTTCCAAACATTATATAGTTGTCAATAATTCCACTGCCCAATCATTAGCAACCAAACATACATCATCATAGATACCCTTGGGTATTTTCTTATAAACCTATCATTTCATCTCGCTTTACGATGCATGTCCTACCTACACAGAGTCTCCACTAAGAATATCATGTCCATACACTTCCCTATCCAATCGCTAACTGCTAGTATGTCCAACCAGAGAATCTCTTGCCGAGGGAGCAGAGCGTTGTCAGCGATATTCAGTCTATAGCGCTTGCAACATACAAACAGGCTACTTACACAGCTCCCTAGTACGATGGAAGTCATTCTTCGTTGTCTTAAAGGATGTCCTATCATTCTGTCCGTTCTCCTTATCAGTCTTTTCCACATACTCCTTCCCTCTCTGATTCTGCGCAGAACCTCCTTATTCCCTACCTGACCAGTCCATGTAACTTTCAACATTCGTCTGTAGCACCAGATCTCGAATGCAACCACAATATTGGCTGCTTATGGCAACAGGGGGCGGGACTGAAGGTATCCAGTGGTGAGCACCGAATGAGGATACGGAACGTAGCCGAACTGAGTAGTCGACGAATTACTCACAATATTGCTAGAGGTGCCGATACAAAGCAGATCAATGGCAACCATAAACAAAGCAAACATTATAGCTGCTGAAATTGACATTTCATCAGAAAGAAGCCCAAGGAATTTCGCAGAGTGATAAAAAAAGTAGCAGATGAAATATTAGCGTTTCTTCAAGATGTGTAAGTGGAATGTGTGATGTCGTATACGCTCCACTGTGCGGACAACGTACATGAGGAGTGCAGAGCTGACGATACACGCTTAACAACTGAAAGTGATACTGAAACAGGTGTCTGCAGTTCATCATCCTTGACGGACAAGGAGCCACAAATCCCGTCTCCAGTGAAACATAGTAAAGGACCGTCGTTGTCCAAGGAGCGGATACGAAAAAAAGAGCAAATTTTGAACAAGTCCACAGCAGTACGGCTGTATAGTGCATAAGAAAAACTACCGATATCCGAACAGGACAAGGCGCAGTTGTTACAAAATCCGGTGTTTGCGCGCTTCGAGGAAGCTCGGTACAATTTACAGGATGTGCCTGGTAGCGACCTACTGACCTTCTACGCCATGCCCAGCGCACCGTTCGAGAGTGGAACGGTAGACAGACAGCTCGAACGTGGTTCATGTAACCCTCTGCCAGGCACATAGATTTCAAGGGAAGCAATGGATGACTACATAACTTCAGACAGTGCTACAGAACAAGCAGATGTAAGATAACGAAATTTCAAACAAAGCGTCAAGTTGACGATGCACAAAAAACTGCGGAATCTGTCAGAAAATATGTAAATGAGATGTACGAAACTTACCTCATCGTTCAGTAACGAATTTATTTTCAACTCCGACCAATCGGGATTTGAAGAGGAAATTCATGTGAAAGGTACCCTGAAAATTAGAGGTACCAAGACAGTTGTATCAAGATAATCAATGCCTTAACGCATTCGTGTACAATTATGACGACTGTTAATCTGGACAATTAACTAACTGTAAAGTTATTTATTGTGTTGAGAGAAGTTGGAGTTGTTCTGACCCCTCCGATTCTTTTTCGTGTGCGTGATCTTGCAAGGACAGTGGGTAATATTTGCGTCGCAGCATGGTAGAGTGGGAAAATGGGCGTAGGAGAATTAAAACTACGCTATGAGCATTGCTTTTGGCCAATAGCTGGTCAAAATAAATTGCTTTTGCTTGATTCCTGGTCTGCGCGTAGAAGTCATACTCATTTCTAGTAGACTATTCCGCCTGAAAAGTGCGTGTCATTGCAGTTCATACCTCTCGGAACCACTGGACAAATTCAGCCTCTGGATGTTTGTTTCCTCCATGTCTATAAGATACATTATCGCACTATCTGCAGCTACACCTTAAAGGACAGCCAGTTTCACGATAAGCTCTTTACACTCGGATGCATGCCATTATATTCCTTCAGTTCTTATAACCACGTTACTCCAATATGAGTCTATATGCATTCTTTAAGAGTAGGGTCGTGCGGTGGCGTTCTCGCTTCCCACGCCCGGGTTCCCGGGTTCGATTCGCGGCGCGGTCAGGGATTTTCTCTGCCTCGTGATGGCTGGGTGTTGTGTGATGCCCTTAGGTTAGTTAGGTTTAAGTAGTTCTAAGTTCTAGGGGACTGATGACCATAGATGTTAAGTCCCATAGTGCTCAGAGCCATTTGAACCATATAGCCTAGGTGCTCCAAAACAAAACAATGCAAAATTGCCTTTGCTTTACAACGACGAAGAAGAGAATCGAGCTTTTGCGGTGTCATGCTACTGTAGTATGATGAAGATTAAGTGGACTGATCAGGTAAGGAAGTGTTTCCCATGTATGCGTTCACTCCCCGAGGTTCTCTGCAGAGTCAGGGTGTGAACGCGTATATGGGAAACACTGAGAAGGAGAAGGAAGATGATGGGACATCTGTTAAGACATCAAGGAATGACATCGGTGGTACTCCACGTGGGTTGCAATTGCTACTCTGAGATGATAAGGTTGTCACAGCAGAAGGATTCGTTGGCGCGTGGTTCCAAGTACAACACGTAAACTTCTGAGAATTCTCCGATTGGTCTCAGACTGGCATTTGCGTTTCTCACGATTAGTTTTATGTGGTCAATGCATCATTACAGATTACTTACGCAAACCCCCCCATTTAAACGCTGAGGATATTTGCTTTTGCCGAACAGCTGCATTACCATCCTCTGCCAATGCCGATGTCGTCATAAAGATGTGGTACGGATGGACATGGAGTCAACACAGTACTCTCCCGGCTATCATTATCTCTTCACATTGGAGCTGCCACTTTTTGTTTAAGTAGCTCCGCAGTTGGCAGCACAGGGCTTAGTGAATTCCGTCTCAGACCTCCTCCAAGGATGAAATCACTACCGGGCAAAGAACCGAGGTCTTTCAAAAATTGTTCAAATGTGTGTGAAATCTTATGGGACTTAACTGCTAAGGTCATCAGTCCCTAAGCTTACACACCACTTAACCTAAATTATCCTAAGGAGAAACATAAACACCCATGCCCGAGGGAGGACTCGAACCTCCGCTGGGTCCAGCCGCACACTCCATGACTGCTGTGCCCTTGACCGCTCGGCTAATCCCGCGCGGCCGAGGTCTTTCGCATCGGTCATAACGGTGGCGGGCTAACTTTTTCACACTGTGCAGACTTCTGCAGCCGGTATTTCCGTCCTTGGTGATTTTTATTTTACATACGTTAGGTCGTGGTGCTGGACATATTTCTCGGCTAAGGCTTCGTCTTCCAGTGCTGGAAACACCATCACAGAATTCAACGGTTCAGAGAGCAGTTAAACTCTCAAACAACTAAGTAACCCATACTTTTTATATGCATGCTCGCAACGGTCAATTCGTGGCGCCTCGTGACGTGACGGTTAGGTCGGCAGTAACAGATCGTGCACTAGGACTGGTTATCATTATACTAAAATGTATAGAGAGGACATAGAAATTCAGAAGCACGAAAACAACTTTAATACAAAAGAAAAAAGTATTGTATTTAGCCAAGTTGTGTGCCTTAGGGTTAAAATGAAGCAAACAGGAGCAACTTTACCCCACTACAGGCTCCATTTTACATGTCGGCACAACCCCAGGATCTTAGGCAGCTGTCTCATAACGTCACAACCCGACTTTGCGTGAGTAAGTGTCAACAGTCGGTTTGTTGAGCTTGCTTGAGACTGGAACTGCCTTCTGAATCCTTACAGTTTCTGATTATGTCTAAAGCATTGGAACAGAAAATGCCCATAAAACAAAACTCACCAAAAATAGACGAGCTTTGTATTATTTATCGTTTAAAATTTGCCTTAGCTCCTTCTTTACCCTTACCCTTCAGTTATTTTTAGATATAGTATTTTGGTACGCCACTTCCATTTTAATCTCATAGTTTAGCAGGCGTTTATTTCTTACTGAGATGGTCTTTGCTGTCAACCGGAGAAATAAACTGAGTGGCAAAACTCCCAAGGAGGAAGTGTCCCATTTGCAAATGGCTCTGAGCACTATGGGACTTAACTTCTGAGGCCGTCAGTACCCTAGAACTTAGAACTACATAAAGCTAACTAACCTAAGGTCATCACATACATCCATGCCCGAGGCAGGATTCGAACCTGCGACCATAGCGGTCGCGCTGTTCCAGACTGTAGCGCCTAGAACCGCTCGGCCACCTCGGCCGGCACCCCATTTGCAGTTGTACCGCACACGACATACTATTGCTGCGGGAAGATGCGAATGTAGACACCATATGTGAATGTTACAAACGGGCGTGCAGCGAATATGGCAGCATGTCGCGAGTTAGCCGATTCTGAAAGTCGGATTATGACTGGTGAAACACTCGTGGCTCATTGCAAACACGGCAGTTACGCAATAATTCGGGTGACTGGGGTCAGTATCGATAAAACCTGGATCATAGATAGGAAGAACTGCTATAGTATAATATAGAATAGTATAGTATGGATGGTAGGTGAAAGAAATACGCAGTACTATGAACAGAATGACAGTATTATTCGAATACAGTAATTACACTGAAGTCAGCACGATTTACGAGTATTATGGTCTCCTCGACATTACAAACGGAGAGACATGATTTTTAATACCGTGTGACCACCACGGACGGCAAGGTATGCTCTATAGTGTGCTATTTTGCTGGCCACAAGTTTGTTAAAGAGTTATTATGGTACGGTGTTACATTTCTCCACCAGCGAGGTTGACAATTGCTGGACATGTTGGTTCATGTGGGCGTTCTGGAATACGTCTCCCCAGCGCAACACACAGGTGCTCGGTAGGATTTAAGTCGGGGGGGGGGGGGGGGGGGGGGGAAACAGGTCTATAGGTTTAGTGCCAGTGACTTTGATTAGTAATCAAAACGTACTGGGTTCGGAGTTCGAACACCGCACTGCTTAAATTTCGAATAAAAGGTATAAGTAATGCCAGCCGAAGATTTCTGGCATAAGAAGTCACCCTCTTTTAGCTAACGGCCAGGTCAAAGAGGGCGGAGGAGCGGACAGATGTTCAAGGCACTCACTTGCCGTTACTGTGGAAAACTGCCCCTAAGGCGGGAGTATCAGCAACGATCAATAGCGGAAGACAATGGAAGCCACTGCCAATGGAACACACTGCACTTAAGACACATAATATATATCCACAGAACATGTGACCTGTAACTGAAAAGTGACCTTATGATCTCTCCAACGGCAAAAGATTGCGGAATATCCTCAATTCGTATCTCCAGGTAAGGACTACCAAGGAGCTCATGACCATGAGAAAGAGATCCAGTAATGAAAGAATAACGTACTACGAGACGGACGTTGAATGTCAGAAGTTTTATCTGAAAAAAGAAAGCTGAGGCTCAATCTAGACATACTGAGGGGGTGGATTTATGATCACTTAAGTATAGGGCAATATCAACAGTAGCAGAAAGCGGTATAATGAGAGTAGGAAACGTTATGAATAGGAAGGTGAAACAGAGAGTGAGTCGCTGTGAACAGCTTGCTGATAAAGCTGTATTCATTAGAATCGACAGCAAACCAACAACGACGACGTTAGTACAGGTATACAAGACGACGTCGCAAGTTGAAGGTAGACAGAGAAAGCGTACGAAAATAATGAACGCGTACTTCAGTACGTGAAGTGAGACGAAAATCTTATAGTAATGGGGGACTGAAACGCGGTTGTGGGCGAAAAGGTAGTAGGAAGGGTAACAGGAGAATATGGGCTTGATAACAGGAATGAGAGAGGAGGAAGTCTGTGTTCTGCAATAAATTTCAGATGGTGATAGCGAATACTCTGTTCAAAAATCAGTAGAGGAGGAGTTGGAAAAACCAGAGAGGTATAAGAAGATTTCAGTTAGATTACACCATGATCAGGCAGAGATTCCGGAATCCGCTATTGGATTGTAAGGAGTACCCAGGAGCAGATATAGATTCAGATCACAATTTAGTAGTAATGAAGAGTAGTTTGGGATTAAGAGACCAGTCAGGAATAATCACTGCGGAGAGAAGGGGGAAATGGGGTACGAATATATGAAGAGATACTTTTGAAGTTCTCTAAGGATATAGGCACTGCGATAAGGAATAGCTTAGTAGACAGTTCAGCTGAAGTGAAATGGATATCTCTAAAAAGGGCAGTCACAAAAGTAGTTAAGTACAGAGAAGGTAACTGCGGAGAAACCATAGGTAACAGAAGAAATACGTTAGTTTATCGATGAAAGAAGAAAGTATAAAAACGTTCAGGGAAATTCAGGAATACGGAAATAAAAGCCACTTAGAAAGACAGAAATCGGAAGCGCAGGGAAGCTAAGGTGAAATGATTGCATAAACAATGTGAAGAAATCGAATAAGAATATCGAATAAGAAATTATTGTCGGAATGACTGACTCAGTATATAGAAAATTCAAAACTGAAAGCAACGGCGGTAACATTAGGACTCCAATGGTCATTCCACTGTTAAATGCAGAGGAGAGAGAGAGAGAAAGAGAGAGAGAGAGAGAGAGAGAGAGAGAGAGAGAGAGAGAGCAGATAGATGGAAAGAATACATTGAAGGACCCTATGAAGGGGAAGAATTGTCTGATGACGTGACAGGAGAGGAAACGGGTGTCGATATAAAAGAAATAGTGAATCCAGTATTAGAATCAGAAGAGCTTTGGAAGGCTTAAGATCAAAAAGGTTGGAAGGATTAGTTAACATTCCATCAGAATTTCTAAAATCATTAGGATAAGTGGTTACAAAAGCACGACACACGCTGGTGTGTGGAATGTATGAGTCTTGCGACAAACCACCTGCCTTTCGGATAAAGATCATCCACACAGTTCCGAAGATTACAAGACCTGACAATTGCGATAATTACCGTACAATATGCTTAAAAATACAAAAATAAATACACAAGAATGGAAAAGACAACTGAGTGTCTGTTGGATCACGATCGGTTTGGCTTTAGGAAAGGTAAAGCCGCCAGAGAGGCAGCTCTGATGTGACGGTAGATAATGGAAGCAGGACTAAAGGATCTGTCGACCCGGAAAAAGCGTTCAACAGTGTCAAATGATGTAAGCTGTTTGAAATCCTGTGAAAAATAGAGGTAAGCTCTAGGAAAAGACTAGTAATATACATGTACAAGAGCCCAGAGGGACCAATAAGAGAGGAACGAAGTTCTCCAATTAAAAAGTGTGTAAGACAGGGAAGTAGGCTTTCGCCCCTACTGTTTAATCTGTACATCGAAGAATCAAAAACAGAAATAAAAGACAGGTTCCATAGTGGAATTAAAACGGAAGGTGAAAGGATGTGAAGGATAAGATGCGCTTATGACATTGCTATCCTGAGTGAAAGTGAAGAATAATTACAGGATCAGCTGAATGGAATAAACAGACTAATAAGTACAGTATATGGAAAGGAAAGACAAAGGTAATGAGAAGTAGCAGAAATGAGAGTAGCGAGAAGCTTAACATCAAAATATTTGACTTCGAAGTACCCGAAGTTAAGAAATTCTGCTATGTAGACAGCAAAATAATACATCACCGATGGAGCAAGGAGGACACACGAAGCAGACTAGCACTAGGAAAAAGAGCATTCCTGGCCAAGAGAAGATTACTAGACTAAAAGCATTTGAGATGCGATGCTACAGAGGAATGTTGAAAATGAGATAGACTGAGAAGGTAAGGAGTGAATACATACTTCGCAGAATTGGCTAGGAATAGAATATATGGGAGACAATGACAAGAAGAAGGGACAGGATGATAAGACGTATGTTAAGAGAATAGAGAGCAACTTCCAAGGTACTGGAGGGAGCTCTAACTGTACCGTGTTCAAAGATGTGGAGGTTACAAGGCCCGTGAAACATTATGCACATCATAACGCCGAGACCTCCAAAACAATCTTGTTTGACAACACTATTCTTGCCCTCAAATGGGGACAGGTGTAAATACTTAATACACCATGGAACTGAAGCAGTTCTTCCTAGCCGGCCGCGGTGGCCGTGCGGTTCTAGGCGCTGCAGTACGGAACCGCGGGACTGCTGCGGTCGCAGGTTCGAATCCTGCCTCGGGCATGGATGTGTGTGATGTCCTTAGGTTAGTTAGGTTTAAGTAGTTCTAAGTTCTAGGGGACTGATGACCTAAGATGTTAAGTCCCATAGTGCTCAGAGCCATTTGAACCATTTTTAGTTCTTCCTATGTATGGACTATGGACCGTCCAACTATTCCACTTAGCAGTCAAACGTCCTCAGGTTTTGCACCTCTGTGTCCTCTGAGGATCACAGTACGAATATAATATTACTAATTGCAATGTACTGAATGGTTCAAATGGCTCTGAGCACTATGGGACTTAACATCTGAGGTCATCAGTCCCCTAGAACTTAGAACTACTTAAACCTAAGTAACCTAAGGACATCACACACATCCATGCCCGAGGCAGGATTTGAACCTGCGACCCTAGCGGTGGAGCGGTTCCAGACTGAAGCGTCTAGAACTGCAATGTGCTATTTTAGCTGCAGTAGTACTACTCACTGCAGTGACATAAATGAGATTGTTGTACAAACAGAGCCTACTAATTTTCCTAATAGTTGTATTGTTGTTCTTGTTGTAGTTATTATTGTTTTTTTACACACAGTTGTAGACATATTTGTAGTTATAGTGATACGAATCTTAAAAGCAGCAAATGCTAAAGATGTTAGTAATATTAGTTAAAACAGATTGAAATGAGGAAATTCAACGGCTTTTTCTCTGTGACAGGAAACGAACACCCGGCTAATAGTGGAAAAAGATGCCATAGGACAATGTTTAGTAGCCATCTAAATGTTAAGAGTGATACTACCGGAAACGAACAGAAATATGGGAAAGTAATGTGGCCAATATTGTAAACTTAGTTCAAATTCAGATGAGAAAGAAAAATTGTCGGAGTGATTCTCAGATGTGTATCTGTTGTTGCTAAGAAGAAAGGTGGACTGATATGAATAAATAAGTAAATAAAGTACAGTGTAGAGAGTAAAATTTTGGCAGCCGACGTCCGAATCAAGTCCCTTTGCTGTTCCACGAATTCCGACCCCTCGGTATAGTATTGGAGCATTGCCGACAGTCACTGCGTGCTGTTCCCTCCTCCAGCGTCCTGTGGAGTTGGCTCAGAAACACGTGTGCGGCCAGGCGACGCCCGCCGTTAACTCGTAGCTCCGTTTAAATATTTCACGCGCCAGCTTTCAGCGGGTGGCGCAATGCATCGGCTACAGCGCGGAGTCCCTTCTCGTAGCCAGCTGCCGATACTGTTTACCAGGCACTTAACAAGTGCCGCTTGTGGCCTAAACTGTAGATTACGCGAACCCATGAGCCGTGAGTTCCAAACCGACAGTGCGGCTCCAACATAGTCAGAAGCCGAGCTGCTGAAAAACTGGTCGTTACAGCCACTCAGATTTAAAATCGCAGTTATTGAATTTCCACTTTTAATATTCCTGACTGTACTGAAACCAAAGCTTAATGACTTTCTGTGTAGTCATGAATAGTTGACGCTAGATAAAGGGAATTTCAGTTGTACATTACTTGCTTCTGGAATGCATAAGGTATAATCCTACTAAATTTCCTTTCAGCTTAAATTGTAACTGTCACACAGCATATGTTGAGGGAAAACGATCTAACCAAGGTGAAACAAATCTTCTAAATGTACTGGCTACACTGCGCTCTTCCTTCCTCCTCTGGAATAGCGCTGTACTGTATGGAATCCTTAACCAATAGCACAGACGGAGGAGGTCAAAAAAGGTCGAATAAGGGAGACTTTTTTCTACAGGGAACACACAGTCACGAACATGATAACTGAGTTAGGGTGGTTATCATTGAAACAAACACGTTGTTCATTGCAATGTCATCTTTTTACGAAGTTACAATCAGCATCTTTTTCCACCGAATTCCAAAATATTTTGTTGATTCTCACATATGTAGGCAGAAATGACCATCGTGATAAAATACGAGAAGTAAGAATTCGGGTGAAAATGTTTAGGATTCAATTTTTATCTTCATGCTTTTCGAACGGGGAACCGTAGAGAAATGGACTGAAAGTGGTTCTACGAATCCTCTGCCAAACACTTTGGGGTGAATGAGAGAGTAATCATGTACAAACACTTTGGGGTGAATGACAGAGTAATCGTGTAGGTTTAGACCAACTCTAATTTGCAATCTATTTCGAAGACTGTTTCGGCTTCATCCCAGGTACTTGGGCACTGTTATCAGAATGAAATGCACCAGAAAGTTTTATGTTGTTGCTGTCGCACCCCTATTGTAATTAAATACAATGGAGAACAGAGAAGATCTGTTGTGACAGGACCTACAGTTGACAGTACACGACACTAGAAGCAAAATAGTTCCTGTAAACATGGGCTCTAAAACGCATACCTTAAGAACTTTGAGAACTTCTTTCCTTTCTATTTTTTATTAGGAGGTAGTATGGACCAAAACAAGACACAAATGTCCGGTAAACATTGGTTCTAAATTGCCTCCCTTATGAGCTATGAGCACTTCTTCAGTTGAACAGAAGTGTTTCACAGTTGCGAAAATGAAGAAATGCCCGTTTGTCTTAAGGTGCGAGCTTTGGAGACCATGTTTACTGGACATCCTTTTCTTGTTTTGTTCCCTACTACCTTCTCTCAAAATATGGAAAGCAGAGAGCTTTCAGCAGAAGAGATTTATTTCGCAGTGTCGAATATCGAAATGTGCTTGTAACACTTAATTTAAGCGTTTTAGAGCCCACGTTTAAAGACATTTTTTATTTCTAGTATCATGTACATTCAACTGTTTTACATTATTACGCCAATCACTAAAACAGATGTATGTGGTGTCAAGTCTGTAACGTTGGGTCATAGCAGCAGTGAAGTGAATCGTTGAACAGAGCCGTGTAAACCGCCGTAAACTGATAGAGAAAGAAACTTTCTAATCTTTCCCGAAAACCACTTTTGTATCGTCAACATTTGGTAAAGCAAGAAGATATACATGCGTGTGTACTTCATTTCGATAACTCGGCCCAAATGTGAGAGGATGAAGCATAAAAAGCCTGAAAATGGATTGCAAATAAAGTAAACAACAAACACAGGTGAATGCAGAATTAATATGAATATAGCCTATGTGCTCCAAAACAAAGCAATGCAAAATTGTCTTTGTTTTACAACGACGAATTTCATGGGTTCAACTGAATTTCCAGAGAACGATAAACTTACGTTCTTAACTAAGGTCAAAAAATATTTCGCTTTAATATTTATCTAGAAAATGCCGTATCTTATTTCGTGTATGAAGAGTGAATATTTATGCTGTGGAATGGTTTAGAAATTTTGAAGTTATGTATAAAATTTAAATGAAAGTTTGGTAAGTTTCTCGTACACATCTACCTCTGACTTGGTTCCAAACATCGTGTTTCCAACCATGACAACGTATCCGCATAAAAGTATAAACATTTTTGTGCGTCTTTAGATGTCAATTCTCCGCTTCATGTTACTTTTAAAACATTCTGAGGGTGTTTGAAATCCATTCAAACACTTCGCAGCCATTGTTTTCCATTTATCTCTTAACAAGCTGTGTTCACTTGTACATGCATGCACATGTTTGTCACAATCCTCAATAATTTGTGTTACCAAGCTATAATCACCTCAGATGGGTCATTACCTATTTTCTTGGTTCTGGTACTCCTATCACTTCAGATCTTCGTGTGTCCTAATTTTCCGCTCTTCCCTCAAGATAGAAATTTAAATTACCTATCCAACTTACACCAAAGCACTATATCATTGTACCAATTACTTCTGTAACAATTCGGTTGAGGAGCTTCCAGTTCACTTGTTCTCCGTTACAGTGCGAGTACTGCAATTCCGTAAAGTGCTGGATGTTAAATGTTTTCCAAAGGTACATTATTGTATAAATGAAACGATGAGCTTCAGCCTTGAGGAAGTTTTTAATTAAGATTTTCTCCTTGTTACCATTTAATTTCATTTCTCGCACTTGTTCAATTTAGCAGAAGTTTATGGTTCATTATTATTTATTTCTGTGACTTTTCATAACATTCATGAAGCTGTGGTTATAGTTACGTAAAATTCATCTCAGTGACAGTTCGTTATATTCTGATCTCTTAAGAATCAGGTTGCTTATAGGAGAGTTGTAACACCGGCAAGTAATCTCGGGTTTTCTCTTTCGGATTCCTCCTCAATGGTATACCTCTCAATGTACTTCATTCGGACTATTGAACTTTACACGTACTTTGCGGAATAATAAATATCGAGATTTTTCGCTAATCCAGTACGGCCATACTAATTTTGTCGATCGTTCTTTCACGTATTGCATTGGTGTAATAATTTCGTTATACATGCGTGTGTAAGAAGGTTACAAAATTATTTGTACGGTATTACTTCTTCGTATAATAACAATCCTAAATAAAAACAGACTTGATTTAGTGGCAATACGAATACGCTTCTTATTCGTAAACAGTTATTAGAAACATATATGGTAAACAGACAAGGGCGTTCGGAATACATTTTTGAGCATCAGAGTGAGATATTCCTGCCGAAATGGGAGTCCACGAAGGGGGGAGATTACAAATTAATGTTTCTACGTTAAACCGCCTTAGGGAAGACGCTATGAATTGTGATTACTTTGAAACAATAGTTTATTTCTTAGAAATTAGACATGATCCTTACGTAACAGTGTCACGGAAATTAGAGAAAAATGTATGAATTTCTCCGTAAAATAGAAACAGAAACTATGCTGTCGAGAAGCGCGGGTAATGTGCAGTGTGTACACGAACCAAGGGGGAACAGTAAGTAGTTATTGTTGCTGTGCTCTTCAGTCCAGAGACAGGTTTTATGCAGCTCTCCATGCTACTCTATCCTGTGCAATCTTCTTCATCTCTGAGTAACTACTGCAATCTACATCCTTCTGAATCTGCTTAGTGTATTCATCTCTTGGTCTCCCTCTACGATTTTTACCCTCCACGATACCTTCCAATACTAAACTGGTGATTCCTTGATGCTTTAGAATGTTTCCTACGAACCAGTCCCTTCTTTTAGTCAGGTTGTGCCACAATTTCCTCTCCTCCCCAATTCTATTCAGTACCTCCTCATTACTTACGTGATCTACCCATCTAATCTTCAGGATTCTTCCGTAGCAACACATTTCGAAAGCTTCTATTCTCTTCTTGTCTAAACTAATTGTCGTCCATGTTTTACTTCCATACATTGCTACACTCCACACAAATACTTTCAGAAAAGACTTCCTGACACTTAAATCTATACTAGATGTTAATAAATGTCTCAGCAATAAGAACTGGGTCCAAATGAGCAGCGCTCGAAGTATGGAGGGTGTAAGGCAGGGCCGCAGTATTTTTCCTCTCTTAGTCAGTCTGTAAATCGAAGAAGCAATGTAGGATGTAAAGGACATGTTCAACGGGCGAAATTAAAATTTATAGTGATAGTACAGGGTGTTTCAAGAAGGACTTTACAACTTTGAAAATTCATATAAATTTGTTCATAGTACGTACGGAGTTGATTGTAGTGTCATTTTAGAGGGAAATACATCAAGTTGTGTCTCGCGTTGTTCGCGAGTGCCGAATCTCACCGTAAGGAGTCCTCACGCAGTTGCATTAAAGATGGCTGCCTTCACTGGACACTGGACCCGAGCGTGCTAGCTGTGTGTTTTGGTTTGAAGAATCGAAGTCGGCTACAACAGTTCAACGTAATATTCGTACCAAGTGCGCTAAAGATCCTCCCAGTAGGCCTACAGTTTATGAGTCGCATAAATGTTTTGTAGAAAGCAGATGCTCAGTAAGACATGGGAAATCATCAGGTCGTCGAAGCACATCTGACGACGTCGTTGAGCGAATGAGACAACGTTTTCTCAACAATCGTACGTAATCGACCAGGAGTGCATCTCGCGAACTGAAAATCATCCAAGATGGTACGCCACCCCACTACCTGGCTGATATCCGGGATTTTCTCAGTGATCTTTTCCAGGTCAATGGATTGGCCATAATGCGCCAATTGCATAGCCCCCACGTTCCCCAGGCCTGACACTGAAACGTCCCATTTGAACAATTTATATACGACTGTGCTTAACCTGACACACAATATTTTTAGCGCAACGCAATCTGACTTTCAGAATTCTCTACAAAAGAATGGCCCTGACTAACATTAAACTATACCTTTCACAAATCACTTACCTCACAAAAATCTTCGCTGCTCAAGCTACTGCAATACAGCAAGCGCCACTACTGCCAGCTAAATAAAAGATTCAAACTACTGAAGGCACTAGCTACTGATAGGGATAGTTAGCAAATGAAAGATATTAATAGAGAACGAACAATGTATTTACCTTGACATCATCACAAGTCATAATATATATATCAGTTCATGACAAATTACAAACCTCCGCCATCTCTCTCCCCGCATCCACCACTGCTGGCGGCTCACCTCCAACTGCGCAACGCTACGCGCTGTTCACAGCCAGCTGCCTAACACTACAATGGCGAGTATTACAACAATGCAAAGCAGACACAGACTGCCCACAGCACAGCCAGTGATTGTCATACAGAGGTGGCGTTACCAATAAAAAACCTAAACAGCCTACTTACAACACCACTTGATTTTTTAAAATGGGGATTCATCAAGGATATTGTCCGCCCCCGGTAGCTGACTGGTCAGAGCAACAGAATGTCAATGGTGAGGTCCCGGGTTCAATTCCCGGCTGGGTCGGAGATTTTATCCGCTCAGGGACTGGGTGTTGTATTGTCCTAATAATCATCATTTCATCTCCATCGACGTTCAAGTCGCCGACGTGGAGTGAAAGCGAAACGCTTGCACCCAGCGAATTGTCTACAAGACGGGAGGCCCTAGTCACAGGACATCAAGGATGTCGTGTTTACACCTCCTGTGCCGGCTTCTCTGTCTGAACTTACAGCAAGAATTTACGCCGCTAATGAGCAAGTTACACCTGCAATGCTAGTTTGGGAAGAAACTGATTTCTGATGTGGTGTTTGTAGGATAACCAACGGAAGCCAGGTGCAACAGCTTCAGTTTAAAGTAAAAAAACAAAACAAAAAAAAAAAAAAAAAACCTTGATGCGTTTCCCTACAAAATACCACTGAACCCAGCTCTATATCTCCTTTCAATAAATTTATATGAATTTTTAATGTTGTAAAATCCTTTTTGATACACCCTGTATATCAATGATAACATTCACTGACGACATTGCCATGGTCTATAACAGTGAGAAATACTTAAAAGATTTGTCGAATAGTAAGAACAGCCTACTGAGCACGGTATGGATTGAAAGTAGTCCAAAGAAAGTGGAAAGTATTGAGGAGCTTTAGAAACTAGTTTAGTACTTTAGTTGGGAATGAAGTAACACAGTTACACGTCCATAAATATGGACTACCGATGTTCGACATCAACGAGCGGTAACCACTCTCAGACGACAGGTGGCAGCACTGGCAGTGTGGGGTACAGCATGGGTAACGGGGGGGAGGGGGGGGTGACGCGGAAAGCAGTGCAACAGTTGACGTAAAGCGGAAACGAAGCTATTCATATGACGTCCCAAAGGACATGACCATTGGCTTCCGAGCCAAGGGTGGAAGCATTTCTGAAGCGGCTGAGTATGTAAGCAGTTCGCATGCCGCCGTGGTTAAGGTATGCCATGCGTGGCTAACCAGTGCTATCGAAAGCCGTGGGCCATGGATGTCAGGAGTGAATGATGGCTGTGGAGATGCGTACGGGCGAATACATGCAACTGCTGATCGACTGACCGCCCAAACAGACAAAGTGGTTGCCTACAGTGTCTTCTCGACGACCGTTCAGCGGACATTGCTGTGTATGGGACTCTGCAGCAGACGCCTGGTTCATGCACACATGCTGACTCCTTCATCGTCGACGAAGGTTGGAATTAGCGCGCCGGTACCGGAACTGGACGTCCACTGAGTGAGGACAGGTAGCCATTACAGATGAATCACATTTTATATTCCATCAGACAAAAGGCCGTTGGCGTGTACGGCGTGAAACGTCTGAAAGCGAACATCCTGCAACAGTCGTCGGATGCGTCCAGGCCGGTGGAGGGAGCGTTATGGTCTGGAGAATGTTTTCGTGGCATTCCCTGGGTGATGTCGTCATTCTAGAAGGCGCAATGGATGGACGCATGTATGCATTCGTCCTTGGGGCCATATTCATTCCTAAAAGTAGTTTTTCTCGGCACGATGGCACATACCAGCAGGACAATGCAACGTGCCACACAGATCGCGGTGTACGTGTGCGTGCTTCGAAGAGCACCAGGATGAGCTTACTGTACTAGTCTGACTATCAAACTCCCTGGATACAAACAGGCTCGGGACTCTGTGGGACCACCTCTATCGGGCTGTAAGCGCAATGGGTCCTCAACCGAGCAACCTACACCAGCTGGCTACTTCACTGTATTCATCATGGCTCCACATCTCTGTCGATACCTTTCAGAATCTCACTGACTCTCTTCCTGCAGCTTCCGCATGAGTCCACGCTGCTACAGTCGGTTATTCACGTTTTGGGCAAGTGGTCACTTGACTGGACATTGTAACTAGAGCGAAGGTACTATGCTGCCTTGGAAGCAGAATAATGCATGCAGTTGAGGCAAAAATGACGGAAGTAGCAGAATACACTTAAGCCCCAAAGTAATGGTATAGGCACGCGTATTCATATGGCATTCTATTTGTGTCGGCTCGATGGTGATGGTTGTCCCAGTCTGGTTGACATGGAATAGTGTCCGTCGATCGCGACGACTCCATTCTGTAGCTGTTAAAAAGAAACTCCTCGCTTTGTTGATTAGTTTCAGACACTATCTCTCTTAGATTGATATCAGCGTATCGATGTAGCAGCATGCCGGAATGTTTAAGCAGCCCATGTTTAAAATTGAAGCACTGGTGTTCGAAGTCTGTCGGTCTTCTTTACTTCTAACCCACAGCGAGTGCACCACTCGGTATCGCAACAACTCCTTTGATCTGAAACAATTAACCAAATATGCTTTGCGTGTTCGCGACAGGCTGATAAGCTTACGCCAGCTCGATAACTGTAGTTCTTACGGCCGGTTTGCTAACGAGTGTTCAAACACAGATAATAGGGTATCTTGAATTACAAAGTCCATCACTCCAGCCGATGCCACATCATAGTTTTGCGAGGATGTTGATTTATTAATCAATATCCCATCGTCAAGGTGTCGTTACGGTGTTAATTCAACAACTAATACGACGTAATTTCAGAGATAAAATAAATTACTCTTCTGACAACGTACAGAAAGCGTTGTATTTCGATGTAAAGTTGCTGGTCACTGTTAATAAACTCACTAAATCACTTTAAACTTCTGCGTTCTCTCAAGAAATAGTTAATTTCACAATTACACAGTAAATTTCCATTAAATGACGTAAACGACATTAAGCATTAAGATTGTATTGATGTTTATTGAACTTCGTAATTATTTAAACCTGCACTGAAAACCCACCGATATGTCATTCAGGGTCTTGAATCTATTTGCATCGGCGATTCTGACATTGACTACAGTCTCCGATAACACGGTGTAACTGTTAGTTCTTCGTGATCGCGTGTAGCTGTTTGCTACTCAAGGCTAATAATACAGTTTATGTCAGCGGTTGGTATACTGCTGTGTCCTCTGATGTCCGTGACAATCACAGATCACGAAGGCGAAGTCCCAGCGTTAATCAGGCATCACACGTTTTACTTTTCTTTCACATATAATAACTGCTCCGTTGTCTGGCTAAACCGTAAATGTTATTTTACTTCAGTTCGAAATTCTGACTAGTACGTGAAGTCAGTACTGGAAAACATTTCAAACTTCAGATCGGTTTGAAACAATTTAGTAGCGTTTAATAGGTTTACTACTATTGCGACGTCTACAAGAGAAACTGAACTGAACATTGCAGTGTTACATTGCAGTCGCAGCGAACTTACAGCTCGATGCGACTATACAACTCTATTCTTGGATAAATGTTATGTCTTATCTATTTAAGGTCGGGGCTTCAACCTTCGTAAAGAATATATTTTGAATTATTTTTTTACAGTTTCAGGATTCGTATCATCTGATAGTCTTTCATTTAGTCCATTCTCTACAATAAACGCTATTAGTTACATAGTATTCCTGTTAGTCAAACTTGCAATGGTGTTAATTATGTTGTCAGTAGCTACCGTCAATGTCAAGATAGCTAATTTTGCTATTTCTTTACTACCAAAGGGCTTTCATTAGGGCTTCCATATTTGGGGTGTTACAATACGTAAACAGGCAGAGTAGGACTCTGTGGTTAGTATCGCCTATATAAGAGAAAAAATGTCTGGCGCAGTTGTTAGATCGGTTACTGATGTTATAATGGCAGGTTTTCAAGATTTAAGTGAGTTTGAACGTGGTGTAATAGTCGGGGCATGAGCAATGGGACACAGCATCTCCATGGTTGCGATGAAATGGCGATTTTACCATACGAGCACTTCGCGAGTGAACCGTGAAAATCAGGAATCTGGTAAACCATCAAACTTCCGACATCGGTGCGGCCGGCAAATGATCCTACTGAAGAGAATCGTTCAACGTGACAGAAGTGCAACCCTTCCCCAAATTGCTGCAGATTTTAATTCTGGGTCATAAGCAAGTGACAGAGAGCGAAAGATTCAACGGAACATCTTCGATATGGGCTTTCGGAGCAGAAGGTCCACTCATGTATCCTTGACGAACGCATGACACAAAGCTATACACCTCGCCTGGGCCCGTCAACACCGACATTGGACTGTTGATGACTGGAAACATGTTGCCCGAACGGACGAGTCTAAATTCATATTGTATCGAGCGTATGGAAGTGCACGTGTGAGAAGACAACCTTATGAATCCATGGACGCATCACGTCAGCAGGGGGCTGTTCAAGGTGGAGGCGCTGTAATTGTGTGGGGCGTGTGCAGTTGGAGTGATATGAGACCCCTGATACGTCTAGATACGACTATGACAGGTTTCACATACGTAAGCATCCTGTCTGATCACCTCCATCCATTCTTATGCATTTTGCATTCCAACCGACTTGAGAAATTCCAGCAGGACAAAGCGACGCCCCATACGTCGATAATTGTACAGAATGGCTCCGGGAAGACTCTTCTGAATTTAAACATTTCTGCTGCCCACCAAACTCCCCAGGCATGAACATTATTAATAAACGCCTTGCAACTTGCTGCTCAGAAGAGCTCTCAACGCCCTCGTACTCATGTGGATTTATGGACAGCCCTGCAGGATTCACGGTGTCCATTCCCTCAAGCACTACAGACATTAGTCGAGTCCTTGCCACCACGTGTGGTGGCACTTCTGCGTGCTCGCGGGGGCCCAACACGATATAAGGCAGGTGTACCAGTTTCTTTGGTTATTCAGCGTAGAAGACGCAAACAGAGCACTCCTCGTCAACAAGTCTACTAGTATCGATTACCGACATTAATGGGAAACAGAAATTACTGACAATGTACATCAGCGGCACAAATTTACATGGAAGTGAATTGTAGACTGTGGGAAAATCGAAAAAGAACAGAATCGAATCGTTTAAGACGTATTATTGCACAAGTATGCTTAAAACTAATTGGAGCGATGGGGTGAGGAGTGAGTAGATTATCCACACATACTGTGGTGATAGGAATACTTCGAGAAGAGTTGTGAAGATAAGGGATAGGATGATTGGACATCATTATTAGAGGAATCGCCAGACGGCAAAAATTGAGAGTAGACTACGTCAGCCTAAGTTGTAGTCGAAACAATCTTGACAACATCGAGCCCACCCAGATGTTGTCAAGAATGTTACGAGTACACTGCAGGAGTTTCGCTAGGAAGTCGTAACACACTCCCCATACAGTTCCGATCTTAGGGATTTCTGTATTTTTGGAGCCCTGAAGAAAGACACCCGTGGCCGTAAATTTGCTTCGGACGAAGAGGTGCCGCCTGGGTACAGCGAAGATACCGTAGGCAACCACAAACAATTTTCCATGCAGGCACTGACCGTCTTGTCTCACAGTACGATAAATGTATTAAGACATGGTGCTAACTTTTGAAATAATAAACAGTGTCCTTGCTTTTTTCGTGTGTCGCGTTTTCATTATACTGTCCCTTGTATGATTAAGCATTGATTACTAACTCGTCGTAAAATCTTTTATGAGGCCTTAGGGTATTAAAAAGAACATTTTGTACTTAATTTTGCTGGTAACGTAACACTGGAGATCTAATTGTTGTAATTAAGTAATGCATAACCTATGAATTATGACTTCCTGTGAATAAAATGTGGATCCAAAAACTTTACGATCGGTTTTTTGGTAGCAATGTACCAGTTTCCCCCACTAGTGTTCTAGGGTCAATATGGTAGCTCTGCGACTAAGTTGCATACTTTTATTTGTGTGCTGTGAATTTGTCGTTAGACTTCTTCTATCTTGTTTGAGTGAATGACAATTCGAAATTTAGATTACGAGAGTCGTTCAATAAGTATTGCCCCATATATATATATATATATATTTTTTTTTTTTTTTTTTTTTTTTTTTTTTTTTTTTTTTTTTTTTTATTTTTACAAAGCCATTAAGATTCATAGACAAACGTTGGTGCTTCATATTTGATGTTTGTTCTGTCCGCCGATGAAGTTTCGAACCCTTCTGGCTGATGACAAAGCCGTAGTACAGCGTCAAAGTGGCGCCTACATACGACTCACGTTACAAGCAGCGTGCTGTTATTGAATTCTTGTGTGCAGAAAAAGAAACCGTGGTGAACATCCATAAACGTTTGCATACAGTGTATGGCAATGCTGCAGTTCATAGGAGTAGAGTTGGACGATGGGTAAAGAAAGTTACAGCCTCGGGAAATGCAGAAACAGAGTTCCATGATCAGCTACGCTCGGGACGTCCTGTCACAGCCACTGCTCCAGATATGCTAAATCGTGCGGATGCCTTTATTCGTGCCGAGCGGCGCATCAGGACTCAACAATTTGCTCTACAGTTGTCGGTCAGCATTGGAAGTGCGTCTGCAATGATCAAGACTCTCGGATATTCAAAGAGGTGCTCACGATTGGCTCCACGAATACTCACAGCGGACCACAATATTCAAAGAATGGCCATTTCATCTCGGACTTCCCTGTATTTGGGCCGCTTAAGGATTCTCTACGGGGAACACACTTTGAAGGTGACGAGAGTGTCAGTCATGCAGTGAAAACATGGCAGCGCCTACAGGACAAGAGCTCTTACAAGCACGAAATACATGCTCTTCTACACCGTTGGCGTACGGCAATAGAACGCGACGGAGACTACGTAGAAAAATAGGACATGGACAAGACATGTTGATGTATAGTGGCACCAGATTCTGACTGTTAAGACTAAATATGTTCCGAAGAAATAAATGTGGGGCATTCCTTCTGAACGACCCTCGTATTAACTGTAATTAATTCCTTAGCTTCTGCACCACCATAAACATTCTCTAGGGATTTTCACCTCCTGAACAGTTTGATTATGTACGTTATAAATTAAGAGTGTAAAATTACGCAACGGCGTCTTTGTTTTGAGCAATAGATTATAGTAAACAGCTAGGAAGGGCTGTCTCCGACGAAACACATTTTCTAAGGCTGTTGTACTCCTACCATTGTTCCATTGTTTTAGACTTCCAATATACGACAAGGAGTCTGGATAAAGATGAATATGTGAGAGAGATACTAAATCTGGGTTTGTTTGTTTACGAATGTTTACATGAATGTATTTGAAGTGATTGTTATAAAGAGACTTCGAAAAATTGAGGAACGTGGCACTCATTTCGTAAATAAATATTACTTTACTTTACATGTGGCAAGTGCCTTATCGACCATACGCCTGCTCTATGAGCCTCTTCCACTTCTGTCTGTCCAATGCGCTGTTTGTCCAGTTGCTGCTGCTGCTGTCCTCCCGAATGTTATCCCGCCATCTGGTTCTGGGTCTCCCTCTTCTTCTCGTTCCTTCTATTGTTCTTCTGAATTCCATTCTAGGTAGTCTATGCTCTGTCATTCTTGTTATATGGCCTGCCCAATTCAACCTTCCTCTCTTGAGCACTTCGACAATGTTACGGTATTTGTACAGCCCTCTTAATTCTTCATTTCTTCTTATTCTCCATTCCATGTTATTTTCGTCGTATACAGGTCCAAAAATTTTTCCTTAGTACTTTTCTTTCGAATATTAAGTTTTTCTTCATCATTCTTTTTAAATATTAATGTTTCACATCCATATAACATCACAGGTATAATGATCGATTGATATAAGCGGATTTTGATGTTACTGCCTGACAAAAATGTAATCAGGATTTCTCAGATAATAAGATATATCGAACTTAAGCCTAGTTGACTGTTATAGATCAGTGAAGGCGACACTGATCTATACTTTCAGCGATCGACTGCATTCCAAGCAAACGTCCTTAATGTGAGGTTTCTGATGTCACACGCTCGTTTACATGTCAAGTTCGTGTTAGTAACGTTTTAAACTCCGAGTAGCTACCACCATTCGAACTGGGGAATCCCCGACGTCCGCCGAAACGCGCTGTGCGCAGCCGAATGCGCAAGCGCGCCAAAAACGGCAGCAGCAAAGTTCAGCTGAGCTACTGGGAACGGTTTTCAACCGAACCTTTGTAATTTTAACCGCGGCGGACTTCCAGCGAAATCTGCCGCGGCTGTTGTAATCTTGCTAAAGACTTAAAATGACTGCCTGCGGCGCGCGCGGGCGCCGCACAGCGCATGCGCGACCGCACGCACGCACACACACACACACACACACACACACACAGTAGCGCCGGCCGTTAATACCTGGCGAGGGCCGCGCTGCCCCGCGCGGAGCGAGCTGTTTGTAATTAGCCTACTTCAACCCCCGGGATTTGGGCAGCGCGTTCCGCCGCTGATTGGCAACGCTTTGTGTCGCTTCGCGTCCACTCTGGGAGGAGCCGGCCGCCACCCACCGCGCTTCATCCGGCCGGCTTTGGGCCACTCGCAGCCGGAGCGCCAATCCGCGAAAACCCCTAATCAGGATTGCCGGCGCCGGGCCTCGAAGAGCGGACTCTCACGCGCCGAGGCCGCGGCGCGGGCGAACAAAGGCGCTAAGTCCGGCGCGGCGGCACATCAAAGCGCGCGACGCCGGCCGCCTGCAAACTGAATGAAGAGCTCACAGCGGGCGCCTGTCAGCGGCCCCTGACGGCCGCCTGTCTTCCGCGCACAAAGCCGGCGCACAGCGCTCGCTGAGCCCACACCCTGGCTCCACTCTGCCGGCGTCGTCTTCTTCCAGCACCGAAGGACTGCGTATTACCCCGTTGTTCCGACGGTAAACAGTCGTGTGGCCGTTAGAGGCGTGGCCATTTACTCAGCTGCGCGAGGAAAGAAACTGAATGAAGAGGTCAAGACTCTCTCGACGTCGACGCAAGAGTGTGCGGACATTTGCCACGATTTTTCCTGCTCCGAAGGATTGGGCCCCTTGTCTCCCCCTCCTCCTGCTCCTCCTCACTCACCGCCCGACACGCAGTAAAGGCACTTACTGAGCCTTTCCGCTGGTTTTCTTAACATAGGACCAGAATCTCTATGGATTTTTCGCCACATTTCTAGACAGAGTTTCGTTGTGGAAACTATTACATGAACGTCGCATTGAAATCCGCACCAAATTTCGAGCCACAGTAAAACTTCGCCAATCTTGGAGATTTTGCGCTCGTCTAAATTATACGTGCCTTTTTCGGTGCTCCTGCAGCAGCCCTCTGTCGTGTTTTGTGTACTATGTGGGATCAGTTCCGTCTGATATTAATTTATTTGGCATGAATCTCTCCAGTGCTGTTAATACTATTTCTTTGAGCTTAAGCCACGTATGGTCTACACTTACATAGTTTGGAAGGATTGGAGACTGTATCTTAGAAAGACGTCAACCGAATTTTTTTATAAATATACATATTTCGCGTTTAGTTTTGGTGAATTTCTTTGTTACGGAATTGAGCCTCGCTACGACTGCGTGTTCACTAATTCCTGTACCCGTCGTGATGCTCAGGATTATTTGTGGCTAAGAGGTCAAGTGCGTTTTCGTAACCATTTACAATTTGAATGGCCTCGTGAAGTAAATGCTCAAAATAATTTTATTAAAAGTATTTAGAACAATTATGGAAGTTGTTTTCTATCTACAGTAGGGTCTGAAAATGTATTTTTGTCAACATACGAAAGGTAGATTGAAGTCACTGCCAACTATAATTGTATGAGTAGGGTACCTAGTTGCGATGAGACTCGAGTTTTCTTTGAAATGTTCATCAACTGTTTCATCTGAGACCGGGGGTCGGTAAAAGGAGCAACTTATTAACTTATTCTGGTTGTCGAATATAACCTCTGTCCATACTAAGTCACAGGTATTACCTGCTTCAATGTCGCTTGTGAGCTCGAACACACATTACATTATTTTTCCTAAAGTTCTGCTTCTTGTTTCTGTTGTAGTGGAGATCATTGCAATTACTCCTTTTCCCTCAAAAACCTAGGATGCCTTCTCTGTGACCCTGTTAATACCAAAGCTAAACAACGTAGAACAACAACGCACGCTACAAGCATAGCATTCTGTATTACTTCATTTCCTTATTTCTAACATTTTAAAATTGTACGTCGACTTTAGATGACACGTCAATCATAGATGTTCTTATCTCTGTTTATGAACGTTGTCCCGCTACACTTTATTAACAAATATTTCGCCGGAAGGGATATTGGATTTTAGAGAGTAAATTAATATGGAGTATGCCGTTCTTCTTTTCAAACATTCACATACCCATTTCTTCTATCCTTCTTGTCTTTTGGACATGGAGCTGTAGTAATTAAAGTAGGCACAAATGCAGCGACCAAAAAGAAATGATTAGCGTACTTTCGTATTCTCTTTACAGCATTACTTTCTTGTTGCTCCCATGGCGATGGACTGTTTCTATGGCAATCGGTAAGCGTGAATGGAAACTACCATACAGACAGAGGGATCTGTATTTATACTTGGCAGAACTAATTACATACTGACATAATCGTCGGAATTGCTTTCGTTTCCCAAAAGATATAAATATTTCGATTTCGGAAAAGAAGCTCTGTATTTCGCCAAGATGTCGAAGAAGAAGGTCCCTTACGTACTGGTTGAATCGAGTAAGATGTGGAGACGGCGGTTTGAAAGCGGACGGAAGAAGTGCAAGGAAGGGCGTCCTTACCTGCGGGATCGCTACCTGGCGAAGGGCAAGTGTGGCAAATGTCCGGCATTCCGACGCCAGTAGGGCCTCAGATGAACTCGAACTAATCGAGGCAGCTGGCGCATTGGTCGGCGAAGAAGTTTCTAAGGGGCGATCAAAAAGTTTCTTATCGGAGGTCGTACAGTCCAGAATCGGTAAGTCAAGCATTGTGGCAATCATCTCACCGACACACCAAGTTGAAGATACCCGTTTGGTAAAACATCGTGTCCTGTCGCGTGAAGAAGTCTGCACATTCTCGTCCGACAAGAATCGTGTAAGTATGAACGCCTTGAAACTTCCTGGCAGATTAAAACTGTGTGCCGGGCCGAGACTCGAACTCAGGACCTTTACCTTCCACGGGCAAGTGCTCTACCAACTGAGCTACACAAGCACGACTCACGCCCCGTCCTCACAGCTTTACTTCTGCCAGCACCTCGTCTCCTACCTTCCAAACTTTACAGAAGCTCTCCTGCGATTCTAGCAAAACTAGCACTCCTGAAAGAAAGGATATTGCGGAGACATGGCTTAGCCACAGCCTGTGGGATGTTTCCAGAATTCATATCAGCGAACACTCCACTGCAGAGTGAAAATCTCAATCTGGAAACATCCCCCAGGCTGTGGCTAAGCCATGTCTCCGCAATATCCTTTCTTTCAGGAGTGCTAGTTCTGCTAGAATCGCAGGTGAGCTTCTGTAAAGTTTGGAAGGTAGGAGACGGGGTACTGGCAGAAGTAAAGCTGTGAAGACAGAGGGTGAGTCGTGCTTGGGTAGCTCAGTTGGTAGAGCACTTGCCCGCGAAAGGCAAAGGTCCCGAGTTCGAGTCTCGGTCCAGCACACAGTTTTAATCTGCCAGGAAGTTTCATATCAGTGAACACTCCGCTGCAGAGTGAAAATCTCATTCTGAACGCCTTTTCCAAGAGACCGAAGGCGTGATAATCGCTCGGGGAGACACCAGGAGTATAGGGCGGGTGCTCCAGTCTCCCACTTGAGTAGACGTTACTTCTGCAGAAATAGGATGGCCTCCCAGACCGACCGGCGTCCTATATCCAAACGCGACCAACACGAACTTGGCCCATCATTCCAAAACGGTAGTTTTTCGGCTGACATGCTGTCCATACACATTCTTCATTCTCTGATGGATGTCTACCGATGTTTGTCCTTCGGTAGCCACGGAAAGAACTACTGAACGTTGGTCCTGTTTCGATCCATTTGGTAATAACATCGCCATAGGTCATGTTTCTACAGTTGCTGCACCGATGTCACAAAGACGGGTATGTAACACTATTCCTTTACCTGCATGTAGGTGCTTATGCACCAGCATCAGAGTTGCGTGGAGTTGCGAACACTGAGCGCTGCAAGAATGCCCTCTATCGGGAACTTATTGAACTTATTGCTCGTCTCTTACATTAGACATGGAGCACACACTCGGAAACAATAGCGAGAAGGAAATGGGATGCGTCCTTTTCAAACAAATCCATCTAGTGTTAAACTTGATCTATTCATACACGATATTTTGCAAACAGTACATGCAGCTGAAGAAATATTCCTCTTTTATTTCCAAAATGCATTTGGCTCTGTGTCATATTGCCGACTACCAAGCAAGATACGATTATGAGTGGCGTCTTCGGAGACTTATTGATGAATATCTGACAAACAGAACACAGTACGTTGTACTGAATGGAGAATATTCCAAAGAAACGAAAGTAACATCGGATGTTCCCGAGGTAATAGGACCTCCTGTTTCAGTTAAAACTTCTGAACAGAGAAGCTGTGGTCAATATTCGGGACGTTTCAAAAGATTTTAAGATTGGTTATGCAGTTATGCACCTCAGAGTTGACAGAATTTAGGCACTCTGTGGTGTTCCTATGCAATGCGTGTTGCCTAACACCCAACGCGGCAAGCTGAGAAAAACTGAAGCTCCTGAATCCTTTCCGACATATTTTTCTCCGCTATGCTATGGTTTTGGATTGAAAATGACTGTCAGTTTAATGTAGCGAAAATTCGCATACTTGCTTAAAATCTGACTCTACACATATGTAGGATATATCAGGTAAAATGAAACTTTTCTCGTCTTTCCACTTGTGTCCTTAGTATTTTCCTAAGTTCACTAGCTTCAACGTTTAAACGCTACTTTATGCTATTTTCCAGTTAATAAACTTGAAAGAAGCAGAAATAAATACATTTATACCTATACACCTCAGTCCACATTGATATGCTCCCACTACTTTCGTTACATTATTAATCATTTTGCGTTGGATATTTGAATCGATCTTTTTTAAAAGGGCTTAAGTCATCATTTTTATCATTTCAATGTTTTCCGCATCTTGGCTAACACAGAGATAGTCTGTTCTTTGTATTTAAAAGGGTTCAAATAATGTTATTGTATGGCCAGTAACGGGAAAAGGAAGTTCACAATCATTTTTATCTGGCCGTTTTCACTGACGTACTCCCTTTTAAAAATGAACAGTTGCCTATGGAAATAGCTGAAGAGCGAATGGCAACCGACATTTTGTGGAGGAAGTGTATTTCCTGTTCATAAAATCTTATTGCCTGAAGAATGTCGTATGATGGAAGTATTACAAATGGTACTGGGGATGTAAGTAGAAAAAGAAAGAGAGGAAGAAATCTTTCTGGTTACAAAAGCAACAAAATAAAAACAGATCGACTGAAGAGTGAAGATTGTGTTAATCAGAGAGAGAACACATCAGAAGTTAAAAAAACCTTTCATTCTCTTGCGGGTAAGTTAATCTTTCTTTTTATTTAGCATGTATTTCTTACCGTCCTTTTATTCTGAAACGATTGTTACGAAAAATAACAAAAAACAAATAGCGTGACACATTCTGTTGGGCTATCATAAACATAACCTGAAATATCAAGAGCAAGAAAAAGGAAAAAGCATATCCCTTTCATTTTTCTGAAATAAATTTTATTTATTTTCTTTATATGTAATGAGAAATGTTTGGAAGTAATAGAAGCGGGAAAATGCTTAGACATTTTTTTGACTTATACTGTATTCCTAACAAGAACGAGCGGGACCTTGTTCTTCAAGTATTAACAGGTTACCAAGAGGTCAAGCAGAGTTTGTCAACAAAGAGGATAATCCTCTGATGACATATTTGCTGCCTGCCAGTGCGACCGTGCGGTTCTAGGCACTTCAGTCTGGAACCGCGAGACCGCTACGATCCTCGGGCGTGGATGTGTGTGATGTCCTGAGGTTAGTTAGGTTTAAGTAGTTCTGAGTTCTAGGGGACTGGTGACCTTAGATGTCAGAGTCATTTTTGAACATTCAGGTGTTGATTGATCCATCACGTGAAAAGGTTTCCATGAGAGCTTTCCTCTCAGATTTTAACATTGGTGAGAAACGAGTACGGGGAATAAAACAGCTTATGCTCGTTGGGAAATTACAGGTGAGGTAGGAAAGTTACACATAGCCTAGAATCTTCTGTTGAAGCTGCAGTATGCGAACAAGAAAGTCATTACACTGTTGAAAAGGTACATATTCCTAGTGTAGACGTAAATGTGAAACCGACGTGGAAATTGTCCTTAGAGAAGCATCCAGAGAGTAAAGTAACCTACGAATTTTATCGGAATGTCTTAAGGAACAATTTTGGCTATCGATTTGGACGTCCACAGGTAGATATCTGCTGTATCTCTGAAGAGTTGAAGTTCAAACTTAAATATCCACTTCCCAGTGACGTATCAAAATGAACGGTGGTTGCAGAACTGTTCATAAATCACCGCAGAAGTAAAAAGTTTTACAAAGAACTCAACTACGAAGCATCAGATGAAGCAAAGGAGACATATGTGTTATCTGTACCATTTCATTACATGCAATACTTCATTCTGGCGAACGTGCCAGTACAGGAACTATTTCGTTTAAGTAAACATACTATGAATGTTTTTCTGTGTTTATATTTTAAAAAAGAACTAGCTCATATTATGTTTACCATGGAGGGAATTGTAGAAAGGGCGCTAATGAAGTCTGTACCTAAAAGCA
Organism: Schistocerca americana; assembly: GCF_021461395.2. NCBI lineage: Eukaryota > Metazoa > Arthropoda > Insecta > Orthoptera > Acrididae > Schistocerca > Schistocerca americana. The sequence continues at coordinate 457,501,477 of NC_060126.1, read as the reverse complement.
ATGCAGGTCTTAGGCTTTTCTATAAGAACTGTGCTGGGTAGAACAGGAACCACTCTCTTTGCAGATCCTTACTATCGCCTACATCTCCTGGCTGTTTCCAAAAGCTACTGCAATATATTACGCTATGCGAGAGCACGCATTTCTACCAAGTGACAAAGATTTTACGATTATCTCAAAAATTTTTACTATTAGGTTATAGAGCACATTACTTGCAGTACTGGTAAAGTAGGCAAGTTCTTAGTAAAAGAAGTCAAAGCATCCCAAATTGTAGACTTTAAGAACTGGCGGACGAGACACTACAAAAACCACCATTTTTGAAGAATCGAGGAGCAAGCCTAGAACTGAAAGAATGACTTCGCAGTCAGCACGCTGTTCAACCCTACTTAGAAGCATGGTAGATGTGGGTATATCAAAGGACCCAGTAACGCAAACGGATTAATGAACCACATATTCCTCATGGCATATAAGAGATGACCTGTTCCTCCACCATCAGCATGAGCATACCCTTCGACAACAGTTCCATTACAGAGGAAAAGACGCGAGCTTTGAAGCAGATGAAGCAGTATTTTCCACATGAAGATACAGCATCATATGAAGAACTTCTCAACTGGTCAACAGATAATAGTGCTGGAGACGGCTATTAAAAATAGTGAATTCAAATTTAAGTATATTTCTGTTAACTTTCTGCAATAAGTTGCACTTTGATTACAAGTTTCATCTTCTTGTGTAATTATGAATAACTTGCAGTGTAATATAATATTGTAATATTATTAATTATCAGCCCTCCATTCTATTTCTCAGTGTCCTTAAACCAATCTTCTTAAAAGAGAGGATTTTAACATTTTTTAAACTCTAACTGCTACTATTAGGCTACAAAGATTAAGCCGTTGGAGGAGGGGGCAATCAAGAGGCTAAATTAAACATCTTACATCATAATGGAGATGTGGATATCTGAGAGGAACTAACCGTGGAAAATTCCAATTGCTGCGTTAAAAATAAAGATATTGTACGGGCAAAAATACATGCAGTATTGTGACGAATGCTGACTACTATTACGTTAGACATTGGTGCTATGGTGAACATTCCTACTGTTATGGTGAACATTTTACTGTCTATTTTATTTCAATAATGCTCCCCTACCCAGTACAGAACTACAGAATTTCCAGAGCTATTGGTATTTAATTTTGTAACGTCAAAATGCAGACCCAGATGGATGTAGAGACAGGAAATGAATTAATAAAATGCCCATTCCTAATTATGAGGAGAGCAGTGGTACAATATTATAGGCACTGATTTTCTATGAGAGGAGGATGCAATAATTGACTTCTCTCCATGAAATTATTTTTCGGCATTAATAGCTGGGAAGCCTGTCATCAGTTTATAGCCAGAAGATTGCCATCAATTTAATAAAAACCAATGTGGAGCATGATAAATACTGCCAGGCCTTAAGAGTAAGTCTGTCTGTCTAAGATGAAAACTGAACAAATCAGAAGTACATTTTCAAATTGTTGTCAGGTTGAAGAAATTGAGAATTTGGTGAAAGGTAATATAGCATAATTCACAATTATTGATACACTACAACAAGCCGAATTAATAGATTTATTGTTGAAGTATGTACATGTACATTGAAGTAAATCTTGTATTATAAAATATATCAGTAGAGTATGGAAGTACACCCCTTGATGTCTACTGCGACATCACATATTCCACCTGGGCAGCTGTCACAAACAAAATGAAAAAATTATGCTGAGTGGCAGACAATTGAACCTTCCATGTCACTTTACTGTAGTCCACTACTAGCTGTGGCGAAATCTGATGGTAATGTCTGTATGAAGTTAAATCTGTGGGAAATTAAGAAGATCGTTGTTCCATTAAGAATCCCACCAGAAATCTTGAATGAACAAGTTCAGAAATTACAGGGAGTCAAGTATCTTACCAGCCTAGATTTAAGAAGTTCCTACTGGCAGATGAGTCTTACTAAGAAATCTAGGAAGTATACAGCCTTTTGTTTCAGATGGAGAGGCTGTCAATTTTGTGTACTAACATTTGATTTAAATATTGCTTCAGGGGCGCTCATAAACACACCAGATAATTAATTAGCTCCTGAACTACTTGACAGGACTACAATATACATTGACAACATATTAACATCCATTCATACCGATAAAAAAAGTAGATTTGCTAGAAGAAAACATACAGAAATTTTCTGAAGTGGGTAACTGCCAATATAACAAGAATAGAAGTTTTTGAGGTACAGAATTAAATATCTTGAGCAGATAATATCATCTGCAGGAATAAAATGAGGCCCTGACAAAATCAGTGCAATAAAGTATTTGCATTGGCTCAACATAAAAATCAGCTGACAGCATTTTTTTGTTTATGTTCATTTTCCACAGGTTCCTACCAAATAAACTCTTAAATCGTACTGTCTCTTGAAGTCTGTTGACGAAAAATGCACCATGGGTCTGGGCCAGCAAATGTGAAAGAGATTTTTATGAGATAAAAATGCCTTATTCAATTCACATATTTTACACCAGCTTGACATGACTAAAATTTTCGTCTAATCTCTGAAGCATCATATACCTGAAACTCACAGGCTCCTAGACTAGAAAATGATGTGACAGTGATTAGACAAAAGTCTTTAGTTGTGTCAGAGATGTGTAAAATTTTTTAATTAACTAAGGCATCTTTTACATTCGTTGATCGACACCTGTGGTTCACTTTTTTCAACATAATTAATAGGGCAATTTAAAAGTTTATTTGGCACAAATCTGCAAAGAATTAATATGATGGTCTTCTTCCTCGAAACATGTCTCAGTGGCATAGAATTTTATTTTAAATAAATAGAATACATTTAGCAACGAAACGAGTTCAAAACATACACACAGTGAAATCTGAAATTCTAAATACGTCACTGAATTATTTATTGCTACACAGTTAGCAGTGCTGTCTGTAGATACTACTAGTTTACTTACACTTACACGAGGAAATATCATTTGGCCAGTCTCTACATTTGTGATACTAGTATAGATACTGATATTTAATTTCGGTGCCCTTCAGTCTGTTTCCAAAGGAACTACAAAGATGAATTTTATAAAATGCAGCTACATCACCTGTATAATTTCCAGTGAATTGTTTAATAAAATCGCAGAGTATGCATCAATTCTGTGCTCATCTGATTAGTTGCAAAAGTCAACTACAGGCTGTTTACAAGTCACATTTTTCAAACCCTATGTCGCCAGTTACTGTGAAGATTTCTTGGGAGTACATTCACATCATATTAAAACAAAGTTTCGGAATTGGAGAGTAACTTCATTGCTAAGGCGTGTTTCACTGTGAATGTATTGTATACTGGTGCGTAATGTATAGATCTGATTTCTCATTCTCTGCTGTCAGAACATTGTTTGTGATTTTCTTTTGTAGACGGTAGTTATGTAGAGATCTAGTATTAAAAACACTTAACGACGTTTCTACATTTCAGATTGCTGATTTATTTCATGCCACGTTTGCACGATATGTTAGCACTGCACTCCTAACTCTAGACTGTGGATGCAACTAATTTTCTACATAGATTTAGTAGTAGCCTGAGTATGGTCTTTAACATTCACACTTTTATCAGCGCTCATCTCTGTTCCTCTAGTTATCACTAGCAAATTACATTCTTGTAAAGCAGCCTTTGTTCCATGTCCTTGTGGAGGTATATATTAAACAGTGAGAGATAGAGGGAACACGAACTCGGAAAAAGCAGATAGTTGGCTAAAATTTCTGGTGAAGAAGTGGAGTAACAGTGGCTTGGTAGTCATACTGCGCTGTGCTCATGTCGTCTGCCATTGACTTCTGTATAAATGCCGAAAAAGATGCAACCCTAACTGTGAATGCAGAGTTACCCATACACATAAAAATGTAATATCTCACGTGCCCCAGAAACCTGTAATAGAACCATTGCTATCTACATTATACGTTAATGTAAGAAATCGTGTTATTCAACTGCCAGATGACACAGTTATCTGTCGGAAAATGACATCCAATCAAACATAAAATAAAATCAATTTACCTCGTGAAAAACTGTCAGGCGAGTGACAGATTAACAGTTCAATTGTAACGTGGAAAAATGTGAGGTTTTCCAGTTCGTTAAAAGTAAATCACTTAGTTAATTACGTACTCCATAAGTCATCTGAAAGATCCTTTCATCAAAATGGTGTGAATCGAGTCTGTTTACAGGATATGTATACAAGTTTAATGACAACATTAATAAACACACTATTTAATATTAGCTGAATTTGCCGTCGGTGCTTGGCGCAACGTAATAACAACTTTAAGAGGAAAACATAGAACATAAGGAAGTGTTTTCCTTCTTAATACTGACGCATTATTTTTAAGTTCCTCCCACGCAACTACACATAGCATTTTTTTCGAGGCTACCAGTTCTGAAACAGAAATTTCTCCATGGAATAGATGGAGTTCTCCAGGAGAGATGATTTAAATTCGATTTAATACTAACTTTTTTTTCTATCTGTCGGGTCTTTTCTGTTATTCTGCAAAAATTTTATTGCTGGTACTGAACTCTTTCTGAGCCATTGACAGCTTTCATAACGGGTAATAAAGCTTATTTTTTCTCTAGCGTTGTAAGTAAACGTCATTATTATTCTCAAATAGTAACAGATTCTATATGATAAATTTCGCTAGTCAATTTACACTATGTGATCAAAAATATTGGGACACCTGGCTGAAAATGACTTACAAGTTCGTGGCGCCATCCATCGGTAATGCTGGAATTCCATATAGTGTTGGCCCACCCTTACCTTTGGTGACAGCTTCCACTCTCGCAGGCACACGTTCAGTCAGCTGCTGGAAGGTTTGTTGAGGAGTGGCAGCCCATTCTTCACCGAGTGCTGCACTGAGGAGAGGTACCGATGTCGGTAGGTGAGGCCTGGCACGAAGTCAGTGTTCCAAAATATAGCAAAGGTGTTTTATAGGATTCAGCTCAGGACTCGGTAGAGGCCCGTCCATTACAGGGATGTTATTGTCGTGCAACCACTCCGCCACAGGCCGCGTTTTATGAACAGGTGCTCGATCGTGTTGAAATATGCAATAGCCATCCCCGAATTGCTCTTCAACAGTGGGATGCAAGAATGTGCTTAAAACATCACTGTAGGCCTGTGCTGTAATAGTGCCACTCAAAACAACAAGAGGTGTAAGCCCCCTCCATGAAAAACACGACCACACCATAACACCACCGCATCCGAATTTTACTGTTGGCACTACACACGCTGGCAGATGACATTCACTGGGATTTCGCCATACCCACACCCTGCTATCGGATCGCCACATGGTGTACCGTGGTTCGTCACTCCATACAACGGTTTTCCACTGTTCGATCGTCCAATGTTTACGCTGCTTACACCAATCAAGGAGTCGTTTGGCATTTACCGGCGTGTTGTGTGGCTTATGAGTAGCCTCTCGACCACGAAATCCAAGTTTTCTCACCTCCCGCCTAACCGTCATAGTATTTCCAGTGGAGTACCTTGCAGTAAGTGGCAGCACAATGCACCTAATATAAAAAACGTATGTTCTTGAGGGTGTCCGAATATTTTTGAACACATAGTGTATGCATTGTGATGCTATTGTTAAAAGCCTAGCTCCTTGAAGAGATGTCTACATGAAGACCACATTTTGTTCTTACTGCTATGTATTGAGCAATCAATACTTTCTTTATGAGTGACGAGTTATCCCAGAAAAATATTCCATAAGACATTACAGACTGGAAATACGAAAAAGTGTAAGGAAGCTGATTCGTTTGTTTCCGAGACTAGCAATCATGCAAAGATACGAAGCAGCTGAATTTAACGGATTAACAAGCTTAGTAATGTGTACAGCAGTCACTGGTATGGCTCTATTTGCTGTATAAAATCGAGTATGATGAACATAAGGATTTAAAATTTTCTCAAAATTAAGAGAGAGTCCACTTCCAGAGTACCATTAGATTATTATTAGAAAAACATCATTAACAGTCTCTGATGTTGTGAGGCGCCCTTTTGGATTTCTTGCCAGTTGGTAGAACGTTTTACCTTTCCTACACCGTTTGAATTATTCAGCACAGCTTTTTGATTCTGTACGTCAAGTACGATTTAGACCAGTTGTGGGTAATGTCATTAATTCGATAACATCTCAGTCTTTCTAAGACCATGACTTGTTCTGTACAGTTAAATGCTTTCGGAAGATCATAGAAAATAACAGCTGACCATATTTCATCACTTAAAGCTTGTAATTCCTAGTGAGCGACTGTATAAGCGCCATTCCCAAACGAGCAACTACTCTGGGATTCAAACTACGATTTCATAAGTAAATTGTATCTACGCAAATATGACAGTATTCTTGAGTACACTACTGTTTCGAATATTTTGGAAAACTATGTCAGTAACTTGACGATAATTGTATAAGTCTTTCATGTCATGTTTCTTATACAGTGCTTTAACAACTGCATATGTAAGAACGTGTTCGCATGAAGAACGACGGCTGTAGATCGTCTTGTGACATAAATACCTCGAAATAACAATGTGTAATTCGTATAGAGTTTATGAAGGTAAATTGGGGCTAACAGAAGCCTGCTGAGATGGTTACAAGCAAACTTTTCTCCCAAATTCCACACGCCATTGGAGCAAGAAAAAAAACCGAAGTACACAGAATACAGACAAATGCCTATCGTGACGCTTAGATGTCACTATGCATGCAGCTTTGGATACTTGCAGTGGCAGGAGGTGAAATTGTGTTCAATGTAACACGCAGAAATATACGTATGGGAAATTTGGTTTTAGTTTAATTGATCTGCAACGAGTATGCATTAGGGAAAGTGTTCTTCATTTTCCAATATCGCCATAGAAATTCCACTAGTACTCTTCTACATTTTATATGCAGTTCTTTCTGCTTCCTATATCACTACTTCAGCGTGATGATTTCGAGGATTAATTAATCTCATAATACAGGAAACTTGGAGGAATAACGATTTTTCTCATTTTCTCCGTTAATCGCTTCCAGGCTATTAAATTTTCAATTCTTTTTCTTATGTCTAATGAAATAAAATGTGTTCTGGCATTCCTAAATAATTACTGGGGGACAGGAGATTTTTCAGTTATGTGCCAGTGGAACATTTGTACCAAGAATATATTGCTGAAATTGAGGTTTAGTTATTGCAATTTTACATTTTGGTTGAACGCACTTTCTAAAGTTTTACACTAATTGCTTTTAGGAAATTAGAATTTGCGCCTCAACACTCCGTACACATTTCTGCACATTGTACAACATGGTCCATGGGACCTACTGAAAAGCCTACTGAAAAGCTAAACTATAGTTTGTTTCTTAAAAAGGCTTACATTATTGGCGATGTGCTGCTGCAGACGTTGGCAGAAGTTTCTCATTATGTCCACAATCATTTCTTGAGAAAAGTTTGTCTGCCAAGGACGTTATAATCTCTCCCCTCTTTCCTAATTCCAATTATTGTCCACAATAAGCAAAGTCTTTTATGAAAAATGGGAGAGAAGGGAAACAACAACAAACTTTCTAGTTTACTTAGCTTTTCGTATAGAGTTGGCTAGTTGTCTAATTCTTGAAGCTGAAATTCTCACATTTTAGGTCCTTACGGTTGATTTGATCTAAATAAATTTGAAGATTGTTGTTACAGAATTTTTGTAGTTACGTAACTATATTTTGTCACGTTTTATTATATCATACAGTCTTTTGAATTTTCACATTAACAAAGCCGAAATTACATTGTTTGCCCAAAATACAAAAATACGCCCGATGAAATCAGAGACATGCTTACTACTACTTCACTCTGCAGTAATGACCACATTCCTAAGGGCTTACAATTTCTCCTAACGAATGAATTCCTATTAATTTCGATTATTATTTCGTAAATGAATCCAGAAATAAACTTAGTAAACAGTACTAGAACGCGTAAATAATAATAGAAATTTTAAGTGTGCCAAATAATTCTTAATTTCAAACGTTTATAAAAATATTATTTTAACTGTACATTCAGAGCTAGTACTTATCTACTGTAACATCGAAAATAAAGTAATTCCTTTTCATAAATTTTAGGTTGAAATATAATATATTGTGCATATAATTATATGAAAGTTTTCAGAAAAGGAGGTGAGAAAATATTGACCTGTCCAAAATTCCAAAAATAATTCCGGTATCCTCAACAACCGTTGAGGAAAAGTAATGTTAGAGGAGGATGTCCTGTTACAAAGTCAAGGTACTCTACCATTCACACCATGGAAATAAGTGCATAGTGACATTTAGTAAATTCTTCAGAATCGCACACCTGGATCCAGAAACATAATAATATTTATTTAAAATTGTGCCTTAGACTGCGTAAAATTGTGCCTTAGACTGCGACTTTCAACTCATCATTATTGTGGGTCGTCTCAAAATGAAGCTATGTTCTTGAGATGGAAAGATAGAAAAAATATCTGGGGCTGGAAGATCACTGTACATAGTATATCACCAAATCACCAAATCCTGGCGTCAATAATCGACGTCGAAATTGGCTCCTTGGCGTAAGCATTTAATTAGGAGTTTTATCGGTTGTAGCCCGTTATTGCTCAAACCACATGGTGTTTACACACCCACGTCCTTGCAGTTGTAAAATGAAGAAACCGTTAATCACAGCCACTTAGCACTCGTTATTGACACTTACTGCAAGTTTGCCTCACCAGAAACCACAAGATTTGTCAGAAATGCGTCATCCTGGCTCGTTTCTGTTGTTCAGAAATAGCACCTATTCAGTTTATTCCCCGGCCATAGCTGCTGAGCCATTCGCAGCTTGTAAGGACGAAACTTTAACTACTGTTTCACATTCCTCGGCAAAGACGTTTGTAATGTGTTAGAATGGCGACGGACAAATCGCTGTGAGCTTCGTTGCAGAGCTACTCGGACTACGTAGACAATTTTCGGTCTTGGAACAGTCATTTGAGGTCCTTTAAGCTGCACGTTGATTTTCTTTCTGTTTGGAAGACAGAATTGGCAGTCTCTTCCACGGCGTATCACGGTTACACCGTCACAACTCTCTGCTGACGACAAAACTCTTCCACTGCCTGAATTCGCACCTACACTGGCCAACATTCCATACTGAACTGAGTGGCATACTGTGTTGGTCCGAGTAGATTCGGTAGATGGCGGGAGCACGTCCCCATACTGGCAGGTTGGCCCACCATTTCCCGTGGACCTCCCTGTATACAAAAAAAGACTAAACCACTTTCTCATCGCTCTGATAAATCAGAAGTTTTCAAAGTCTTTAATTTTTCATGAGCAACTGCCGCTAGCAACCAACAAAACGCACAGACGGGTAGCCTAGTTTGTTTAGACGTATCTCTAAATCGACTTATCAAGGTTTTGCGTTGTTCTTTGGCATTGTCTTTTAGTGTCATCATTTACGCGTACTGTAAAATACTTCACTAGATAGCATAAAATAAGGTACCATTTAATTATTTCCGTAAGGCTATTCAGCATTGTCCAGAGAACTACTGAAGACAGCTGCCTAGAGTCTGTTCCCTAGAAGCATCACAGCAACCTTACAGTACGTTTTCACAAATTATGAACTGTTTTTTGACTCTGTAACATATATGAGGCATAAAACAGTAGAGGGTGTAAGGAATTACGGAAAATTAGCAGTACTATAATTCTGTTTCCGCTTACTAGCAATGATTGATTGAGAATAAAAATCAGGATCATAAAACGCCGAACGGGCATCGCCTTTTTTAATTGCATCACCATAGTCTATCAACGAACGGCATGAATTATTAAACAATGACTGAAGCAGTCGGTACAAACTGCAACAAGATTTTATTCTTTTTCGTATTACGCTTGATAAGGGAAACATTAAATATTCCTCATTTGCGTCAATATGCCTTTTTTTCTACGAATTGTAGTCTACAGCATCTCTAAAATCCTTCACGTTTGACTATCAATACGTACATCACTTGTTTTTTGAAATTATAATTTTCGCACATTTTTATGTCCGCTTTACTTACAATCAACAATAATTATTCCTAAATAGTACGTATCACGCTACAATTTAAGTTACCACTGCATGTAACTAATTTCATGAACTGCAAATCGCAAGGTATTAACTGAGGTTTACTATTGTGATTTACTCATTACACAACTTAAAATTGTGTATGTGAGTTGTATGTTTGTATTTCTTGTGTGTGTGTGTGTGTGTGTGTGTGTGTGTGTGTGTGTGTGTGTGTGTATGAGAGAGAGAGAGAGAGAGAGAGAGAGAGAGAGAGAGAGTGAGAGAGAGGGGAGGGAGGGGGGAGATGGGGAGGGAGAGAGAGAGAGAGTAATTTGCTATTTGAACACGTGGAATATTTTCCATTATTGGACGAACATTTTTAATGCAAACATAGAGAATATTTATGTCTCTAGTCTTGGAAGATGGCAATGCCATAAGGTTTATATGTTTTCTTTGCATTTATTTATTTCATCGACACAAACTGTTGAAACAGACAATTGGAAGTTGTGATTTCTACACGTTTATTTTAAACGGTAGAGAACTTGTCATACTTGGATTGTTACTTCACAGATATCGGTTATTCCTAACCAAATTTTCTTGGCGGCTGATAAAATTTTCAGTGAGTGTTTGTGAGACACTGATTATCACATTACAGTCAGCAGTGATGTGATACGTAGGGTCAATAGAGAAAAATAATACCACAAATACTTGAAAGTGATGGTACGGTATTAGCGGAATGGTAGAGTGATACACTGATGAATATAAATTTAGTGTGACTACCTTGACGTTAAACTGAGCAGCTGGACAAAATAGTTGACCAATATTGCTCACTGAATCCGTGAGGTAGTGAAACTCACGACCTGAGGGTAGCACAAAACGAGGGAGAAACTGATGCTGTTTTTCAGAGGTGAGGATGATTAGAGGGAGAAAACGATCAACTCTCACAAAAAATTAAGAAGTTCCTTTCTCTGTAACAACCCACTGAAGACTTACTTCAGTTAAAACTTTCGCCTGAGAGTTCGCGGTCAGTATGAAAAATGTTCAGCGGCGCTTCATACTCATCTGCGGCAGATATCTTCGGAGATAAATCGTCCACTGTTTCTCGAAATCTCAGGCGTTATCGGAATTTACAGAACTGTGTAGTGGGTACCTATATTTGTCTAGTGATGTCGAATGTGTGATTATCTTCGGCTGGTGACATTGTTCTCGATTAAAAGAAATCAATCGTTAATCTGTTGATTCGGTCGACGTCCATATGCTATTTTATTTAACTCTCTCCTGTTTTCTCTTAAAATAACCATGAACTTACAGTTTCGTATGACTTCACTATACAGGCGCAATCGTTACTCCAGTAAGGGTATGGAACGAGTTCTATGTGAAAGAAGAAACAAAGCCTGAACGGGTAAGAAACTACTGGTTCGCATGGGGAACGTTTTCTTCCCATTCCTTAACAAGGAAACAGACGACATCCGAAAAGATTTCCCCAGACATGGAGTTCAAACTATTTTTAAGTCCATGTGAAATATAAAAGTATACCCGAGTTGCACGGCATCCGTTAGCGATAGCTGGAGTGTGTAACGTTTCGAGTTCTTATAGTCAAACGTACATTGGATCCAGGGGAAGACGAGTTAACACTCGCTTAGCCGAACATAGCAGCAACTGTCGGTCTGAGGAAAGTTATGTCAGTCTCAGTGGATAATGCTGTGCAATGTGGGGACCATGAGATTCATGAGACTAGCAGTTTAACCAAGACAACTACCATGCGCACCTGTATACAAACTCAGTTGTAATTCACAATATCTGTCATTTTCGTCGTGAGAGAACAGCAACTGCATTGATTTTCAAATCAATTTTAATATACCGTTTATTTTTCAGTCCCCGTTGCACAATACTTTTTTATTTGATCGTTTCATCTTCGACGCGTTGCTGACGCAACTATACAGGCATAAAGATGATACAGTGGGACCGAATGAAGACATAATGTAAAAAAAGAGCAATAATAATTCATAAACACTATGATAATTGTAGGAAATAAGAAGAGAGAGCTATATTAAACGAAATGTAGACAATGACGTAGGCCAAAAAAGTAACAATCGAGTAACAATTTTTAATCGAGAACGATGCCACGATCCGGAGATAATCACGCATCTGGCATCACGTGACGTGCCCTCTACACAGCTGTATAAATTCGGTAGCTGCTATAGCAAGTGTCAGCTGCCGATTTATCTCCGCATGTGTCTTCTATAAATATGGTCGAAAAGTCGGTGGACAGTCTTACTTAACAACGGCCCGTGTGCCCGGAAGTTTAAACTCAACTTGATGTTCTCCATATAAGAGCATTCTCTGACCCTGTAGGACTCAATTCCTTGAGGACGGGTAATATGTACTGGTGCTAGTATCAATGAATTTGGTGGCACGGCCATACGGCGTCATGTCGTACGTTTAAGAGCGTGAGTCACTCACAGAATCTGCGCCGGTCGGTATCCGACAGGTGCTGCTCCCCGCGGCCGAGCGACCGCGCCTGGAACTAGAGCTGCTCCTGTAGGTTTGCTACCGTCAAAGCTCGTCAGCATTGCCGGCTGTCTAATCATTAGGCGTAGCCGTAAATGCAGCCACGGAAGCCATGGTGCCTTAGAAACTTCACATACGCCCCAACACTCTTCTTTATACATATTCATAAGTTATGACTCGGAAACTCCACGACGAATTCGAGAAATATACCCGGTTCATTGATACGTTGTAACTGGTTCCGGTAAGCATTTATGTTTACTAGAAGTGCAGTAACTGGCTCCTATTGGTTCAGATCTGAAGGTTTTGTCTCAAACTATACTGCAGCACCTCAGCACAAAAAAAGGAAGTGTCATCATTCCGTTGTGGTTCTAGTATCGAACTCCTTTCTAAGAGCGTCATACACGAGATAAGGTAGAAATTCCAGGCTCATATGGAATAATATTGGATTAATCAGTTGGAAATCCCAGCCTGGGCAGCACTCATTCTGTTGTTACGGACGTGTAAGTCAATTCCAAGGTGTGAGTAATGTTACAGAGGACGCTAAACTCATAGAATCATTTTGGATAGCATTGTTCCATTGATAAACATAAAAAAGTCATTTATAAATCATTGACAGAGATGTACCACTTAATTTTAATACAACTTTCGATCATAAATGACCATCATCAGGCACAGAAACCATCACTATTCGTAAAGAAACGTGACGTCAGAACTCCGTCTGGATAGAATTAGTTGCTATATTCTCAAATCTGCTATGGTCTGCTGTGTTTGGTTACAAATATTCCTATCGAAGTTGCAGAGTTTGAAAGCTCCATTGACGTTATAGCAACTAATTCGAAAGGGAGTGTTCGTTTCAGACTTCATGATTGTGTTCGCATACAAATGTTTAGGTGATAGTTTATGAGCCTCAGAATGGCTGTTTGTGACAGAAGACGGCATGAAAATAAAGTGATTTGTCTCCTCAGCTATCCATGTTGTCATCATAATTGTTATTTTTTACGCTAACGCACTATGAGAGGGCGTTGCATCATTAACAAAGCCTAGATAAAAATCTGAATGACGACGAAAGTAGAACAGTGTAAGGCTCTTATATACGTAATTTTGAATCCACCACCGTACAGGTAAGTAAATGAGAAAAAAGAAGTTTATTTACTAAAAGAAACGAATTATGAGATGTAGTGAAGCATACCATGCAGCTAATCAGAAGAGGTAACAAATAAGTTGGTCATGTGATGAAATGAGTCACTTAACGTCACAGTTCAAAGTTTCCAAAGAAACGATCAATGTGATCACTTTTTAACAGGGACATCATATGAAATTTAAAAATAAATAAATATATAAATAAAAAATATTTATGCACAGCATCTTAGATACAGTAATATTTCCAGTACTAGAAAGTTAGAAGAAAACTTGCTTTTCAAGTTTATTTACAGTGCCGTACAAATAGGCTTGGAAAAAGTGTTATTCCTAACTTTATTCAATAATGAAGATCAGAACTTTGGTCTCTTGCTGTGTAGTGTGTCTCTTGATTCCTATTGCATTGTTGGAAGGCTTATACAGCAGATCGATTACGTATCAGTATGCGTCGAAAGCGAGATTTGTTTTCGTACGAAAGAAAAAAATATGTATGAGGTTTTGGGTCGGAGGCTAGGCGGTTAAGTGCCACATTAGAAATCCAAAAATCTGGGGATCGATCACAGTCAGTCCTAGGACTTTTATGTGTCACTTCCCATCTCTCTCATCACTGATAATGTTTGTTAATATGGAAAATGTAGAGTTGCACCTTTGTACGGAGCCTATAATTAAACTGTAGCTCCCCGTGTACCTGGCTGGGTAAGACTGGACTAAGGCAAGGACATACAGCCACAGATATTAACATGCTCAATAAATCAGTGCTATCTTCAAACATACCTTCAGGTTGTTTTTAGCTTTACCTCAAGATAGTGTATTTCACTTTCCAAGTCTGCTGGGTGAAGCAGCTATGACTTTTTGTAATCAGTTAATAATTATGACAGATATAAGGACAAATGAAACGTACACTATTAACTTGTCGTATCTCTTCATCCACTAATGGCCCATACCCTTTTCTATACCGCAACACAGCAGTGGAAAGTTTGTCGAGGCAGCTGGTTGATAAAAAAATTTTAGTTTCCAGAAGACCTATGAATGTCGCTGTAGGCTGCCTATGTGATCTTGTAACGTTGCTAACCACCGTCCGTAAGTTCCAGGTTTCGATACCCGTCGCCATCTCAGATTTTTGGCCTCCAACAGTATTTACACAGCGTCTTCTGACCAAATAGGAAACTACTATACTTGGAAATATAAGTAACGAAACTGACATGGAATCACCGTGAGACGTCATACTACAAAGCTCACAAAAGCTGAAACCTGCATAACATATACAGATATATTTCGTGGCAAAAGAGGGACAGTTCACTACATTATTTTACATTTACTCACTTGTAGCAGGGAAGTTGTTTGTTTCCAAACCGTAGTTTCGTATCCTATTGATACACACTCGGCACCTGTTACAGAACCTTATAGTTTGCTGTGGGAATTTAGAAACATCTTAGAGGTTTTGTACCCAAGAAGGTATCTGCAACTGTCTCTCTTTTCATCAGGCTTCTGAGTGGATTCAATGCAGCCTCCAAGGATCTCCTGTGCCTACCTTTTCCTCTCAGAGTAGCTTTTGCAACCTAAGTCGGCAGTTATTTGCTGGATATATTCCAATCTCTGTCTTCCTCTACAGTTTTTGCCCTCTGCAGCTCTCTGTAGTACCATGCAAGTTATTCCCTGATGCCTTAATACATGTCGTGCTGTACCTTCTTCTTGTCAGTGTTTTCCATACATTCCTTTCTTCCTCGATTAAGCGGAGAGCCTCAGAACTTTTATTATAGAACTTAAACAATAAAATTTATCAACCTTTTCTCTTCCATGTCTTTCACTTTTGATGTCAGGTGTCTCAATAGTTGATGCAATCATTATCATAATATTTTTTCCCAGTAATTAAAAGATTGAATTTTTCCAGAATTTTTAGGAATGGGCACAATACGTGGTATATACATCTTTCACTCTGATTTATACAGGGTGGTCAGAAAGTGTGTGAAATGCTTGTAGGGATGTTACAGGGCAGGTTGTACTGAGACATAAATGTTACGAAGGAAATTCGATACGCTGCTCCGATTCCGAGTTATTTAGCATAGAATTTAGCCAATCGGAGCGTCGCGCGCTCGCATTCAAGCGGCCTGCCAGGGGCGGTGTTGCCCAACGAGTGCTTTGTCTCGTCAGCTGAAAATTGAATTTATGCGCGCGACGATCTGATTGGCTAACTTCAATGCTAAATTACTCGGAAACGGCGCAACGTATCGAATTTCTTTCTTAACATTATGTCTCAGTACAACCTGCCATGTAACATCCCTACAAGCATTTCACACATTTTCTGACCACCCTGTATAAAGAAAAAATAAGGAAAATAGATAAGAATACGAAGGGAAAGGAAAATGTTTTTAAAATAAAACAGAGCGGAATGTATTTTGACCAAGTTGCGAATGAGGTAAATGACGAAGAAGAAATAACAGGCTGTTCAGGGAAAGGGTGTAATGAACCAGATGTTATTGCTGAAGCTAAGACAAGGAGACTGATATCTACAGACGAGAGGACGGATCAAGGTTGAGAGAAGTATCAGAGAAGATGAGGGGCACCCACGTGCCTTGCTCATACTGTGGCATCAAGCAGTCAGGCCTGCAAGATGAGTGGATTTATTCTTATTTATCGAATAACCTCAATGACTGATTATGAGTTCTAGTAATCACAATTAAGCTACAAATTATTCTCCTGTTTGAATATTACGCAACGAAGATGGATGACGCACATCTGACTATCAGTAATATACACAACTCTGTTCACTACGCACTGGCAATACCACATTTTCTTTCTTAACCAACGGCTTTGATCAACATGTGCCCATCGCACTGAATATGAATGGCACACACATTATAAATTCTGGATATCATGACTACACACTATTCGAAGAACAAGGCCACCAATCTTTTTCTTTTCACTATCCTTTTTATTCCGATAATTTCTATTATGATTCAAAGATAACCTAAACACACCATTACATTTTATACAACAATTACACATCAGAAACTCCGCCCAGTGGGCATGGCTTTACATTGGTGATTCTCTATCTTATGGTCTCGTAATTATTTAACGCTACAGTGCACTTTCTGGATAGGATAGTTGATCTTTTGCTATATTTCACACTTCGACTCTCACACCCATCATCACGAAAATTTCCTCCAGACCGAGCGGTACAAAAAGGAACATGCATAACCCATTGCCTCGGAACCTATCTTGCTACTCTCCCATGCAAACCGCACATACTTAAATTACATGAAATACTAGCAACATACAATACATCACAAAGAATAGTCACAACGTTAGAATCACTTCACTTTCAGCTTTCCCACTTCAATTAGTATTCATCCCAGTTTAACACGACACTGACCCACTTCGTAGCATTTCATTCCTACTACGAACTCTGGAGGATATATGCACGTCTTCCTGTGCAATGAAAGCCAAGTGGCGTTGCTGGATAGACGACTGCCTCACCTTGCTTCTCTCTCAGAGTTCAAATGGTTCAAATGGCTCTGAGCACTATGGGACTCAACTGCTGAGGTCATTAGTCCCCTAGAACTTAGAACTACTTAAACCTAACACACATCCATGCCCGAGGCAGGATTCGAATCTGCGACCCTAGCGGTCGCGCGGTTCCAGACTGTAGCGCCAGAACCGCTCGGCCACCAGCGGCCGGCTCTCTCAGAGTATTAGAGTTTGAATCCAGCGTCACACGGAAACATAGCACGCAAAGTAATACTAAGATCATATTCGTCACACACGCGAGCCCTCAACTGATACCTTAGACGAGCACTTCTCTTTATCCTTTGTCTCATACCCAGATTGAGACTCACAGAATACTCACCAAGTGGAAGTTCTCATCTCTGATTTCAAGTCCTGCACACTCCATTTCTTAAATATTTCCAACTTATAGTACACACCCCAGTAATTCAGCTTAACTTTAGCTCTCGGAAATATTTCAACTTAGTACTAGCACTCGCAAGTATTTCAACTTATTGATACACGTGGTTTCATTGTGACCGTTGGTCACTTCCGAAGATTTCTACTATCCCCTTAATATTACCTGCCTATCATTTAATTCTCCCCCCAAAAGTTCCTGAAATAGAGAATTAATTATTCCAAACTACTCTTAAGTATTTCACATGCATACCATCTCTCCACTCTTTTGTCTTTACGGAGCGTACCTAAGACAGGTCTTACCAACATAAGATCCAGCGCCAGAGTGCTCAAACATGGCCGTTCTTCAGGTCATCTCGCACCTCCCTCAAGGTGGAGGAGCACCATGCTACCGTATTGGCCAGCCACATTTCAGGCGCTCAAAGCTCAGATAAATTTCATCTCCTTGGTTCCAGCAAAGGTGACCTAAGGACCGTCCCTTAGATGATCATATATTGCACATTCACTATCTGCAGTTAGCAGACAACCATACATTCATTCATTTCACAGATCTCACCAAAATGGATGTAGAGATGTATTTTTGTGGGTGTGCACATGTGATCAATTAGACAAATAAATTGTCATTCTTTCCTACACTGGTATCCAGCTTCGGTGTATTAAGTGAAATTGAGTTATTATTACAAAAAATACGTTGTTCTGACAAGAATAACGAAGAATGTTGTACCTATTTTCAATGACGGGTGGTTCTGTACCCTTTCAAAGAAACTATCATGATTTCTGGTAGACCGAAAATAAGGTGGAGAGAGCAGGTGGTCAAAGACCTTCTTACACTTGGAGCAAGGAAAGATGATGGCAAAGGTAGAGAATTGTGGAAGAGGCTACTTGACGACGCCAAAAACAGAGGGAGGTCTATGGAGCCAGGAGAGTAAGACTACTGTACATTAGGGCAACATCACCGACGAAACTCATTCAATGGGAATACCCGTTTAGTTCTACTCTCCCTCTCTGCAGTGGTCTCGGGCACATTCGGCCTGGAATCTCATCGACTGGAGTACAACTGTCTTTATTTATAAATCCCAATGACCAGTGAAGAAGTCTCTGGAGAAGCCTTAGTATGCTTGATATACTAACCTGACTGTCGCACGCCAAACTGTCCGAAGACCAGGAGTGATGCTCTGGTAGCCATTTCATGTCATAGCAGGAAACCTTTTGGTGGCACAGCGGTTCGTAGGCAATATTCTGCGTCATGGTTCGGTGACCTCCATGGCAAGTCAAGCTGGGCTTACATTTCAACAAGATAGTGCCATCCACACACGGCGAGGGTTTTTACCGCTTATCTTCGTGCTTTCCCAATCCTACCATGGGAATGACATTGAATCTCTTCCGAATCGGAAACGTTAGCAGCATTATCGGCCACTGGCTTGGAAGTTTCACAATCTAACGCGCTAGGTGGACAGGATGTTCTAACAACCCTACCACAACAAAGGTCAAAAATTAATTATGATTGTAGTGTTGCTCACGCTGCTAAATATTGCATTTTTGGACAACAACTAAGTTATATTATGTGGCAGGTGTTATTAGAGCACAGTTAATAAAGCCATTTCTTGAAATAATGGATAAACTAGGCACTCATCTTTTCGTGTTTCCCACGCTGGTCTAGTTGTGAACTCATGGCTCAATCGTCGAAGATCTAGGTGGTGATGATTCCAAGCTCGGATTCAAAGAGGCCTAGGTGTTATTCTGCGATATTAAAAAGTTTCATAAACCATTCTTGAAGATCAAACTTTTGCAAGTTAGGAAAATGGTGATGTAAAAAAGTAATCAGCACTACGAATTTAAGTTACACTTCTTTTTTATTACTTTTGTTGCAATATCACGTAACTCGTTCCAAAACATCACTTCACAATATAAAACATACTTGAAAATATCTTCCTCACTGTTAAAGTTCACATTTCATAAACTGACTACAATTTGCGTCTTTTTAACATGACGACCAAAGCTTGACTCTCTAATAACCGTTTACACGCACAAAAATCAGAGTTATAAGTACGTCAATGATTATAGTGACAAAAGAAAGAATACACATAAGAATAATATCATTGCAATATATACATTTCGATGTATCGAAGTACCTCCACATTAATGAAATCAAGCCTGAATGTTGTCACAGAAATATGTTAACTATTTTACAGACACACAGTAGAATATTGCTGGTATCGAGAGGTTGAGGTGAGGTGCCGTAATGGTTACGTAGTTCAAGTACCATTACAATGTGCCTCAGGAGGACATCCGACAATTCTGTCAACCAAGACCAAGCCAAATAACTGTTTGCATAAGGGCCAGGACCAACGCGTTATTGAGTTGCTCAATTTGTGAAGCTATTTCTCTTGAATAAATCAACAATTTTTTTCTGAAATTTTAACATTTGTTTGTCTGTACATGTACAACACATCTCTCGATTTCCTCCAATTCGAATAATTCCTTCATGGTTCGTCGTTTTTCTTTTGTCTTAGAGCGTAAATCAGTTAAATGTTCGCCGCCTGGTGTGGCCGTGCGGTTCTAGGCGCTTCAGTCTGGAACCGCGTGACCGCTACGGTCACAGGTTCGAGTCCTGCCTCGGGCATGGATGTGTGTGATGTCCTTAGGTTAGTTAGGTTTAAGTAGTTCTAAATTCTAGGGGACTGATGACCTCAGATGTTAAGTCCCATAATGCTCAGAGCCATTTGAACCAGTTAAATATTCCTATGCAGTATGAAATACTTCCGTAGATGTCATAATATGGTAGGAATGATTAGAAGCGGAAAAAATCAGCGTATTTTTTATGCGTTAAACTCGCTTGTACAATGTCTTTACTGTTGTTACGGTGTGGTGGAAGGCAACAGATGTAAAATTTCATCTGACAGCTAGCTTAAACTGTAGGCTGATTTGAAGTTTCAGTTAAAACTTTTTGACTAATGGAAGGACTCCTTTCCCTTACAGGAAATACTCGTACTGTCGAGTGATATTCCTTAGTTGTACAGAAGCAGGAGGTACAGACTCACTTTAAAGATGAAATTAATGGCTCTGAGCACTATGGGACTTAACTGCTGAGGTCATCAGCCCCCTAGAGCTTAGAACTACTTAAACCTAACTAACCTAAGGACATCACACACATCCATGCCCGAGGCACGATTCGAACCCGCGACAGCAGCGGTCGCGCAGTTCCAGACTGTAGCGCCTAGAACCGCTCGCCCACTTCGGCCGGCCAAAAGATGAAATTATTTCGGATCAACATTCGTTTGAAATTCTGGTGTGCATGGCCACAGCTCCTAATGGCACTCAAGGCACTAGAAGCTAAGCGTCTGCAACAACGTCATGTCTTTAAATGTAACGTTTACCAGATAAATTACACACTCGCACGGCCGAACCCTGAATGGCTAGTGTGAAATGTTGAAGCCAGACAAGGAACGTGAAGTATATTCGTACAAACTATTTGAAGATGGGTGGTATCCTCTTCTCGTTTTCCAATTTTCGCTATAATTTCTTGCTTAAGGTAAGATTTAGACGAAAAAGTAACAGTACTGGTAACAAACCGGAAGTTACAGTATTTGAGAACACATCAAACATCCAGAATAACAACAGTTTGCGAATGTTTTAAAGTAGTATTTTTGTCCTCATTTTTACGTTCTACCATACGGTCTCCAAAATAAGCCAGCCCTTCTGCAGTACAAAATACATGCTTCTTCCAATCAGACAAAAGTAAAGACAGTAGGAGGTACGTACAGGTTAGACACAAATAATTTTGATAGCACATATAAATATTAATAACTTGTAGAGTACTAAGAAATAATTGTTACAGGTTGGTAGAAACGATAACAGGTAGCATCTCTGCTGAATTACTACAGAGCAGTCAACATAATTTGTCTGTTCAAAAATCTTGAACTTTTTTATCGTCAGCTCAAATTTTGCACAGCGTAGTTTCATTCTATAGTGAAATGAGTGTAAAACTTCATTTCACTTGAAGATGGTTAAATGGAATGATTTCAAAATTTGGTCCACTGGAGGTGGAGTGAACCTAGGTTACTGAAATATTCTAAGTAAACTTTCTGAAAAACATTCTCGACATCAAAGAACTTAGATAGCTGTTAGAGATAAGGAACGCAACACATTTCAGCCGATTTCCAGGAAAACTGATGTGTGTGTGTGTGTGTGTGTGTGTGTGTGTGTGTGTGTGTGCGTGTGTGCGTGTGAGAGTTTGTGCATACGTTTGTGTCACTTTTCATACATTCAGCTCTGCGAGAAAGATAAATAGCGTATTTTGCATTTTGGCTTAATACTTCACACAGTTCCAGCCGGCAAAACAAATGCTAATTTGACTTAAATGTGATTGTGTTATTTTGAGGAAAACGCTATTGTTATTACTGTTCTGCGCTTTTCAGAATGTACACAGCGCCTTATTTCTTATTTATTTCGTAGCTGAAACAGAGAAACTACGACTTCAGTGTTTAGTCTGCACCATAATTTTAAAATCTGCTTACGTCTCGCATTGATGAGTTGCAGTTCCCTGTTTTACTTTTTGGTTTTATACAGTGATATTCGAATTGAATTAAGTAGCACAGCAGATCTACCAATTCACTAATTATTTTACTACATAATTAAAATTTCAGCTTGAAGGATTTTCCTTACTTGAATAAATCTCTATGCTTTCAAAAAAGCCTGGATGCCATTATTGGTTACGAGATGTGGGAAACAATGTATATGAGGCCTTTTGCTAATTAAAACTCCTATAGAATAAGTCACACTCACAAAGTGACAACACGTACGTAGCCCCGACTGTTATGTCTGGAGCGAGGATATGAAGTTTAATAAATGAAAAACCACACACAAATTGCAGGCTTTGTGTTGAATTTTCCTTGGACAAGACCATTAATTTAGAAAACATTATTCTCATGGAGGTATTTGCGAACTTCTATTTATAAAGACAGTTTGATATTTACCATATTTCTGGACTGAGGTACGTACATTATTTTTACGAGTCAGTATTATAATTTTGATTATTTTCTTTTAGATTGCATTGAGTCACAGGATTTACATCAGATTTCATATACATAATGGTTACAAATACAACTAAAATCTGCATTGTGCCTCATGCGACATTTAAAATAAACATGAAATTTATTTTGAGACATTTTGAATTGCCTCTAATTTTTCATTCTACAATTCTTTACAGTAGCGTGGCATTACTGCCCTGATTTCGATGTAGAAGTATAGCAGAACGTCAATTTTCAGTTAATCAGCTTTCAGTTGGCTGACTTTTAGTTTTTCCTGACCAAGATCGAATATCTGTTCAGCGCGGTGCATGTCAGATCTAAATTTTGAAGTTAGGCAAATAACTTTTCTGATAAGCAGTTAGCAGATCTGAACGTAGATAGACCCCATCGTGAGCGACAATACTTTCAACTGTCCTTGTGAAAAGATTAACTTCGTCGAAAAATATTTGCAGTGGTGAAGCCTACATCTACATCTACATCTACATCCATACTCCGCAAGCCACCCGACGGTGTGTGGCGGAGGGCACCCTGAGTACCTCTATCGGTTCTCCCTTCTATTCCAGTCTCGTATTGTTCGTGGAAAGAAGGATTGTCTGTATGCTTCTGTGTGGGCTCTAATCTCTCTGATTATATCAAAAATGGCTCTGAGCACTATGGGACTTAACATCTGTGGTCATCAGTCCCCTAGAACTTAGAACTACTTAAACCTAAGGACATCACACACATCCATGCCCGAGGCAGGATTCGAACCTGCGACCGTAGCGGTCACGCGGTTCCAGACTGAAGCGCCTAGAACCACCTCTGATTTTATCCTCATGGTCTCTTCGCGAGATATACGTAGGAGGGAGCAATATACTGCTGGACTCTTCGGTGAAGGTATGTTCTCGAAGATTTAACAAAAGCCGGTACCGAGCTACTGAGCGTCTCTCCTGTAGAGTCTTCCACTGGAGTTTATCTATCATCTCCGTAACGCTTTCGCGATTACTAAATGATCCTGTAACGAAGCGCGCTGCTCTCCGTTGGATCTTCTCTATCTCTTCTATCAACCCTATCTGGTACGGATCCCACACCGCTGAGCAGTATTCAAGCAGTGGGCGAACGAGTGTACTGTAACCTACTTCCTTTGTTTTCCGATTGCATTTCCTTAGGATTCTTCCAATAAATCTCAGTCTGGCATCTGCTTTACCGACGATCAACTTTATATGATCATTCCATTTTAAATCACTCCTAATGCGTACTCCCAGATAATTTATGGAATTAACTGCTTCCAGTTGCTGACCTGCTATTTTGTAGCTAAATGATAAGGGATCTATCTTTCTATGTATTCGCAGCACATTACACTTGTCTACATTGATATTCAATTGCCATTCCCTGCACCATGCGTCAATTCGCTGCAGATCCTCCTGCATTTCAGTACAATTTTCCATTGTTACAACCTCTCGATTCACTACAGCATCATCTGCAAAAAGCCTCAGTGAGCTACCGATGTCATCCACCAGGTCATTTATGTATATTGTGAACAGCAACGGTCCCATGACACTCTCCTGTGGCACACCTGAAATCACACTTACTTCGGAAGACTTCTCTCTATTGAGAATGACATGCTTCGTTCTGTTATCTAGGAACTCCTCAATCCAATCACACAATTGATCTGATAGTCCATATGCTCTTACTTTGTTCATTAAACGACTGTGGGGAACTGTATCGAACGCCTTGCGGAAGTCAAGAAACACGGCATCTACCTGGGAACCCGTGTCTATGGCCCTCTGAGTCTCGTGGACGAATAACGCGAGCTGGGTTTCACACGACCGTCTTTTTCGAAACCCATGCTGATTCCTACAGAGTAGATTTCTAGTCTCCAGAAAAGTCGTTATACTCGAACATAATACGTGTTCCAAAATTCTGCAACTGATCGACGTTAGAGATATAGGTCTATAGTTCTGCACATCTGTTCGACGTCCCTTCTTGAAAACGGGGATTACCTCCGCCCTTTTCCAATCCTTTGGAACGCTCCGCTCTTCTAGAGACCTACGGAACACCGCTGCAAGAAGGGGGGCAATTTCCTTCGCGTACTCTGTGTAAAATAGAACTGGTATCCCATCAGGTCCAGCGGCCTTCCCTCTTTTGAGCGATTTTAATTGTTTCTCTATCCCTCTGTCGTCTGTTTCGATATCTACCATTCTGTCATCTGTGCGACAATCTAGAGAAAGAACTACAGTGCAGTCTTCCTCTGTGAAACAGCTTTGGAAAAAGACATTTAGTATTTCGGCCTTTAGTCTGTCATCCTCTGTTTCTGTACCATTTTGGTCACAGAGTGTCTGGACATTTTGTTTTGATCCACCTACCGCTTTGACATAAGACCAGAATTTCTCAGGATTTTCTGCCAAGTCAGTACATAGAACTTTACTCTCGAATTCATTGAACTCCTCTCGCATAGCCCTCCTCACACTACATTTCGCTTCGCGTAATTTTTGTTTGTCTGCAAGGCTTTGGCTATGTTTATGTTTGCTGTGAAGTTCCCTTTGCTTCCGCAGCAGTTTTCTAACTCGGTTGTTGTACCACGGTGGCTCTTTTCCATCTCTTACGATCTTGCTTGGCACATACTCATCTAACGCATATTGTACGATGGTTTTGAACTTTGTCCACTGATCCTCAACACTATCTGTACTTGAGATAAAACTTTTGTGTTGAGCCGTCAGGTACTCTGTAATCTGCTTTTTGTCACTTTTGCTAAACAGAAAAATCTTCCTACCTTTTTTAATATTTCTATTTACGGCTGAAATCATCGATGCCGTAACCGCTTTATGATCGCTGATTCCCTGTTCTGCGTTAACTGTTTCAAATAGCTCGCGTCTGTTTGCCACCAGAAGGTCTAATATGTTATCACCACGAGTCGGTTCTTTGTTTAACTGCTCTAGGTAGTTTTCAGATAAAGCACTTAAAAAAATTTCACTGGATTCTTTGTCCCTGCCACCCGTTATGGACGTTTGAGTCTCCCAGTCTATATCCGGCAAATTAAAATCGCCACCCAGAACTATAACATGGTGGGGAAATCTACTCGAAATATTTTCCAAATTATCCTTCAGGTGCTCAGCCACAACAGCTGCAGAGCCAGGGGGCCTATAAAGACATCCAATTGCCATGTCTGAGCCTGCTTTAACCGTGACCTTCACCCAAATCATTTCACATTTAGGATCTCCGTCAATTTCCTTCGATACTATTGCACTTCTTATCGCTATAAACACGCCTCCCCCTTCACTGTCCAGCCTGTCTCTGCGGTATACATTCCAATCAGAGTTTAGGATTTCATTACTGTTTACGTCTGGTTTCAGCCAACTTTCTGTCCCTAGTACTATATGGGCGTTATGACCGTTTATTAATGAGTGCAGTTCTGGGACCTTTCTATAGACGCTCCTGCAGTTTACTATTAGCACATTAATATTGTTATTCCCTGTTGCATTTTGCCTACTCCTACCTTGCCGCGTCTCAGGAGGCGTCTTGTCGGGCCTAGGGAGGGAATTCTCTAACCTAAAAAACCCCCATGTGCACTCCACACGTACTCCGCTACCCTTGTAGCCTACGTTTGGAATGGACAACACCATAGATAGCCACTGGCTGAGCTCTCGCATTTGCGTAAATAATAAATATTAAATTCGATTCTCTGCAGTAATTCTCAATCGACACAGCTGAAATGGCTTTCTGTTAGCTCTTGCAGCATAATTAATCACTGTAGTCTTCATGAATAACAATACCAAGTAAATTTCACTTTTTGTGCTTTTCATTATAATGCTAGCAATTACACAAAGGTTCACCGCACATATCTTGACAAAAGGCTTCAATTAACATACTGCATCATAATATCATTATATGTTAGTCAAGATAATTCAGTAACGTTAGTTTTTCGTCAATTGCAATAATTTTATTAGGTAATTTAGTTGACGACAGAGGTGGGCAATAGTAGCTGGCAGGATCCTCTTCCTTGCGCTGGCCGTCATTACAAAAAAAAATTTTCAAATGTGTGTGAAGTCTTATGCGACTCAACTGCTAAGGTCATCAGTCCCTAAGCTTACACACTACTTAACCTAAATTATCCTAAGGACAAACACACACACCCATGCCCGAGGGAGGACTCGAACCTCCGCCGGAATCAGCCGCACAGTCCATGACTGCAGCGCCTAAGACCGCTCGGCGGCCGTCGTTTACTGTACCGCAGGGGTCGGCTTATCATCTCTGAGGGCAGCGATGAAGATTCTGCCAGTCTGCACTCTTCCTCATGGCATGAAACAAACAGAAACTATTTATGTTCAAATTTATGGCAACATTTAAATAAGAAATTAAATTCTGAATCTAAGAAACTGTTAGATATCGTGAGATATAATAACTTCTCATTTGCTTACATTGGGGCGGTAAGAATCCTGGTGTAACTGCCGCTAATTTCTGTTACAACACAGTAGATAGCTGAAGCTGTAGATGCTGCGATAATGAATAGTTCAGTAGGCAGTTTATTTGAAGAGGAATGGACGTTCCTGAAAAGAGCAATAACAGGGATTGGAGAGAAAAACTTGGGTACAAGGACGATAACTGCGAAGAAACTGCGAGTAACAGAAGGAATACCTCAGTTGTTCGGCGAAAGACGGAAGTACAAAAATGTTAAGGGGAATTCAGAAATACAGAAATACAAGTCACGTAGGAATGAAATAAACAGGAAGTGCAGGGAAGGTAAACCGAAATGGCTACAGGAAAAATGTGAAGAAATCGAAGAATAAATTATTGTAGGAAGGACTGGCTCAGCAGATAGGAGACTAAACTAAAAACAGCCTCTGTGAAATGAAGAGCAAGGATGGTAACATTAAGACTGCAATGGGAAATCCGCTGTTAAATGCAGAGGAGAGAGCAGATAGGTGGAATGAGTACATTATGTGCCTGTGTGAAGGGGTGGACTTATCTGATGGCGTGGTAGAAGAAGAAACAGGAGCCGATAGTGAAAAGATAAGGGATCCAGTATTACAATCAGAATTTAGCAAAGTTCTGGAAGACTTAAAATCAAACAAGGCAGATGGGATAGTAAGTATTCCATCGAAATTTCTAAAAGCATTGAGGAAGTAGCAACGAAAAGGTTATTCATGTTGATGTGTAGAATGTACAAGACTGGCGATACACCATCAGACTTCC
The DNA here is from genome assembly GCF_021461395.2 of Schistocerca americana. Classification (NCBI taxonomy): domain Eukaryota; kingdom Metazoa; phylum Arthropoda; class Insecta; order Orthoptera; family Acrididae; genus Schistocerca; species Schistocerca americana. The sequence goes on along the minus strand of NC_060126.1, from coordinate 457,473,709 downwards.
GGAGAAGCATCCTCCACACAATTCCAAACATGTGCGAGAGTTATCGCAAAATCCGATTAATGGCTCACGGATCCAAGAGCTGACAAGCGAATAACATGCAGAAGAATGGAAAAGAAAATTATGATCTGTTAGATGACGGTCAGTTTGGCTTCAGCAAAGGTAAAGGCACCAGGGAAGCAATTCTGACGCTGCGGTTGTTAATAGAAGGAAGGCTGAAGGAAAATCGAGACACGCTCATTCTGTTTGTCGAACTGGAAAAAGCGTTCGGCACTGTACAATGGTGCAAAATGTTCGGCATACTGAGAAAAATGGGGGTAAGCTGTAGAGAAAGATGGGTAGTATGCAATATATACAAGAACAATAAGAGTAGACGGCCAAGAACAAAGTGCACAGATTACAGTGGGTTAAGACAGGGATGTAGTCTTTCACCCCTACTGTTCAATCTCTACTGAAGAAGTGACGACGGAAATAAATGAAACGTTGAAAAGTTGGAATAAAATTCAAGATGAAAGATATTTATGACAAGATTCGCTGGAGACATTGCTATCCTCAGTGAAATTGGAGAAGAATTACAGGACTTGTTGATGGTATGAACAGTCCAAACAGTACAAAAATAGAGTGATAGTATATTGAGGAAAGACAAAACTAATGAGAAATAGGAGGAATGAGAATAGCGTGAAGCTTAACATCAAAACTGGTTATCTCGAGGTAAACGAAGATTAGAAATTCTGCTATCTAGGCAGCAAAATAACCCATGACGGATGGAGCAAGGATAACATAAGAAGCAGACTAGCCCTAGCGAAAAGCGCCAAGAAGGTCTACTAGTGTCAGGCACAGGTCTTACCTTGAGGAAAAAATTTTTTGAGACTATATTTGGAACACAGCATTGTATGGCAGTGGGACATGGACTTTGAAAATACAAGAATAGAAGGGAATAGAAGCATCTGAGATGTGGTGCTACAGAAGAATGTTGAATATTAGGTGTACTAATAAAAGAATGAGGAGCTTCTCCGCGGAACAGGTGAGGAAATCCGTTAAGAGGTCAGTGAATGACATCGATGACACTATAGGGAGGGCTAGAGGGTAAAAAATATTGAGGAAGAAAGAGACTGGGATACATCCAAAATAACTGAGCGCGTAAGTTGTAGGTGATACGCTTAGATGAAAAGATCGGCACACGAGAGGAATTCGTGGCTGGCCGCATCAATCCAGTCTGATGACTGATGATTCAAAAAAATAAAAATTAAATAAAAAATTAAAGGGGTAGCAGTATTTAAAGGTATTGCGATGTAAGGCCTAGAACGTAGCTGACCTAAGACAACACATGCTAAGTCCTAACACAGCCCGCAATTCAACTGTAGAGACAATATCTCAATCATATTTCAATTTCAAAATTTATAGTCCAGAGACGTTTATCAGAAAATCTCATAAAATTTTGAAATTAAGAGAGGTCTGTCTTTGACTGAATCACTGAATTGGTTCACGACTTGTTCTGTGATGAGATAAATGTTAGAATCTTATCTAGGAAAAGCGAAGACGCCAAATTTGAATTGCACTGTGGAGTGTGGAACTTAGCATCAGTCCGTGCTGAAGGTGTGTTACAGTGCGCAATTTGTTGCAAAACGAAGACATTATTCTGAAATCTATTTTTTGATGCGACCGGAGGAACTATGGAGGAGCAAAGCCTATGCCTATTTGTAGGATCGAAGTCAGTCTCAGAAAGACCATCAAGTACTGTGACGTGAGTGTTCACTGAACTGGTGCAGTATGTGCCCTTTGTTTCGTTTATGTTGGACTTTGATCTGTAAACAGCTATTATACACAATATAAAATACGAGTTAAAGCAATTATCAATGTCAGTCATTTTCTTACTCTCCCACGACCCGTTTAGAGATCTTATAACCTAAAAGTCAGTGAATTACATGAGAGTTTCTTTTTCAAAATGAAGCCAGTTTGTCTTACGCTTAATTTCTAAGTTGTTCCAGCAAAAAGTACAAAGCAATTTGTTACACAGATGAATTATCATTTTTCTCATTTTTATGATTACCCTCTTACTGCTACTGTCAAGAAAGATAATGAAGCAATAGTTCTCTTTTTAAAGCTCTTAAAACACGAGTACAGCGATACAATGCCTGTTAATCTTGGAGTTGAAACTGAAGGGCAGGGCGACCTGAATATGCTGTTATGGTGCAAACACCGGCAAGTTGGACACTCATTCCTGACTCCGGCCGCGGTGGCAGAGCGGTTCTAGGCACTTCAGTCCGGAACCGCGCGACTGCTACGGTCGCAGGTTCGAATCCTGCCTTGGGCATGGATGTGTGGGATGTCTTTAGGGTAGTTAAGTTAAAGTAGTTCTAAGTTCTAGGGGAGTGATGACCTCAGATGTTAAGTCCCACAGTGCTCAGAGCCATTTGAACACTCATTCCAAGCTCGGTCGTTGTATTGACTTCTTACTTGTTTCTAGAAAAAATTGTTCAAATGGCACTGAGCACTATGTGAGTTAACTTCTGAGGTCATCAGTCGCCTAGAACTTAGAACTAATTAAACCTAACTAACCTAAGGACATCACACACATCCACGCCCGAGACAGGATTCGAACCTGCGACCGTAGCGGTCGCTCGGCTCCAGACTGTAGCGCCTAGAACCGCTAGGCCACTCCGGCCGGCCACTTGTTTCTAGACAAGCTGCTCACTCAAACATGAGTACGTACATCTTTGAAATAGTTTTCCTAACCATCTTCAGAAATGCTAGAAGCTGGACTATACAATGGTGTGCAAATATTAAGGAGGAAAGTAACTCTCGTTTAATGTGTCACTGCTAAATAAGAGGGTTGTCCAGAAAGAAAGTTCCGATCGCTCGCAAAATGGAAACCACAGTGAAAAACAGAAACGTTTACACCTACTTCTCTACACAGTCGCCGCTCCAACTTCGAGTTTTGTGTGGTTTTGTATCAACTTTCCAATATACTCGTCATTGAAAGCAGCCGCTTGTGCTTTCGGCCAGTTATCTGCACTGGTCTGCAGCTCGTTGTCTGTGGAAAAAGTTTGTCTTCATAGCCAGCGGTTCTTGTGAGCAGAGGTGAGACTCAAGGGGAGCCAACTGCGGACTGTATTGTGGGTGATCAGACACTTCTCATCGGAAACGCTGCAGGAGCGTCTTCATTACCCCTGCAGTGTGCGGCCGAGAATTGGTATGAAGAAGGAATTGCTCGACAGTTGTGTTATGTGACACAGGCGAACTCTCTAACCAGGCCCTCATACTTGGCGGGAGACACTATTTCCTACGCATCTTTACGTGCTCACTGTTCATTCAAAACTGAAAAGACGGACGCGACACGATCGACGGTCATACTAGAGACACTGTTCAACTAATATGTGCAAATCTTTACCGGATTTTCACAGTGATTTCCATTTCACGACCGATCGGAAGTTACTTTCTGGACAATCCTCGTAACATAGCTCAATGAAATTTACACCATAGATGGAAAGAACTGCTACAGTACAGTACGGAAGGTAACTGATACTAATACGCAATGAGACGAATAGAAGTGATATTTTTATTCAAAGATAATAATTATTCTGAAATCACCACAATTTATGATGGTTCCTGGATATTACGACAGGCGGTACTTAGTTTTTAACAGGGTGTGTATCACCACGGACAACACTGCCTGCTCTGCAACGTGCTCCCATGCAGACCGAAGTGTTCTTAAGGAGTTCTATGTGGAATTGATGCAGTATGTCTCCCCAATGCACACTACACACTCTGGACAGGATTTAAGTCGGATAAACGGGCAGGCCTGTTCGTTCGACGAATATCTTCTACTTCCTAGAATTACATCACATGCGCAGTTCGATGCGGTCGCGCATTGTAATCTATAAAACTGAAGTCTAGGGTGAATACACCGCAACTGGGAAGCGACTTCAGAGTCACAATAGTGTTCGCCAGTAAGTGTTAGGTGTTGAAAGATTTTGAGGTCTGTATGACCATGCATTATTCCTCCCCAGACCACAATCCTTGCCGGCCAGTGTGGCCGAGCGGTTCAAGCCGCTTCAGTCTGGAACGGCGCGACCGCTGCGGTTGCAGGTTCGAACCCTGCCTCGGGCATGGATGTGTGTGATGTCCTTAGGTTAGTTAGGTTCAAGTACTTCTAAGATCTAGGGCACTGATGACCTCAGATGTTAAGTCCCATAGTGCTCAGAGCCATTTGAACCATTTCAACCACAATCCTCGAACCAAAACGACCATACTCGACAGTGCTAGACGTACACTCACATAGCCAGAGGTGAGACATTACCGAACATGAAACTCCATGGCAGATTAAAACTGGCAGATAAAAACCTCTGCATTTCGCGGACAAGTGCTCTGGCACCTGAGCTACCCAAGCACGATGCACGACTTGTCCTCACAGCTGTCTCTGCAATATCCTTCCTTCCAGGAGTGCTGGTACTGCAAGATCTGCAGGAGAGCTTCTGTAAACCTTGTAAGGTAGGAGACGAGATACTGGTGGAATTGTAGCTGTGGGGACGGGTCGTGAGTCGCGCTTGGGTAGCTGAGACGCCGACACGGTAGCTCAGCGTGTTCGGTCAGAGGGCCGATTGTCCTCTGTAATAATAAAAAAAATGAGTAAAGGAATCAACAATTAACTTAAACGGATGTCATGTGACGTCCGCCCAGAGCAAACGAAACGCACAATACAGAACAAAATATTTTTTTAAAAAAAAGTTGTACAGCGCTATCCCGCAAAAGGCAAAGGTCCCGAGTTCGAGTCTCGGTCTGGCACGCAATTTTAACGTGCCAGGAAGTCTCGTATCAGCGTAAACTCCGCTGCAGAGTGAAATTTTCATTCTGGTTACCCAACGTGATCGTTTTGGGGATCCAGGCGTTATCGTGTAGGGAGGCATCGTTTAGGGAGGAATGAAAGTGTAATTTCAGTTCGTCTCATTGCGTATCTCTTCGAGCTACCTTTCGTACCTCATTTAGCAGATCTTTCTGCTTGTCGTCCAAGTTAGACGTGGTCATCTGGCAGTGACACGAGATGTGAAAGTTACTGTCGTCCTGAAGTTCTGCACATCAGTGTGTAATACACTCAGCGCTTGTGGAAGCGGATAAAAGGAGAACTCATTGCGGGTAACGCCAGTTTGCCACTGCACGTTTCATACGTAAGTGGGAAACGTGAGAGCTATGTCACGTTCTGGCAGCAACCGGCAACAGCTGTAGGAAACAGAGAACTACGTGAGGGCGACTCTTCGTGGACTCAACTTGCGAACTGATACCACTACATGAAAGTCTTCAATATACGAAACACAACTTTTGTCGTGTATTTCGTTCCACTAAATACAAGGAAGTCAGTATTATATATAGAAGACGATAAGTGGTACAATAGGGACAGGCAACGCATTCGGGAACTAGCGGCATGTGTCAGCGTAAACGGGAGCATGACACCATCTTTTTGAATAACGGACATACTGCTAGACAATCAGTTTTGGTTCCTAGAATTTATTTTATCATATAATTACAGTGCTTATTGTTTTATTTTTCTCATTTATTTGTTTGTAGTTCCCTTTGTACTGTTCAATTCGGCTTCTACGCAGTAAACCACACACGTGATAGTAAATCAACAAAAGTAAAATAAGTAAAGTATAGGAAGCAAGTACGAGAGTCTGACACATGTTGCGAAATCCACAAGACTTACGTGCACCTTGCAGTGTTGCTAGAAAACTCTGTAGATATACTTCCTTCAGTGGTGATGGATAAGGCTTGACTTATCACCATCAGTTATACGCAGGAACGTGTCACCAGTAGCATAATCACAAAAATCTTCTTTCTCTCTCTCTCTCTCTCTCTCTCTCTCTCTCTCATTCTTCTCCTTTCTCCCGATATATGATGTGGTTTGATTCTATGTTTTAATTGACTTTTATCTCAATGCGGATTCTTTACTATTTAGAATAGAACTGTGATAACTTCGTGGTTTTCAATAGTTGTGACTTAAAAAGATCGTTACCGGCCAAATAATATCACGTTTACATTAGCAAAGACCTTCTTTGTCAAAGATAATACTACTGCAACTATGTTTCGTTAATATTTATTGAATGAATGTTAATGTAACTTCAGTCTATTCTTTCTTTCGTGAAAATACAGCTGACAGTAGATTCTTTCTGTGTTGAAGTTCCTTCCACGAAATAATAGGATAATTACAAAGTCCAAATTCAAGATATTTTTATCCACTGACTACTTTTATGTTCAAGATTTACTAGCACTAGTAACTTCACAGAGATATGCAATAACTTCGTGATATTATATAATCTCAATACGGATTTGTTGCGAACTCTTCAAGAACTGAGACAGAAGTGATTTTATTTGCAACGTAAATTAATTTTACGACATTATAATAACATTCATCGAGATTTTTGACAACGTGGTCTCCGGGTTTTCCTGGGCGCTGGGCGCCGAATGATTGTTTGTAGTGACCCGCACAGTCACACGCCGCGTCCGAAGATGACCGTTGCACCGCGTTATCAAAAATGGTTCGGATGGCTCTGAGCACTATGGGATTTAACTGCTGAGGTCATCAGTCCCCTAGAACTTAGAACTACTTAAACCTAACTAACCTAAGGACATCAGACACATCCATGCCCGGGGCAGGAGTAGAACCTGAGACCGTAGCGGTCGCGCGGTTCCAGACTGTAACGCCTAGAACCGCTCGGCTACTGCGGCCGGCACCGCGTTATCACGACCTCGTTCGCTCGATGTGTGACAAACAGAAAGATACACGCTTCTTTAATACAGCAATAAAGACCTAAAAATATCCACCCAAATAGCTACCTCGCTCAAACGGGACAAAACAGCGATGTTTCATCCAAAATTTGAAACACCACAACCTTTTGGTGATGTTTAGGGTGGAACTGCTGGTCATGTAGAACACATAAGGCAATATGTTATGGTAATGTGGGATGGCTCAAGTACTCTTGCTGTTGCTCACTGCAATTTTGTACACTCCAAGACAAAAAAAAAATCGACGTACCCTGAAGGAATTACCCGAATGGGATGGAAAATGGTAGATATGACAATTGTGTGCAGACAAAGAAGTGACTAAAATGCATAAAATATTCTCGGACTTCTCGGTGCGTCAGTTCAAGGTAAAACCAAGAGCTTACGACGGTTACTTCCATTGTCTTGGTCAGGAGCGACTGACAAAATCCCGAGATGCTGCTTGTTGGAGTGAAATGCTTATAATTCTCCGAACTTGATGGCTAAGGTAGAGTTTGGCGAGCACGAAGACAAGTGGAAGAAGCTCTCGCCGTATGCGGCTGGGTATTATCATGCTGAAATGTAAGCCTACGATGACGTGAATGAAGGGCAACAAAACGGAACGTAGAACATCGTCCACGACCACTGTGCTGTTAGGGTGCCGCGGATGATAGAGAAAGGTGTCCTGCTGTGAAATGAAATGACACTCCAGACCATCACTCCTGGTTAACAGGCCGTTTCGCGGGTGACAGTAATGTTTGTATCCCACCGCTGTCTGCGGCGTCTCGTCTTCACTGGTTATCGGGACTCAGTTCGAGGCCGTACTCGTCACTGAAGACAATGCTCCTACATTCAAAAATTGTTCAAATTTGTGTGAAACCTTTTGGGACTTAAATGCTAAGGTCATCAGTCCCTGAGCTTACACACTACTTAACCTAAATTGTCCCAAGGACAAACACACACACCCATGCCCGAGGGAGGACTCGAATCTCCGCCGGGACCAGCCGCACACTCCATGACTGTTACGTCACAGACCGCTCGGCTAATCCCGAGCGGAGCTCCTCCAGTCAATGAGATTCTGTAGCCCTTCATGGCAAGCAATCCTGGACTTACATTTCAGCGAGATAATGCCCGCCCGCATTAATGCCCCAGTTGGACAGAATTTGGCACGATATCCATCAGGATAACATCCAACAACTCTGTCAGTCAATGCCAAGCCGAATAACTGCTTGCGTCTGGGCCAAAATTGGACCAAAGCATACTGCCTTGTCCAACTTGTGAAGCTCTTTCTCTTGAATAACTCATCCAATTTTTCTGAAATTGTAAGATTGGTTTGTCCGTACACTTACGTCACATGAACCTGTTGCCGTCCCATTCGGATAATTCGTTCGTGGTGCGTTGTGTTTCTTGTCTTAAAATGTAGCAATGGACCGTTTTCTACTGTACACAAACGTTCAGTTTTATTGACAGTAAGGTAATAGCGCCCCTTTGGACATTGTCAAGCAAACATCACACAAAAATACGTTACTTGCTTTCTTTTTTTTCTTTTTCCGCCATGTAATGATCCGTAGGGCAGTGTGGGATACATCACTATGCAACAACGTGCTGTGTACCAGTCGAATAGCGTAATATTGTGCGCCCACAGATTCCAGGGTCTAAATCCAATTGAAAATCAGCAGGCACCATTCAGATCGATTTAAAGAACCTGCTGCTATTGAACACGCATTATTAGGCATATATACGGAAATATTGGGTGCCCTTATCTTTCCACATATTTCATTCTGCTTTGTGCATCATGAAATGGTGACAAATGGAAGAATATAACACTTTTTATGTACAATGTGCTCATGGTAATGTCCTAAGGGCGAAATTAGTTAACTGGGAAAGAAGTAGTGTTTATTTCAAATATAAAACAGCCTATTGTAGGAGAATGATTTCTTTCGAGAAATTCTATGTGTCAGTGGACCAAACTAAGTCCACTTGTCTGTGGAAAACAACTCTTTTGTGTAACATTGTTTGATGTATTCCTCGCCTGTTCTCTGCCACAAACATGGTGTTGGCACAGGCAGTGCGAAACATAGTGTAGGTCTATGCATTGAGCATAAACGAGAAATGCCATTATTCACCCTTGACCCTGTAAAACTGAAATTGTTCTTTTGGGGCAGGCGATCGTATGTAGGACTATCTACAACTACCTCTCCCCCCCCCCTCACCCCCACCCAGTGAAAGGGAAGGAAGATAAGTGTCTAACGGCCTTAGACAAAGGACTCATAGGACCGAACATTGAGTGTCACAAACATGCGTAAGAAAATAAGCTTGACCAATTATCCTGTCACTCACCTTACGTTAAGGAAACTGTGTTCCACCTAAATTTTGTTGACCAAACTGGGATTTGATCTCTCCTCCCAAATTCAGCTGCAAGGCATTAGCTACTACTCTGTGAAGTCCTCTCTAGATTCTCTAGAAGTGTGCAGCAGGAATGAACCAAAAGCTAACTTCTACGCCCGACAAGTGCTGGTTGACAGGGGTACAACAATATGAGACTGAAATAGAAGGGAGAACCGATAGAGGTACTTAAAGTACCCTCCACCATACACCGTCAGGTGGCTTGCGGAGTATGGATGTAGATGTAGATGTAGATGTAGATGTATTGATGAGGATTTACTCACTTGCCACAACCATTATCATCTACATCTACACTCCTACAGTCACTTTACGATATCTGGCAGGAGGCGCTTCTTATCTCCCCCCGGCCCCTCAATTTCCTGTTTCATTCACGAAAGACACGGGGGAAGAATCTTTGTCTGTATAGCTTCGTATGAACAATTTCCCGGGTTTTCCTCGTTGTGGTCACTTCACCAGACGAGTGTAAGTCGCAGTAATGTTACCCTACTCGTCCTGCAAATCACTCCTGGAAATTCACTACTGAACCTCTCAGAGATGCACAACGCCTCTTTTCTAGCGTCTGCCACTGGAATTTGTTAAGCATCTCCGTAACGCTCCCACGCAGACTGAACGATCCCGTGACGAAACGCGACGCTCTTCGTTGGATCTTGTCTGTCTGTTGTATTAGTACAATCTGCTAATGATAACTAAACGATGGGCAGTACTCAAGAATCGGTCGAA